>NC_090651.1:307494528-307813196 GCF_040937935.1 Hyperolius riggenbachi
GCCCACTTAAATGCCATGGCAGTATAGGAACCCGTAAGTGACACAATTTTAGAAAGAAGACACCCCAAGGTATTTTGTTTGGTGTATGGTAAGTTAATAGAAGAGTTAATTTTTTGTCACAAGTTAGCGGAAATTGATTTTCATATTTTTTTTTTACACAAAGTGTCATTTTGCGCTAACTTGTGCCAAAAAAATGAACTCTTCTATTAACTGACCATACACCGAACGAAATACCTTGGGGTGTCTTCTTTCTAAAACTGTGTCACTTACGGGTTCCTATACTGCCATGGCATTTAAGTGGGCCAAAATATTGATGAGTAGTCTGGAAACCAAATGCCTCCAAATGACTGTTCTGGGGTATAAGCATCTGAAAATTTTGATGACAGGTGGTCTATGCGAGACATAATGTTGTGGAACCGGTCATAAGCAGGGTGTCCTCTTAGATGACTGACAGGTTGTATTGGCACTGAAGTGCAGGAAGCGCAGGATTTTCTCAAATCGTGACCTGGACATGGTAGCAGAGAACATGGGCATGTGATGTTTTGGGTGCGTAGACCTATAAGACCACAATACATTCTTTTTTGACTACACCCATGTTAAGGAGAAGGCACACAAAAATGTTACGTTCGGAAATTGGAGTGGTTTCCACCGAAAAGACTGGGCATGGTAGCTTATTGGATTGGCAGTTACATATTGTGTGGCCTAACGGTTGGTCTCAGCCACAATGAAGTCATACTGACCAGCAGTGATCATAAAAAAAAAAATTCTGTCACTGCGGTGGGGCGGGTGAGGGTTTGGTCGGGTGATCAGAAGACCGTGGGGGAAGATTACGGCCTGATCTGATGGATAGGAGTGCTAGGGGGTGACAGATATGACAGGAGGTGATTAATGGTTGTCTCTTTGGGTGATTAAAGAGGAGAATAGATGCAATCAATGCACTGGGTAGGTGATCGGAAGGGGGTCTGAAGGGGATCTCAGGGTTTTGCTGAGTGATCAGGAGTAAACACGGGGCAAAATAAGGCATGATCTGATGGGTATGTGTGCTAGGTGGTGACAGGTGTTGACAGTAGGTGATTGAAGGGTGTCTCAGGGGGTGATAAGAGGGGGGGAATAGATGCAAGCAATGCACTGGCGAGGTGATCAGGAGAGGGGGGTGTCTGAGGGCGATCTAAAGGTGTGGGCGGGGTGATAGGTAGAGTTGGGCGAACAGTTCGGCTGTGTTAGCCGAACTGCAGCCGAACTGTTCGGAGTGCCCAACCTGTCATTTATCTATGGCTCTTACTACTACTTACTACTTACTCACTCATGACGTCACACACATGCGCAGAGAGTGCCCGGCAACGGGAGCGCGATCTAGGACGCGCTCCGCCGGGCCAGCGCAGACGTACTACTCCGGGTCATTGCGACCCGGAAGTAGTAAGAGCCATAGATAAATGACAGGTTGGGCACCCCGAACAGTTCGGCTGCAGTTCGGCTAACACAGCCGAACTGTTCGCCCAACTCTAGTGATAGGGTGCCCATAAGGGGCAGGTTAGGGTCTGATCTGATGGGTGGCCAGTGACAGGTGGTGACAGGGGGTGATTTAAAGGTGATAAGTGGTGATTATAGAGGAGAATAGATGTATACAGTACACCTGGTGGGGGGGGGGGCGGGGAGGGGGTGTTCTGTGGAGGATATGAGGGTGAGGGGGGATGATCAGGAGCACCCAGGGGGTAGTTTAGGGCCTAATCTAAAAAATAGCGTTGAATGATAGTGACAGGGAGTGATTGATGGGTGAGTAGGGGGGGTAATTGGGTGCAAACAGGGGTCTGAGAGGGTGTTCAGGGGGGGTATGAGGGGTGCTGTGGGCGATCAGGGGGCAGGGGGGGAGGATCAGTGTGTTTGGGTGCATAATAGGGGGGCTGCAGCCTGCCCTGGTGGTCCCTCAGTCACTTGGACCACCAGGGAAGGAGGCAGCCTGTAATACGCTTTGTTTACATTAGAAAGCGTATTATACGCATTGTATGCGTCGATCAAGGAGTTAACAACCCACGCCAGAACGGACAGCGGGCTGACATTGTAGGTGGGCGGAGCCTATTGCCGACGGATGCACGCGCATCCGAGCGCACGATCCTCGGCCAGCTACTACGCAACGAGCCGCCAACGAAGGGCGTATTGTGGTCGTTGCAGACACCACTTTCACCCCGCCTATCGGCTGTGGGCGGTCGGGAAGGGGATAAAAATATACGTGAATACATGTATAAATACATGTATGAACCTTCTTCCATAAATTATATTTATAAATATTAATATATATATTTTCTGTATATATAGATAGATAGATAGATAGATAGATAGAGAGAGAGAGAGAGAGAGAGAGAGAGAGAGAGAGAGAGATAGATAGATAGATAGATAGATATTCACACACACACAGAGAGATATAGAGATAAAGATATATTAATACATACATATTGGTCTATTACAAGTATTATTAAATTAATATCAGCAGCTAATTTATCTTTACAACAGTCTGTATTTAATGTAATCGCTAGATGGCGCTATTGAACTAATGTGTATGTAAAAAAAAAAAACTAAAACATTACTAGCTCTGTTAACAGTGAAAAAAAAAATAGCGTAGTGGGTAGATGATAGGGTTAGTAAGCATGGGCTCATAACTTTTTAAGTTCGAGACTCAAGGTTTTGATTTTTTTTTTTTTAAATTAAAATAATTAAAATGGAATATACAATTGTCAATTAAGTTAAATATCCATTTATATTAAACAAATGAATTAATTGTATTGCTTTAAAGAGAAACATTGTGTAAAAACCTAATTCTATTTAAATACATATATTACCTAATAGCCCTAAGAAAACGGCCACATGAAACTATGTAGACCCCCCCCAAACTCCCCCCTCACTGTCCACCTGCAAAATCCACGAATTTATCAGTCGTGGATTTTGCTGACAGTATTAGCTTCAGAGTGAGACAGGGCTATGAGCTGAAGCCCTGCCCCACAGGTGTCTGTCATCGGCGGAACTCCGCCTCTCCCCCGCCCCTCTCAGAGGAAGAAGACTGAAAGGGGCGGGGAGAGGCGGAGATCCGCCGATGACAGGCACCTGTGGGGCAGGGCTTCAGCTCATAGCCCTGCTTCACTCGAGAAACGCAGCCAGCCAGCCAGATTGCCCCCCGGGGATTTAGGGGGGGATTTAGCTAGAATAGAGCGTCGGGAATGCGGGGGATTAGTTAGGGCTAACTTTAAAACGATAAATTTCGTGCAGAGAAGTTTTTATATAAAACGATAAATATCGTTTTAAAATATCGTTCTAAAAATGGCGCCATTATTTGGCTGGCGCCATTTTTAACTAGACCCGTAATTAAGGTACTGCTTCACACTGACACACCAAACTGTTCACTGAACAGAACAGGTATACAGTGGCGGGTTCACTGAACAGAACAGGTATGCAGTGGCGGGTTCACTGAACAGGTATGCAGTGGCGGGTTCACAGTACAGGTATGCAGTGGCGGGTTCACAGTACAGGTATGCAGTGGCGGGTTCACAGAACAGGTATGCAGTGGCGGGTTCACAGAACAGGTATGCAGTGGCGGGTTCACAGAACAGGTATGCAGTGGTGGGTTCACTGAACAGGTATGCAGTGGTGGGTTCACTGAACAGGTATGCAGTGGTGGGTTCACAGACACAGTACAGGTATGCAGTGGTGGGTTCACAGAACAGGTATGCAGCCAGGAACAAGCTAAGCCTAACTAATCTTTCCCTATGAGAGACAGTGCAGCAGCTCGCCCTACTCTCACTAATGGAGGCAGGCACACGAGTGACCGTAATGGCCGCTGCTGCCTGCCTTATATAAGGGGGGTGGGGCTCCAGGGGCTAGTGTAGCCTAATTGGCTACACTGGGCCTGCGGACTGTGATGTAGAGGGTCAAAGTTGACCCCTCCATGGTGCATATATGGGGTGAACCGAACTTCTGAAAACGTTCGCGCCTGCGGGACGCGAACGCGAACCCAGAAGTTCGCAGGACCATCGCAGCTTCGCCTAGTCACATGATCCTCCTCTGCAGCAGGCAGCAAGTTTTTCATACAGCATAGTTTGCCCAGAAGGTTTGGATAAGTCTGGATGCTAAATTATGGATGCTGGATGCTAAATTATTGGTTAATCCAATTCAAAAACTTTGCTAGTGATGGCTAACCTGATACAATAGTCAATTACAACATTAAAAAAAAAAAAAAAAAAAAGGAAATTCCAGTTTCATTGAGAATAATCTCAAAGGTTTTCAGCCAATTAAAATTCCAAGGTATTGGCAAATGAAAATCATTATGAAGTGAAGTGTATTCATTAGAATGTTTTACTTTGCATACAATTTTCATGTAGGCTGAAATTATTAGCATCTCATTGACCATATTCTATTGATAAAGCATAAGGAAACATGTAGGTGAATCCACAGTCTCCCTATTCACCTCTGTGGAGCCAGACACAGCTTCAGGTATACAGAAAAAGACCTGCACTTTGTATCCCACTGCTGCTCACAGTCACAGTGCAGTAACATTAAAGTGAATGGAAACCTTTATTTAAAAAAAAAAAAAAAAATTAAAAAACAAAAAAACAAAAACAAAACTTAGATATTAACCTAGCGAAAGGGAAGGCTCTGGGTCCTATAGAGCAGAGTTCCCCAACCCTGTCCTCAAGGCCCAGCAACAGTACGGCCCCGTTAACACTGCACGCGTTCCCAGACGCGTTTTGGAAACGCGTGCAGGTGGCCGACACGCACGACATCAGACAGTGCATAGAGTGCACTGTCTGATGTTCACACTGCATGCGTTCCGGACCTGTGCTGTCCGGGAACGCATGCTGCACGCATTTTTTTGCAAAAACGCGTGGCTGTCCCATTTACTTTTCAGTGATGGGATCAGCCACGCAACGCACACAAACGCGGATGGCGCGCGTTCGCATGCGTTGCGTTCCGCATGCATGGCCATCCGCTTTTGTGATGTGAACCACAAACATGCACAGGTGAGGTAATTCGTGTCTCAGCAGAGCTGATTACTTACTTCTGTGGATTTTAACAAAACAGGCAGTGTTGGTGGGCCTCGAGGACAGGGTTGGGGGAACACTGCTAGAGGCTTCCCGCTCCTCTCATGGATCCCTCCTTCCAGTGCTGGCTCCCCTGTTAGCAGTATGTGACCAATTGGTCAAATACTGCTTTCTGCCACCGAAGGAGGCTTTGGAAACCAGAGTGCTCCCCAGAAGACAGGAGGCTCCGTACTGCGCCAGCACGCTCTCTCGTGCGTGCTCTTGCAGGCGCCCCTTACAGCTCTGCCCCCCTCTTTGCGGTCGCAGGAGCTGCTCCCCTCTAGTTACCCCCCTCCCTGCCCAGAGTTCTTTCGATTGCTGTTCAGAGTAAAAAGAGTCATATACATTCAATCAGTAATGCAGTGTCTACCATCCACAGGGTCAGATGATGAGGATGATGCAGAAAGTACATTCTATGCAGGCCAGACTTATCCAATTCACCACCCCATTCACTGCAATACAAGCTTGTTAACGTATGGAAGGCATTTGATACTAGTGCTTTAACATCCTGAAAAGTGCCTTAGGTCTCACATCAAAAGCACACCAGCTGGCCCAACTTGAGCATGGCATCAATTAACAGTAAACTCAATATTTTTATTAGGCAGGTAGAAAACAATTACACTTCTAAAACAGTAATTTTAGCCTAGAACATATTTTCAAGTACTAAAATACATTAGCGGCTGCTGTGTAGTGCACGCTATGTTCAGTAAAAGAAGATGTATTATTTACCGTACACACTAGGAATAGGTTATTAACTGCTCCTTCAGGGTTCTTTCCCACTAAGACGTTGCGTTAGATGCGACGTTAAGGTAGCATAATGTGCCCCTAACGCAACGCATGTGAGCTTTGAAGTTGGACGTTATATAGAGCCGCGTTATGAGTCTCTTGATGCGCCCGTGATGCATACTTTTTGACGCATACTATTGGACGAAAACGGCGCATTCGGCAAAAGACTGTGGAGACCACGTGATCGGAACACTCCGCATCACGTGGTCCCGCCAGCTAATCGTAGCACAAAGCGGCCGCTCCAGGAAATAAACACCACAGTGCAGTGAATATTAATTAGCCATGTGGCAAAAAAAAAAAAAAAACAGACATTACTGAGCATGTGCAAACAGTCTAACGCAGCAACATACGAGTATAACGCACAGTATGCTGCACTTTCATTTACCGTGCAGCGTTATACTCCAACGCAACATGGGCACTGTGAACAGCCCATTGATTTTTCAGTGCTGTGAGTTGGGCTGCGTTACAGGTTGCTCTAACGTGCACCTGTAACGTCACACTGTGAAAGCAGCCTCAAAGCTAAAAACAAACACTTTCCAGCAAGAGGTCCTAAAATAAGTCACTCAGAACCATATGGTGATCTATAAAGGGCGATTATGATCATGGAGACATATTTGCTCTCCTATGGGCGGATAGCCTAACCTCCCCAGCAGTATGATTATGTCCAGATTGAATTATTTTCAAAAAGCGGTGCAATTTTTTCACAAGCTTTTAGACCCTAAAAATCCTACCGTTTGCTCATTACACACCTCACATGGATCCAGCTTGGGATTACTGCTCTGAGCTGTGGATTTCCATCTCGAGCCAGACTGGGGGGGGGGGGGGGGGGGGGGGGGGCGTTACCGCTAAGGAGTTTAAAAGGACAGCTGACCTGGGAGGGATATATTTAATTTCCTTTTGAACAATAACAGTTGCCTGGCATACTGCTGACCTTTCATGCATCAGTAGCGTCTGAATCACACACCTGAATCAAGCATGCAGCTAATCCAGTCAGCCTTCAATCAAACATCAGATCTGCATGCTTGTTCAGGGTCTCTGACAATGTGGGAGGGGATCAGCAGGACAGCCAGGCAGTATGCATGGTTTAAAAGAAAACAAATATGGCAGCCTCCAGATCCTGCTCACTTCAAGTGCCTTTAAAGGGAAATTCTACATTCAATCTACAACTGGCATTTATAAAAGATATATACGGAATGATTACTTTTTGTAATTCAAAATCCCTACACCACCACCTGCTGTCCCCATATTACTTTTTTTTGCCAACATCCTACAGAAAGCAACCAAACCAGTTAAGTAAATAAAAAAACAAACAAAAAAAACGACATTTCCAGAAAAAAAGATGTCTATTCATATAGCCCTGCCTAACATAATAAAATTCTAGCTGTCAGCAAGTCATATTAGTAGAATGGAAAATTCATAAGAGAATGGTTTCATATAATCCAGCGGCTCTAGATATGCATTTGGCTTACGCCCTGTACTCATGCTAAACAAATGTCACCCCTAAATATCATTGCCCAATCGCTAGTTGCAGATCGCTAAATAACGTCACAGTGCCGCTGTACACATGCTAAATCTTTGCCGAGATCTTTGTCTCATCAAGAGTCTCTACTGCAAATTGTGCCTACTGTCCTGCAGTAATTGCCAGTAATTTTCCAATGGCTTCTGTTTATAAACTGTACTTTTCAGTAATAGAACAGTTTGCGTGATACATCGGCCTTCAGAGCATACAGTAATGTGACACACAACACCTGACAGGAATCCCCCTGAATAAGTGTCTGGACATCTGTCCGTTTTTCAGTGCTGCACCTGAGACAGTCTCTATTCACCGGCACCTGTCTCTCATACAAGTAAGGGGTGATCTCTACACACAAGACAAAAACAATTCAAAAACCAATCCACAGGTGCTAACACTTTTCCCACTGAAAAAGTACAGAAAAAAATGGGAGTATGGTTCCTTTTAGACCTCAGTTTTGGCTGCCCGTGAGTGGGTGAAACGGCGTATGTGCAGAGCTGTAAAACATTAACAAAGTGTGGAACAAATACAGAATATTTTATAGTAATTAGCTAACCTGGTGTCCAGATTTCGCTAATACGCCATCTGACATCTAAACTGGCTTTTATGGGCTGCCAGCAACATATTGAAGTTCAGAAACAATTACAATTCCAGATTTAAGAGGGGACGTTCCACAAACAGCCGTGATGCTGGAAGGGGGCGGCCTTTCATTTTCCATGTTTGATGGCTGCTTAGAAGTCTGGGATCTTAAAACCTAATTATAAGTAATGAGAGACGATGCTTTGAATGCATTTCCCAGTCTGGGCTGAAGCCTAAACTGTCTTTCATTTTGTAACTGAAAAGCACCAAAACTAAGTAATTCATTAGATCCTGGGCTGGATTCACCGGCTAAGTGCCCTATAGGGACAGGCTGGCAAAACATTACTGTGTAACGAATTTACCTGAATGCATGCTTAAAAGGTAGAACCAAAAATGACATCAGCTTGAATTTAAGGTTCAAGAGCATGAAGGGTTTGCTAGCTTGCTGACTGGCATAAAGTAGAGTAGGGACCAATTCTGAGAAGGGATCCTAAGCACTGGTGAATTGGTCCAGTACAAAAATCACTGCAGTCTATTTGGGAAGCTAAAAGCCTACAGGTTTAGAAAATTGACCACTTCCCTCAGCAACCCCGATTAGTTGCCATAGCAACGAAACATTGGGTGGAGTCTAGCCTATGACGTTCACTGAGCGCGCTGCATGCTGGACGCAGCCGTTTGCTTTTAATGGCAATTGCAGAGATTGGTGAAACCCGAGTGGGCAGAGCTGGCAGCGGTAGCCAATGTCATTAGAGGGAGGCGAGGCTGGTCTGGTAGGGATGATTCATCTAGCCCACCCACGCTACTTACCAGTTTTACCAGTGCCTGTATACATTTCTCAAAATTTTAACCTCCAATAAAAGTAAAACATTTGTAACGCTATCTACAGCGTTTATTTTTTCTGAGGTGTGCTGGAGGACAACTTGAGGAGCAGAGGGGGCCCAGCAGAGGAGTGCAAACTCCTCTGCTCCTCAAGTTGTCCTCCAGCACACCTCAGAGAGGGGGTGGCCATACACCAAGATTGCAAAGATACTAGATCCGGTGGGTCTTTGGATCTGGCGAGTTGTTTACATTGGGGGGGGGGGGGGGGAAGCACTTAGGTTAAGGAATCCCGCAGGTGGCGGACTGCAATGTGCCACGTTTTTTTAACCTGATTTATGCACCTGAGAAGTCACCAACCAGCATTGAGCCCTACTCTACAAATAACTATTTCCCTCAGCACCTGCTTGCCTTGATTTAATTCCCATCAGCAATAGCAGCATGGCTACCCTTTTTTGTACAAGCAGTTCCAAGTGTTGTCCAGTGTTCAATGCAGAGAGGAGAAAGGATTAATGGTACGTACACACCTGCAATAATGATCGTTCGTTAGGAACGATAGTTCCGCGACGAACGATAGTTGGACGAGCAGAGCAGTAAATGCAAATTAGGCAACTGAGAACGTAGCGCAGCGATTGTTATTGCAGAAACGAACGATCAGTGAAGAATGGTTGCGTGCGCACACTGATCTGACGTAATTAATGTTTTACAAAACATTTGGATTAACAGCAAGATTGATGTTTTTTTTCAAAATTCTCACAGAACGATCGTTACCAAACACAATACACCGGAAATACGTAGGTTCCAGCTATATGCGCAGTTGTGCACTACATTCTGTAACGATCGTTCTCGCACGATTGCTGTACACACCTTTAACAGTGATGATCGCACGATAGGATCCAACTTGTTGAAAAATTCGCTCGTGTAATGATTGCACTTTCCTCGCTCTCCTTAACGATCGCGACGGAAAGAACTGCTGTGGCTAATAAGAGCAGGACAAGGCAGAAGGGGGACATGTGAACACACATACATAGCGACCAGCTTGGAAATTATTCTTATTATTCTTACAGAGGACTGTGGTAAGAATTATTAGACTGTGAGGTCCCCTGAGGGACAATGCCTCGACTCTGAAGCTCTGTGCAAAATGTCACCACTATATTAAGTAACAGTGATATTAATGCACTAACTTTCTGGAACAAAGTACACATAAGCAGCATTAGAACTACGTTGATGGACTGATTTTGTACTGTCCTTGCACTTCAGCTACACTGTGCATCCCAACAATCAGGCAGCACGGTGGCGTAGTGGTTAGTGCTCTCGCCTTGCAGCACTAAGGTCCCCGGTTCAGATCCCAGCCAGGTCAACATCCGCAAGGAGTTTGTATGTTCTACCCGTGTCTGCCTAGGTTTCCTCCGGGCACTTGGATTTCCTCCCACATCCCAGAAACATACAGATAAGTAATTGGCTTCCCCCTAAATTGTCCCTGGACTACGATAGATGCACTACACAATACATAGCTAGACATATGACTATGGTAGGGATTAGACTGATCTCCTCTGAGGGACGGTTAGTGACAAGACTATATTCTCTGTACAGCGCTGCGTAATATGTCAGCACTATATAAATAATAATAAGAATAATTGAAAAGGGACTTGGCTATATCTATGTCTCTTGGACTATTGTAATGAGCGCAACCGCGGCGGACTGCATTGAGACGCCGGGGACGGAACTACCTTTTTCCTGCTCGGGCGCGCGCATAGACAGGACCTTTATCCTGGGAGAGGGCTCGTCAGTCAGCTGACAGCGGAGGAGACTCACGGCGCTCCGGATTGGCTGCAGCAGGGGGCGTGCTGGTGAGGTCTCCTCTGCTTCTTTAGTTTGGCGCTGTCTGTTGTCGTGAATGCTTGTGTGTCAGCGCTCACACTTTAGACTAGATCCCAGGTGTGATGCCAAGGACTTCACACCTAGACTAGGATATTGTATTGTATGGATTTCTGTGTATGACTCTTAGCTAACTACTCTAGCTCTTATCCTGCTTTCTGGTCCTGTGCTTCTGCCTGTCTGTCTTCTAGTTGCTGAACCTCTGCTTGGTTGCCGATTACTCTGTTGTCTCACGATTCTGTGCCGGTGCCTGCCTCCCTGTTGCCGAACCTTGTCTGTCAGACCACCCTACTCACCAGTGGGCCCTTGCCACTGGTGAGGTGATAACTTCACCAGCTCCTCTGGTGAAGTTATTCATTATGCAGTACGATTTGTGTCTCCTGCTCCTAGGCTGCAGTACAGTCTGAATCACCTGCTAGTGCAGTACTGTTTGTATCTCCTGTTCCTAGGCGGCAGTGCAGTCTGAATCACCCGCTCTTTGGGAGATTCAATCTCAGTTTCAGTTTCCCCAGCTCCACTGGTGAGGTAGAGCTTAGTGATTGACGGTACCTTCTCAGCTCCTCTGGAAGGTTTAACCAAAGCGGTCTAAGTCACTTGTGTCACCGTTCCAGTTCCACTGGAAAGGCCTGGGGTAGCTTCTGGCTGCCAGTTAAGCTAGCTGCTTGCCAGCTCCTCTGATAGGACTAGTCTGCTATCTGGTGAATGTCTGTTATTATCTGTCTGATTGGTTCTTGTCTCTCGCCGGCATCCCTGGCAGAGACCAGCTATACTACCTCCGTATTCTCTGTCTGTATCATTCCCAGCCCCACTGGGGAGCCTTTTGTCTAATCTGTCTTGTTTGTATCCAGATTGTTCCTTACCAACTCCTCTGGTGAGGTCCTGTAAAACCATTAAAGCTACGGTTGCACCAAACACTACACACTCTGCTCTTGGTCTTGCTATACTGGTATTATTGGTGATTCTGCGGATCACACATAATCGGGTATAGCATCTGCATGATTGGTGATTCCGCAGATCACCAATAATCAGACATCCGAGTTGTGGCACTAAACCGTCGCAACTATGTTACACTCATGCAAAAAAAAAAAAAAAAAAAAAAAAAAAAAGAGTATATGGAGGAGAAAAAAAAAAAAAGCATATTGTACAGAAATGCTTAGGAACACAGTGAGATGTGGAGAATTGCCAAAGATCACAAACAGCAGATAAAGGAAATGAGCCAGACTTCCTACTGTGGTTCAGTGCGGTTACTCGCTACGCCACGCTTGCTCTGTCGTACTCCGACTTATAAAGCTAGATTATTCCAGAGTATGGGGTATGGCTTGCTTTTTGCCAAGTTACTTATATGATGTACGCTGGAGATAAATGGCTAGGTTCAAAGTGGAGTAATATACAAATACAGACATGATGCCTTGTATATTCTAGGCAATGCACAAAAACAAATACATGACAAACGTGTGGTTTTTGTCACCAAACTTCCACCACCTTTCATGTGTATGCTTCATGTTTGGGAAGTTGTCTGTGGAGCAGGAGGTGTGTGCAGACAGTCATGAGGCAGAGGTACCCACTTGTCCAGCACTATTAACAGGCGTGTGTCATATCTAGAGAGTGTGGTGAAGGGTAAACAAACTAAACCGGCAGCTTGGCTTCACTCAGGTTTTCATGAAGAAGAATGTAGAGTCAAAATCCAGCAGGTCGTGGCCAGCCTCAACAAAAGCCCCAGTTAATGCGCTTCATGGAACTTGTCCAAAGTGGTTGTTCTGGGGGTGTTGCAGATCTTTAAAAAATGAACCAGAGGAGGCAATAAAAAAAATAAATAAATGGATACTTACCTAAGAAGCGGCTTCCTGCCTCGTCCTCCAAACCACTGCCAATGACCCTCTTGAAGACTGCATTCATGCTTCTCTACATGCACAAGAGTGTCCGTGCTGCACCCGTGTGTTTGCGGTTGTGCCTGCACAGTAGCAAGAAGCGGCTTTGGCTACTACGCAGGGGCGGTCATACTTGCGCACACAAACAAACACAGAACATTTATATCGCGCTTTTCTCCTGGTGGACTCAAAGCGCCAGAGCTGCAGCCACTAGGACGCGCTCTATAGGCAGTAGCAGTGTTAGAGAGACTTGCCCAAGGTCTCCTACTGAATAGGTGCTGGCTTACTGAACAGGCAGAGCCGAGATTCGAACCCAGGTCTCCTGTGTCAGAGGCAGATCCCTTAACCATTACACTATCCAGCCACTCCTCTGCTGCCGCTGCTTGGCACCCCATACCCCCACCTCCCCTTAGCCCCCCCTCCCGCAGTGGTGGTCTCTGATGCTATTCTTAAGTCCCTGACTGGGTGTATTGCTAGCAAAGCAGAAGAGGTCAGGGTACAATCACCAGAATTATCCCTTCAAAATAACAAGTCTATTACATGAATGTCATTTTAAAGTGGACCTGAACTCTTGCACAGGAAAGAAGGAAAACAGAGAAATGCATCTTTTGTGTTTTAGAGAGAAGAGCCTGCCTAATTCCCCCTCATCTGTAAGTAATCACAAATACAAATTTGAGCACTTAGCTTTGTCAGCACAGAAATTCGTCCGTTTTGGCAGACACAGCTAATATGTAACCCTTTGTCTGCTTCCATGAAAGCAGGAAGTAGACACTGCAGATTTATTGCAGGAATTCTGCAAGCTGTAACAGATTTTTTTCTTTAAAGGTTATTACACTGTTGCTTATCTTTTCGAGCAGAGAGGAAGTTCTGAGTTCAGGTCAGCTTTAAAGAGACTAACAAAAAAAAAATCCCTGGGGGGGTACTCACCTCAGGAGGGGGAAGCCTCCAGATCCTAATGAGGCTTCCTCCATCCTCCTCTGTCCCACGGGGGTCTCGCTGCAGCCCTCCAAACAGCGGCCCGACAGACCCGACAGCCTGTTCAATATTTACCTTTTATGGCTCCAGCGGGGGCGCTGTTGTGGCTCTTCTGACGGAGATAGGCGAAAATACCCGATCTCCGTCGGGTCCGCTCTACTGCGCAGGTGCCGGAGACTTGCGCCTGTGCAGTAGCGCGGCCCGATGGAGATCGGCTATTTCCGCCTATCTCCGTGGGAAGAGCGGATACTGCGCCTGCGCTGGAGCCACGGAGGTAAATATTTACATCGCCGTCGCTCCGGGAGGATTTTCGCCGCCACCGTGGGACCGGAGAGGATGGGGGAAGCCTCAATAGGATCCGGAGGCCTCCCCCACCCAAGGTGAGTACAACCTAGGGGAGTTTTTTTTGTTACAGATTTTCTTTAAAGGGAACCTAAACTGAGAAGGATATGGATTTTTCCTTTTAAAATAATACCAGTTGCCTAACTCTCCTGCTGATCCTGTGTCTCTAATACTTTCAGCCACAGCCCCTCAACAAGCATGCAGATCAGGTGCTCTGACTGAAGTGTGACTGGATTAACCTCCTTAGCGGTATGGACGACTATATACGTCCATCACCGCCGGAGGTCGCCGCTCAGGCCCTGCTGGGCCGATTTTTGTGAAATAAAAAGCAGCACACGCAGCCGGCACTTTGCCAGCTGCACGTGCTGCCTGATCGCCGCCGCTTTGCGGCGATCCGCCGCGAGCAGCGGCGAAAGAGGGCCCCCCCTCAGCCGCCCGAGCACTGCGCAGCCGGAAGAAAAGTTCCGGCCGTTTCAGTTGGCTGCATGAAACAGTTTTTTTTTTTTTTATTTAAAAAAAAACCCTCCCGCAGCCGCCCTGGCGATCTTAATAGAACGCCAGGGAGGTTAACTGCACGCTTGTGTCAGGTGTGTGATTCAGCTACTACTGCAGCAAAAGAGATCAGCAGGAGAGTCAGGCAACTGGTATTGTTTAAAAGGAAACATCCAAATCCCTCTCAGTTAAGGTTCCCTTAAAGCACTGTACACACGATCATCATTGCAGGACGAAATACATTCCGATGAGATGCTTTTGCTGCCTATGAAGAGGGGAAGGCGTGGAGGAGCAGTAGGCTTCCTGCTGCTGGAGGGAACAAAGAAACTGGCTGAAAACATTCTGCCCTGGCCAAAAGCTACTTGTGCAAGTTACATTGGGAACCGGAGGCAGGAGATGACAGATACATTCAACTGAAGCAATCAGACGATTATTTTTTCGTACAATAGTAGCAGCCTCTTCCTTATCTGCAGTGTAACCTGACAAATACACTGATGCTGCACACAAACACCAGGTAATAGTCTGCCTTTACAAAGCATGATATAACTGGTCTTCAGAGAGAAGTGGACCTGAACTGTTGCACAGAACAGAAGGAAAACAGAGAAATTCACCCTGTATGTATTTTGAGAATTAACCTGTCTAATTCCCCCTCATCTGTGACTAATCACAACTGTAATTTGATCTCTCAGCTGTGCCAGCTGGCTGCCTCGGCAGAACAGCTAATTTGTAAACACAGGATGTTAACCCTCTGTCTACTTCCATGAAAACAGGAAGTAGACACTGCAGATTTACTGCAGGATTTCTATCAGCTGTAACAAACATGTTTTTCTTTAAAGGTTATTATGCTGATGCTTATCTTTAAGAGCAGAGAAGAAGTTCCGATGGCAGATCCGCTTTAATGCATGTTACTATTCTGGGCACCTTCTACCAATATTGGCTATCACTTGAAAGGACAACTGTAGCGAGAGGTATATAGTGGCTGTCATATTAATTTCCCCTTAAGCAATACCAGTTGCCTGGCAGCCCTGCTGATCTGTTTGGATGCAGTAGTGTCTGAATAACGCCAGAAACTAGCAGGCAGCTAATCTTGTCAGTTCTGACATTAATGTCGGAAACACCTGATCTGCATATGCTTGTTCAGGGTCTATGGCTAAAAGTAAATAATAATAATAATAATAATAATAAATAAATAAATAAAAAGTATTACAGGCAGAGTATCAGCAGGACAGCCAGGTAACTGGTATTGCAAGAAAGGAAAAAACAACAACATGGCAGCCTCCCTTCAGTTGTCCTTTAAACCTTAGCCTTAAAGTGGTATTTTGGAAAGAGTGTCTGCACTCACTCCCTACATCAAGGAGTCTAATGCTACGTACACACATGCGACAACGATCGTTCGTTGAGAACGACGAACGAACTTTTAATTGATGAAAAAACGACCTATGTAAAGATAGTTTTAAAAGGTGTGTAACGATCTGATCGTTAGAGCGAACGTTACATCACGTAAAGCATCTATTGCGCCTGCACATAAAAATGAGAAGTTTCACAGAGAAATAGTGAAATGCGCATGTCAAGCCTAGTACGAACGACCGTTTCCAACGATGTACTACTTTTGCAAACGATCGTCGTTGGTTAAAATCCGCCGAGACAGAACTTTCTTTTGTAGCGATTTGGCTCGTTCGTCGTTTGCCTTAATAGTCGGTGGTTCGTTTTTTGTAACGATCGTCGTTGGTAAAGATCGGGGAACGATCGTTACAAACGACTATAGTCGCATGTGTGTACGCACCTTAAAAATCTGGAAAGCGACCACCAGGGTCGGACACCCCAACCAGAGCGGAAGTGAGAACCTTCTGTAGGCATTGAAAGTGGTTGCCATATACTCCCAACCCAAAGAAAGTGAGTATAGCACCAAATCCCTGTGCCACGAAAGTGTCATTTACAGTTTGAAGTATTAGCTCCTGGCATCTCCCTTTGTCTGTTCTGGTATTCTGGGAGCCCCGGAACAACCCACCAAGCCTCAACTGTCATTCCATGCCACCATAAACCAACAGGTCTGGAGAAACATCTGTACAAGGAACGATCATGTGGGTCATAACCCCTGAATTGGTTAAAACCCTCAAAAAAAAAAAAAAAAACACACCACACATGACAATGACATGCTGCTGACAATCACCTGCATCCACACTCACATGCACTACCCTGGATTCATGTGCACTGTCACTAAAAAGTAGTCTCATACATGAGCTGGTAGTGACCAGTCCTGATAGTTTGGTTCCCAATAGAATGACAGCTACAAGAGCCAAAAGCAGCAGCTGTTCTGTTAAACATTAAGTCATGTACAGTAAAACATTTTTTTGGATGAAGGCATAATTTGGACCCACCCTCTTCAACATTAAACAGCCTCATTAGTGCTTTAACTTTATGTGTGGCTTCACTAGCCAATAGGGAGTCTGTGGATGTCACTTTACTTTTACCTCCATCAGAGATGGATTAAGATCTAATGGTGCCCTAGGCAAGGTAGTTGATTTGGGGCGCCTTTGTGGTTTTTTTTGGCAAGATGAAGTGGAGAGAGGTCAAAGAAGGTGGCACATGGGTCCCTTGTCACCCACTAGGCCCCAAGCACCTGCCTAGGTTGCCTGGTGGATAATCCTGCTCTGACCCCCATTTCCAACAGTCTCCATCATTTTCAAAAACTACATTTTAAGCTTAATGTGTCCCTCAAGGTAATCTCAGACTATGCATTCTCTGCCTAATTGTCTTACTTTGTTTTATGGCTGGATTGTTTTAGCATACTACGATGGAATGGCATTGGAGATTTCTTAAACCGGACCTACAGTATAAGTAGATTATAAGAGCTGCCATTGCCAACATCACCATGTAAAAATCCCAAAACAAGAAATGTATGGCCTTGCCATCATGCTGATCTCTTGGATTGGTAACAAGCATGCATCCAATGTAGGCACACATCAGCAAGTCAGCCACTCTGACCTGCCTGCAATGGCAACAGGACTGTGGAGTCGGACTTGGAGCTGGAGGTTTCATAAACTGAGGAGTCGGATGACTTTTGAACCGACTCCACAGAATGGCAGCCTTCATAATCTCTCAGTAATTATCCACTTTAACCTCAAATTATCCTAAACAGCAACCAATTCCACCCTGTGCTTTCCAAACTGATCATGTGACCAATCATCATCGGACAGCTGTCACACCTGCTGCTGACTGTCACCGCCAGCTCCAGGCGGTGTTGTTTCAGCTATTCCATATAACCAAGGGACAATAAGGTCTCAGTGACAGATTTACAGCACCCCAGAGGCTGCAAAAGAAGACACACCCATAGAATAGGCTGTAGCAAGGGCTCTCACTATTCCAACTTGAAACAAAACAAATGGTGAGAGAAGGACAGCACTAATTACCAACTAAACAAGAAACCACTTATGCAAGTAGAACTAACAAGCAGTCAAGGACTTTTAACGCTTAGCATGACCTGTCAGTGGTATCCAAGGCCTAATAGGCTTGCAATGTATGCAACAACTAGTCCAGTCAAACCAGAGTATCCGGAATACCATTGGCATGAAATTTGCCAGTAGAATTGGAAAATACCGACTTATTTGTCTTCCTGTTGAGGGCTTGTTCAGTGGGGGATATCTAAACCATCTAATAGCAAGTTAAAATTTTTCTAAAAAAAAAAAAAAAAAAAGTGCTACAAAAACAAAACAAAACAAAAAAACCACACCCCTTTCACTGCTACATAATTGGATTGGGATTTAGTCACGCGAGTGTAATGTACTTGTGTATCCAAATCCTTGAGGACCAATCCCACAATGCGATTTTTCTGACAATTTTTCTGACAACCGTAGTCTCTACATTTTACAGTATGTCCGACTGATTAATGTAACCATTTTCTGCCCAAACTGGGTCGCACAGTCACATGGGCATGCGCTTGGCAACCCAATTTTCTTCCGATACAATTATAATAATCAAATCGGATGGCCGATCTGCCACCAGATGTATGGCCACCTTATTAGAGGGCATTTATCTTTTAGCTATGGTGGATCACTGAAACACTTATTAAGTATTTAAATAGCATCATTGTAAAGCATATATGGTTAAGGGGTTCACAAACAATCCCTACCATATGTCGATGTATGTATAGGTATCGTAGTCTAGAGTCAATTAATTTATCTGTATATTTTCGGGGATGTGGGAGTGCCCAGGGAAAGCCACACAGACACAGGAAGAACATACAAAAGTCTGTGCTGGTATTTGGACCTAGGAGTCCTGTGACTGTACTAAATTCTTGAGGCAATCATTATATGGGCATATAGATGCTTTGTCTACGGGTACCTTCAGGAGGGGTATAAAAAAAAAAAAAAAAAAAAATCCAACTGACGAATTTTTCCCAGTGATCCAAACCTTTGTCTGGGAGTAGCATAAGGCGCATGGCCACATTTCACAGTCCATCCTTTGATATGTATCTCATATTACAGAAGAGAGACATCAGGCAAAACCCAAAGATGCTTCTTCTCAAATAAATGCCTCCTTGACAGATGCTACAACCAACACCCCAGTATACGGTAACAGAGGAATTCCATACATAAGAATAGTTGTTGCAAGAATGAGCTTCATCTGAACACCATGGCAGACCTACAAAGTCAAAAGACGCTATAGCACACTAAAACTACGTTCCTTGAACTTCCTATTTATGTTAAGAATACTAAATAAACAAACTCTAAATACATAGATATCTCAAAGCGCAACCTATAAGAAATAACTTCAAGCCTATTCAAGTCTTTATAATAAAAGGTTTTCAAAAACTATTACAATTTGCAGCCAACTAAGATTTCATGAAAGGCACCAGAAATATCATATTTAACTTCACAACCACTGAAACAACCTGCTGAGCAATGGATTCTGTGGAGTCAGCACAAAAATCGTCCGACTCCGACGCCTCAGTTCATGAAACCACTGACACCGGACTCTGGGAACCCAAAATTGCTGTGACTCCTTAGTCTTCTACTTACTAGGGCATTGGAGTTGGTACAAAATTCTTCCGACTCCTCAGTTTATGGAACCACTAAGTCAGACTGACTCCAGGTACCCAAAAATTGTTCCAACTCCACAGCCCTGGATCCCACACATCCTTGAAAGGTGTTCTACAGCAGTTTTCCGCAACACTGTCCTCAAGGCCCACCAACAGTGCATATTTTGTGTAAATCCAGAGGTAGTTACGCAGCTCTGCTGAGACACTAATTACCTCACCTGTGTATGTTTGTGGTTTTCTGCAAAATGTGTACTGTTGATGGGCCTTGAGGACAGGGTTGGGGAACTCTGTTCTACAGTATCTAGCACTAAGATGTAAGCGGCAGATCCTTTAACTCCTGTAGGTTTTCTGATGGATCCAGAGGTTTATCTTTTTCTAGGACATTTCACAGATGCTAGATCAGACGGAGATCGTTAGAGATTGGAAGCAAAGGGAAATGGTATTCATGAGGCCAAGGTTTCAGTCTTCCTTGCTTCATGGACCTGTTGTAATGTTCTAATGCACATTCGGCAACTGGCAAGGGTCAGCTTGGGCATTCTTATTGGTCGGTGGCTACTTCGTATCTTACAACGCATCTCAAAGCCAGTATTCATTTTTAGGCAATGCGATCAAACTATTTGAGTTAACCTTCACTCCCCCACATGTATCAGTGAGCCTTAGGTACTCTGTTTCTGATTCACCGGTTGTCATTACTTGGTAAACTTGGCAGGCTGAAAGTTAGCAATAAAGCCATATGCAATGGCTGCCTTTCTGAAAAGGTCAATGATAGAATCTCTTTCATAATGTGAAAGAAAGGAAGAGGAAAGCAAGGCACTGCTCCCTTAAAAGCCCGTTATTGCTGTATGGATACATACAAAAACAGCCAAGGGGTGAAAAAGGTGCCTGACAGCTGTTTTGCATACTAGTCACTTCTTCAGAGGCCGTAAACACTATTTGGTAGATCAAACACTACCAAAGACTGTTACCTCTGAAGAAGCGAATAGTTAGCGAAACAGCTGTCAGGCACCTTTTTCACCCCATCGCTGTTTTGGCATGTATCCATACCGCAATAAAGGACTTTTAAGGGAGCAGTGCCTTGCTTTTGTCTTCTTTTTTGCTGATTGACCTACAGAAGAGAACACACCTTGTGTCCTTGGCTCGTACTGAAATCTCTATCCCTTTCTGCCGGTTTCTTTGCTACTCCTTTCCAGTTAATGTGGTTTTCTGAACACAAACCATTGGCTCCAAAAATATAGAGTAGCCAATCACAAGCCATAAACTGACACAATGCACCAGTTCACAGCAGGGGATACACTGCCAAGGTTCATTAGACTCTTGAGCAATGGATGAATCTGTGGCTTGCGTCTTTGCCATGGTGGTCGGCGCCCTGTGCCAATTCAGTAATTGCCTTGGCTGGAAACATCCTAGTTAGTTGTAAATCAGCAACAACAAAAACAAAGCCACAGTGTAGATCACTCAATTGCCTGTACACTGCCCCTGATATGATCAGTGGCAGATCTAATTGTCTCAACACAAGCTTATCACCTAATTACAAGAAACCTCTCAGCTTCATTCTAGAGCAAACCCAAGCATAATCTGCCACAAACACTGGGATTAAGCAGTAATGATGGCATTAGCAGACTGTTCTCTCTGGTCAGATAGATACACACAGTACAGACCTGTGGACTGGTTAGGATCTAGTTCAGCAAGAGGACTGATAAAGCACTATTTATACAGAGCTAGATGAGCAGAAACTGACCTTTGTAAAAGTCATCTGCACTGACTCACCAGCCAGCAGATAAGAACCTCTCTGTTCTTCAATGAACCTCCACAATAGCAGCTGAGTCACCATGTCTGTCTGTGCATGGCTTGCTCCCTTCATTCATGTATGTCTCTATACACAGCTCCTTCCTCGTAGAAAGAATACAGATGATGCCCGGGAGTGTTAGTTTGTGCTTACTAGGCATGCCCAGAGTTATGGACTAATATTTGTATGCGTTTTCAAGTTTGTGACTGAGAATAGACATACTGTACAACAAACTTCCTGTGTAGTAACTGCCCTGGAGGACCCTATAGCTGACTCAATAAGGCCTGGAAATACAGAGTTTTGCAAGGATTTAAGAGGACCTGTCAGGATGAAGGCCCATTCCTCCACACGAGGGTGTCCCTGCTCAGGTCTGAAGTGGTTTCCCCAGTATGCCACAAAAGAACCTTATCCCATGCACAAAGGAATGCAGGGGCTGTCAAAGAAGACCACACGGGGGCCACCTAACAGAGGACAGTGGGGTTGCTCAGATGTAGGCTAAAGCTCTGTACACACAATAGGTTTGTCTCATCCAAATGTTAATTCTTGATTGAGGTTACTGTCTATTGTTTCCCTTCCAGAGTGCCTGTTAAGTCCTTTCCTTGTTCCTCAAGTCACATGTTAAAAATATTGAAGGACACCAAAAGTGAGTGGGATATGGAGGTTGTCATATTTATTGCCTTTTAAAACAATACCAGATGCCTGGCAGTCCTGCTAATCATTTGCCTCTAATACTTCTAGCCACAGACCCTTAACAAGCATGCAGGTCAGATGTTTCTGACCGAAGTCTGACTTAATCTAGTTGGACTTCAGTTGCAAGCTTGTTTCAGGTAGACGATTCAGACACTACTGCAGCCAAAGGAATCAGCAGGACTGCCGGGCAACTAGTATGGTTTCAAGTGGACCTCAATTTTAGCACAGGACAGAAGAAAAAAAAAAAAAAAAGGAACACAATGCACCCAGTATGTATTTATACAGTTTAGCCTGCCTAATCCCCCTCATGTGTGCCTATCACCACTGTAATTTGATCTCTTAGCTTTGTCTGCTCAGAAATCTCCTCTATCCTGGTAGAGCAGCTAATTTGTAAACAGGATGTTAACAATATATCTGCTTCCATGAAAGCAGGAAGTAGACACTGCAGATTTATTGCAGGATTTTATCAGCTGTAACAAAAAAAACTTTTTTTAACGGTTATTATGCTGTTGCGTATCTTTTACAGCAGAGAGGAAGTTTGGAGTTCAGGCCCGCTTTAAAAGAAATAAATATGGCAGCCTCCATATCCCTCAGTTCAGGTGTCCTTATTTTAAAAAAGGTAAATGTATGCACTACTTACAAGCCTATCAGAAGGTAGATAGATCTAAGCTTAGAGTTGATCTTTTAAAGTGACTAGTTACATTTGCTTGGATCCCAGCCATTAGGGATTATTGAATGGACATGAGACACCTGTTGCAATGATTCTGATAGCTACATATCTATGGTAATGTAGCCCAAGTTTGAAGAAATCGCCCACATGCACAAACCACAATAACACAATCACTTAGTAATGCAGAGGTCAGTGTGCAACTGTGGCTGACTGTAATTATTCATTGTGGTACTAAACCATATTGCAGATGCACATTCCATACAACTCCCTGCAGAAGTATTGCTTTTAGTCAGGGTTGGGTATGCAGATTGCGGCTCTGCCTTCAGATGGAAATAAAGCCTATACAAATGCTCCTGTACAGGAATGCGAAGGATTCAGCACTGCCTCAAATGCAAAACAAGACTGACCCAGCAGCAAAATCTCCATCACAGAAAGTGAAGAAAGGCTGTAATGATGTACCAGAAGCCCCCTGCTGAGGCTTTGTCCCTTATCTTCCTCCCAGACAATGAAGCTCACTAAATGAAACCCCAAAGACCATTTCCTGTAAAGTCACCCAGGCCTGGAGCTCAGAGGCAGAATACATGGCTTTGGGGCCTTTGTGTGCAGTTTGCTACATTGTTTGGGTTTTTCTTACAAATGCAGGTTATGTAAAAGCCGGCTTTTCTAATGCCTGGTACACACCATGCAATTTTCCCTCAGACGAGTCATTCGATTACTTCCGTCAGGTCTCTTCTGATTTCAAATCGTTTTTTGGATCTATTTTGTATAAAAGTGATTAAAAAAACCTCATCCACGTCACTGGGCACGTACTGCACCAACTGCTGCGCAGGCGCAGTAGGGAGCCAATGGCATGGGTTATGCATGCTGCCACGCAGTAGTGCCGACCATTACAGGCGGCCAGCGGGATACAGAGGAAGAACTAAGCTGTGGCGAGGGACCCAAACGACTTCAAGGGGCCGGAAGAAGCCCCAGGTAAGAATAAATAGATAGTGCTGTTCGCCTCAGGAGTCCTTTGAGGGCTCTGCCTCTGACACAGAAGACCATGGTTCGAATATTGGCTATTCCTGTTTAGAAAGCCAGTGCATATTCAGTAGGAGACCTTGGCCTAGACTCCCTTACGCTGCTACTGCCTATAGAGCGCACCGTAGTGGCTGCAGCTCTGGCACTCTGAATCCACAAGGAGAAAAGCACAATATAAATGTTCTGTGTCTTGTCTACAGTACTGAGCAGAACAAAGCAGACTGTGGCAGTGGTACCGTCCATGCTCGATCATTCCTACTGGAATCTACTGAAATAGTGGACCTGTTGCACTACACTGCAGCAAAGTGTAGTGCATCAGCCCAATGAGTGGTGCAGAAGTGGTAAATCAGGTAAACTACCCATACGACTGAGAATTAGAGAGTGTGTACAGACTGACTGTTGGTTATAGCCAATCAGCATGATCCGCTCTATGGAGAAAGGAGTGTGTCACACAAGTCTGAGGCATCCAGCAGGACTGGCAAGTTTGAGCACCATCTGCTCACTTCATCGCTAGTCAAGCAACGTCAAGGTGGATGGATCACCAAGCGACATCGCAGGACAGCTGTACAGATACTAGATTCTCCACCACAGGAGGGAACGATCGCCTTGGACAAATTTCCTCTAATGTGTGTATGGAGCTTAGGTTTCTGAAGGACAGTTAATGGACAACTACCTGTATTGTGAAAATTCTGACAGTATGCTGCCTTTATAGTCAGTCAGTTATAGATTACCTGCAGAACAAAAATACTTAAGACACCATAGGTTTGATTCACTAAACCGTGCTATGACAAATCGCATGCCTTATCAAAGTAGCATAGCGAGCAGTATGAACTTATTCCTGCTAATTGACAATAGCACTTGTCCTGCCCTGAGCCCCTGTGCGTTTGTGGCGCTTGCTATACTACTCTGATAAGGCATTAGTGATGGGAATTCCGGCTCTTCTCAGAGAATCGGCTCTTCTGAAACGGCTCCCATTAAAGAGCCGGCTCTTACGGCTCTGAATCGGCTATTCATTAACTATCACTAGACACCACTCAGAATCGGAGTAAAAGCCCCGCCCCGTCTCCATGACAACTCCAGACTGCTTCTCTGACTGGGGCAATCCCTCCTGCTACTGCTCCGCCCCGTACACTCCTACAAGCTGCAACAGGAGGACTACATCTCCCAGCATGCCTCAGTGCCCTTTATTACACAGCAAATCATAGCTGTGTGGGACAGCTGAGGCATCGGCTCTTTCAAAACTGAGAACCGGCTCTTGCCGTTTGCAGCAAAGAGCCGGCTCGTTCGCGAACAACCCATCACTATAAGGCATGCGATTTGTCATAGCACAGTTTGGTGAATCAACCCCCATGTCCAAAAATATTTACAATTCTAATTTTCCAGTATCTGGCAGCTTTTCACTTCTGACTGACATTGCCACACACACACACACACAACCTTGGTCTCTTCCACTGGACAAGAATTCTAACTACCTCTGTAACTGACAAGTTAGCACCTCTTTAGAGAAATAATGGCGGTTAGAAGTCAAACCCAAGTTGAGAGGCAGATCTTTTTCCCAGTCCGCAAACCTCCTGACAGACGAAGAGTTGTCAGATATTTTAAAGTGGCACTTCTGAGCATTTGTTGCCAAGGTTTAAAAGGAACCTGAGGTGTGAAACCTATGGAAGCTACCATATTTTATTTCCATACCAGTTGCCTGGCAGTCCTGATCTTTCTAGTCAGTAGGATCTAAATCCCACACCTGAAACAAGCATACAGCTAATCTTGTCAGATTTGTCACAGACATCTGATCAGTGTCTATGGCTTAAAGGGAACCTAAACTGAGAAGTATATGGATTTTTCCTTTTAAAAATTATACCAGTTGCTTGACTCTCCTGCTGATCCTGTGATACTTTCAGCCACAGCACCTCAACAAGCATGCAGATCAGGTGCTCTGACTGAAGTCAGACTGGATTAGCTGCATGCTTGTTTCAGGTGTGTGATGTAGTCACTACAGCAGCCAAGGAGATCAGCAGTACTGCCAAGCAACTGGTATTGTTTAAGTAAACATCCATACCCCTCTGTTTAGGTTCCTTTTAAAGAGACACTGAAGCGAAAAAAACATTAAGATATAATGAATTGTATGTGTAGTACGGGTAACTACTAGAACATTAGTAGCAAAGAAAATATTCTCATATTTTTATTTTCGATTGTATAGTGTTTTTTATAACATTGCGTCATTCTCTAATATATTTGCAGTTTACATACTACTCGGCATTCTAAATGATTTTACATACCAGTCTAGTGAACTTTTGACCTGTCCTCTGCAGGAAAAAAACCAATACAGTGACTGACAGTTGAGATAATAAGCTTCAGAAGACAGAGCTCTCTGCGACTTTGAAAGTCGTGGAGCTCAATGGCTCTTTTGCATAGATAACTGGAGTTTCTTAACTCTTCCTGTACTGTAACAATTTTAGACTCATGGCTCTGCTCCCAATGTTTTATTTCTTAGCTGTACTACACATACAATTCATCATATATTTTTTTCATTTCAGTGTCTCTTGTATTAGGGACAGAGGATCAGCAGGACAGCCTTGCAAAGTGCATTATTTAAAAAGGAAATAAACATGTCAGTCTCCATATCCTTCTCACTTAGGCCTAGTGCACACCAGAGCGGTTCGGCTGCGGTTTGCGATCCGCTTGCGGCTGCGGATCCGCTTGGGTAATGTATTTCAATGGGCTGGTGCACACCAGAGCGGGAGGCGTTTTGCAGAAACGCATACTCCCGGGGTGAGGCATTTTTTGGATTGCGGATGCGTTTCTGCCTCAATGTTAAGTATAGGAAAAACGCAAACCGCTCTGAAAAACGCCTGTTCAGAGAGGTTTTGCCGACGTTTTTGTTACAGAAGCTGTTCAGTAACAGCTTTACTGTAACAATATATGAAATTCACTACACCAAAACCGCAAAACGCTAGCTGAAACGCTACAGAAAAAGAAGAAAAAGCGTTTCAAAATCTGCTAGCATTTTGCGGATCTGCTAGCGGTTTTTGGTGTGCACCAGGCCCTAGTGTTTCCTTTAATAAGGATTCCATGCAGTTTCTACCACAACAGCAGAATGTAAAATTTGTCCCTGTAGTCACTGCATTCAGGAGGTAAAACCGTTACATTTCCTTCTAGTAGTGTCCGAACCTGCAGAACCTCCTTTGGCAAGTATGATTCATGACCGTTTCATACACATTCAGTGACTTGAGTAATAAATATCACATATATTGAACAAGAAATACACTGATAGCCGGAGGCAAGTGGCAATAGAAAAACAAAAATGTTTACAAATACTCAAAGTATGTTACTGTTTACCGGAAGCCTGACTGACCATTACGGCTATACAGTAACTTCTACACCAAAGGGTTGAGAATGTACTGTCATTTCTATGTAATACTTCTAATCTGCAGCTGGAAATGATTTAGCATTGTTTTTATGACCTCCTCCAAGTACAGCGAATAATAACAGAGAGCGCATTATGATTCAGCCTGTGTCATCATTAAATCACAGTAGGTGTGTTAACAGACATGTCCCAAAGGCAAACAAAGAGGAGCGTTTTGGAAAAAAGACTCACATTGTAGTCTCTGTGTAAAAAGTACAAACAACCATTCAACTGGAAATTTGGGGGGGGGGGGGGGGGGGTGCTGCACACTTCAGATTTTCCATATCAAACCAGACAGAAATCTGAGAAGAGTCCAGGTGGCCCTGACAACCCCCTCCATCCACCAGCTTGGATCATCTTGTTATAGGTCTCTTTTTCCAAGTGGAGATTGCCATAGTGTAGCGCTGATTACGCATAGCCCACCCCTCTCCATAGAGCAGACCACCACTTATATGGACCCCAAAATGGTCAGAAACTCAGAATTTTTAAGCATCTCACTGATCATTTGTAGCCAGGACAGGTCAACAACGATGTTGTAGTTAGGTCAGAGGAAACATTCATAGTAGATTACCAAATGAACCTTGCAATGGCCAACAATCAGCAGGACAAAAGAGCGTGTGTGCGTACAGGCTGCTTGGCTGTAATTACACTGTATAGCAGCGATTGGTACTTTGGGCCCAATTCACATAGCTCCACTAATATTGCTGTGCTCAGGCAGCATACAGCATTTTAACTGGTACTTACACCAGCAGAGTACCACGCATTGAATCAGAACAATCAGTGGTACATTGGCAATGTGTGCTACTCTGCTTGCAAAATACACATAGCAATTCCCGGTCTCTGGCTCTGTTCCCACTTGCGCCGTTTCATGTACAGTCAGCGGGAGCGGACAGTGTAGTGTCCACACTGATGGTCCGGCTGGAGCCTGGAGCAGAGGTGTTACCCCCATAGGCTATATGGTGAACACACCTGCCTGGACAGAAGAAGTGCGGTCCACTATGGGCTAGTTCACTAAACTAAAATCTCGCGATTTGCGCTTGTAATTCCCATTCAATAGAACCACAGAGCCATTGCCCCCGAAACACTGCATGCAGAGCGTTTGCGATTAATCAAAATCGCAACTGCTGCAGTGTGAATGTATCCATAGGGATACATTGTAGCAACGCTTTGCTGATCGCCGGCGATCAGCAAAGCACCAAATAATCATCGAAGTGTGAACCAACCCTTACTGCAAGGGATCTCGCGGATCTGTTCACTATCAGTGTTGCAATGAGCGGAGAATGGACAAAAAAAAAATAATGTCCATTACTTGCTCAATTGGGAACAGCCTTACCCATGTACATGGCTTGTGCATACTGTTAAGACAAGAACAAGTACAGTTAAAAATGCCGTACACAGCAATATTACCAGAGCTACGTGAATCAGGCCAAACCTTTCTCAAAACAATCATTTTGGGGCAACAAATATTGAGCATGTTTACGAGGTACAGTATTATTTTATTGACTGCAGGCTTATTGATCAGCAGCTAAAGCTGGGTACACTACATAGGACTAATGTCGCCTGGCAAAGGATCCGGACTCGATCGCTTGTGTGACAGTATGGGCAGAGTTCTTTACAGACACTTCGCTAGCATGCAGGCGGTATATGGAGATGGGAGCAGGGCTGGCAGAGGGAGGGAAGATAGAAAGAACAATGCACTCAAATTGATCCCCTATGGCGGATCGACCACCGACAAATCACGTGAGGTCGGGTGCAGCTGTACACACACGCTAGATCCTCAACTGGGATGGCCTCCACCAGGCAGCCTCTGCTATGAACCATCATACGGGTGTATGCAGCTCCGGTGTAAAAGTAGCTCCCGCGGGAGAACGGAAGCTCGGGCAGGACGGCTGCTGGGGGCTTCTGTAAGCCCCAGGTAAGTGAAACTGTTTGCTTTCAGGGCTCGTCTCCACTAGTGCGGAGTGCGTCTCGCAGACGCACGCCGGCACTGAGCGGGTGGGCGGGATCGCAGGCGGATCCCATGAGCCGAGCCATGCACGGCTATGGGATTCGCAGCCTCCGCCGCGAATTCTGCGGGGTGTTCCGGCTGAATCGGCCGCGGCGCCGTTATCCCCTATGGTAGAGTTTCCCCGTGAGATTCATGTGCGGGGAAACTGCGGAATTGCGGTGGAAACCACGATAGTGGAAACGGGCCCTTAACAAATTTACTGTTCTGCTTTAAAGTGAACCGAAACTGAGCCAGAGCCCCTCAACAAGCATGCGGATCGGGTGCTCTGACTGAAGTCAGACTGGATTAGCTGCATGCTTGTTAGAGATCAGCAGGACTGCCAGGCAACTGGTATTGTTTAAAAGGAAACATCCACATCCCTCTCAGTTAAGGTTCCTTTTAGTCTTTTGATTTTCTCACCACAGATTCACTCTCCTACTACACGACTTCCAGAACAACATTAACAATTGGCTCCCACAAAAAAAAAAAACCTGTAGTTTACATAGCAATGGATGAAGATGAAGGAGGTAATACAATATATCAGAAAATAATACATCTGACATTTATCCAGCAAAGTTAGCAAACACGGCTTCACCACAGGCTCCAGACAGGTGTGTGGAAGGAACAAAGCGCTTCCTATGCTGCCCTCCACACCAGCTCCACTCCTCAGCCTGACACTCAACAATGCACAGAGCCACTTAACTCTTCTGTTGCTACAGTACAAAAAGCAGCATGATAAACAGCAGATTCTGAGTCTACACAGCCAGTGATTGAATGACAAGGCTTCATCTCCTCCTCTTCAGGGTGCTGTGTGGTCTGTTTACAAAGGTCTGTGTGTAGAATGTAAAGGGGAAGGGCTGTGCCTGGTGCCATGTGTCTCTGATGTGCGCCCTGCTGTCTGATGCATCTCATAGGGGATTGTCACTTGTACATGTGAAGTCCTGTGATCCTGGCAAGTGAAACCAGACATGCTCTGCCTAATCCCTTGTCATGCCAGAGAGATTGGGAAATGCCAGGACACAGAAACCAGCAGGCTTATCCTGAGGAATCTCATCTTATTCAAATGACTCAAAGATGTTGGTTTTGAATACAATAGGCTGATTTGTGAAACCAGGAAGGAAAGTGGTGATATTACCAGATATGAAGATACTGGAACCTAGACTACCTAGATAACCTGCCACTAGATTGTCTATAGATCACACACACTTGAGGGTTAGAGGAAGATAATAATGCTTTATGATTACTCCACCCGTAGACTATGACAATTGCCCCAAACTACAGTAATAAATTCTGCTCATCCCCAGCTGTGGGTTTTAACAACTAGTTTCCATGGTTTGGCTTCCTAAAACTGGTTTGTAAACACACTGCCGGTAGCTATGGGCAACTGCCTAGTTTCCCAATGATCGGATTTGCTGTGACCTCACAGGACACAAGTTGAATGGCTGAGTTAAGTCTAACTAGTGTGTGAGGCCCACTGGGAGCATTTCTTGCAACACTTGCTGATTGGGACCCCAGTGGATCCCTATGGGGTGATCCCAGATGCAGTATTTGCAATTGCTGCAATATCCAGTATTGAGCAGGGCTGTCGAGTCGGGACAAAAATCTTTCGACTCCAACGTTAATGAAAATAATGAAACCACGACTCCAACTCCAGGTACCCAAAATGGCTCCGACTCCTTAGCCTAATACTTAACAGGGCTGTGGGTTTTGTACAAAAATCATCCGACTCCTCAGTTTATGAAATTAACAACTCCGAGTGCCCAAAATTGCCCCGACTCCGACTCCACAGCCCTGGTATTGAGTGTGAGTTTTGAAGACCTTGGCTAGCTTTAAACTGAAATGGAAAAGTTGTAAACCCCCTTCCCCCCAATATATGTTCATGGAGGGTCTGTAATAGAAGGGTGGAATTTCCCAGTTGCAGAAACTGAACCTTTGGCAGAAGGTCACACTTGACAATTGAAATTGCAGGATTTTTGCTGCAGTGCAAAAATTGCAAGCGAAAACAGAAGTCACGCTATCCATTTTTTAGTAAAAAAATAAAAAAAAAAATTACAATCTGCACTACTTTTCCACAGAACGTATGCTATTCCACATTGCAATTCACTGGATACTGTAAAATAAAATAAAAAAATTGCACATATCGTGCAGCAAAAACCCTTGGAAGGAATCGTCTCCGGTTACCACAGACACAAGTAAGATCATCATACATGCAACTCTTTAAATCTTTTGCATAAATTAGAAAAATATTGGTATCACAACAATACATAAATATAGACCAGCGTCCCATGAACTTTGCAAATCTGGAGCTATCTGACTCATAACAACCAGATTTCCTACTCCACTCCTAGTCCTGGTCACAAACTACATCTTGGAATTGGTGTGCTTTGCCATATGGAGCAGTAACACTGAACCAAATATTGCCTATTCTGAAGCAGGGAGGGCTTGCTGGTCCAAATGTACACAAATAGAAAACCTGTAAATACCTTGCAGCCCAGCCCAGATCTGCCGTGCAGCCCAGTATACCGGTGTTCCATGTTGGAACACCGGCCAGCCTCAGCAGAAGGCACTAGCTTTGTAATAACTTTTCCGGAAAGTTTGGAGCGCAGAGTTAAAGCCCCGGCGCCCGGGCACGTGTTGCTGAGTGTAAGCAGGTGGTTTGGGCAGACAGGGAGGCGGCAGTGGAAGATTCAGCACAAAGATCCTACATCGCAGACAATGCAGGTCTCCAGAACTCATAGAGATGGTTACTTTCTTACCTCTGTCGCCGTGGAGATGGGCAGTTGTATTAGGAAGATCCTCTTCTACAGTCTCTGATGAGCTCCCATGGGGACCAGCCAGCCGCCAGCCTCGTTGTCCTCTTCTTGCCCTGGTCAGCGTGTTATTGTTTGCCGTGTTGTGCCAGCCTGCTGCCCTTTCTGCTCTCCTCCCCAAACATGCTGTGTTTACTTGTCTCTTGTCTTTTGATCTGCCTTGCCCCCCTCCTGTACTTCCTTTCCCCCTGCTCGCCTTCCTCTCATTCACTTCCACACACTAGCTGGAGTGCCACTCATCCAGGCTGTGGCTCCTTTCTGCCTCCTCCCCCCTCTCCCTGGCTGCTGCGACCCCTCCTCTCCCCCTTCCTCAGCTCCAGCAGAGAGGGACAGGCTCTACCTTAGAACAATTGAAAGCCCCGCCTTTGGGAACACCCGGATTCCAAACAGCAGGATTAGGTTTCAGGGCTGTCCACTCCCCCGCCCGCCTGCTGATCCTACACCAGTCTGCAGGGCCAACAAAAATGATCAAAAAAACTAGGAATTTAGTTATTTGCATCCAGTGGTTTTTCGTGTCTTCTTACCTGGTAGGCTGCCTCAGTGTGCATATGCTGTATATACAGTACATCTTGTGTAATGGTCTATAGTTCCCAACTACACCATTTTAGAGGGGCAGTAACTCTTTCCTCTCTTTAGTATGAGCTACACATTATTATTACTTAAGGTGTCCATGCACGGTACAATCAAATAGTTTGATCTTCCCATTTATTCGACCAAAACGATTGAATAGAGAATAATTGAATTGAACGATTGAATTGAAAATAATCTTTTTTTTCTATCGATAAAAAAAGAATGATTATCCTTTTTTTCGGATAAAATATCTGATTGGGTGTGTTGTAAAAATCAGGTTGATTGTTTCGAAAATTGAATGGTGTTTGGTAGATTTGATAAAACAATATAAAAGATCAAAATTTTATTTTAAATTTTTTTAATCGTGTATGGCCAGCCACCTTATGTATTTATATAGCACAAATATCTTCTGCATCACTGTACAGAATATATTGTCATTTAACTGTCCCTCAGAGGGGCTCACAATCTATTCCCTACCATAGTCATATGTTTATGTATGTATCGTGTACTGTATGTATCGTAGTCTAGGGCCAATTTAGGGGGGAAGCCAGTTAACTTATCTGTATGTTTTTGGGATGTGGGAGGAAACCAGAGTGCCCGTAGTAAACCCACGCAGACATAGGTAGAACATACAAACTCTGTGCAGATAGTTCCCTGGCTGGGATTTGAGCCAGGGATCCAGCGCTGCAAGGCGATTGCGGTAACTACAACACCACCGTCTGTGTAAATTAGATATATATCTTTCTGCTACATAAACTTTATTGTCATTTAAACTGATTTTGATAGTACTTTTTGGTGCTAGTCTGATTTAGAGGACCCAGCAGGAAACCTCATAGGGAAATTCCGCTAATTGATTAGATGGACAGCAACCTCTGAACTGCTACGTTTCCAATAGGTTGCAGTAAACCACGCCCACATTATTTGGCCAATCACAACGCTTTGTGCTGTAGAGGGTACTGTGATTGGAGAACTACTGTATCCCTATAGGGGTTTCTGCTGGGTCCCCTAAAGTAGACTAGCACCTACCTTTTTAAATTGCAGATAAGAATAAGAAGGAAAGTAAATTGTAGAGAGGACCAGTGTGCCCTGAACTTATAGTTTATACATGTTTAGATTGCCACCCAATGTGGCAAACAGATCAATCCCTTTCTGATCTGAATCTTGTTTTACTTAGGTTACTAGTGTCACACTAATTACACAGCGAGCTACGCTGTCAACGTTAGTAGCAGTGAGATTAGCATGCATTTCCTGTGCATAGCAATCTTCCAGCAGGTTAGTGATTTACAGCCCTTGTGAGCAATAGCCAGTTGTAAATTTAACTGAAGTGATTGAATCTGGTACCATTTCAAGGGGTGATTGAGGCAGGGGTCCACCAAGGGCCGGTTCTAGACTTTTTGCCGCCTGAAGCAAACTTGTGAGATGTCGCCCCTCCCCCACCTACAGTACAGTGGGCGGCATTGCAGGAAGTGACGAGAGTGGAACGCACGCTGGAACGCGGAAGAGGTGAGTCATCCCCGCCCGCTGCCTGATCATACTACGCTGTTGCGCTTAATAGCTGGAGGGAGAGCGCAGATCGGGGGACTCAGGTGAGGGAGGGGGGGCCGACCCCCCTCCCCGCCGTTGTACCTGCTACCCCCCTTCCTGCCTGCTACCCCCTCCAGCTCGGCGCCCCCCCCCCCCCACCACCACGGCCAGGTGCGTGTCCCCCCTCCCTCCCCCCCCGACTTTTCCACCTAAGGAACCCGCCTCACCCCGCCTCATGGGCGGCCCGGCCCTGGGTCCACCCGGAATGCAGTGAAGGAAGGGGGAGCAGCGGGCACATGACACAGCTGCTAAGAAGGCCGCCGTCTCCTCCCTCCCTCTCCTCGCAACCCCCACCCCACCCTCCCAGTGCTCCCCTCTCCATTGCAGATATTTAACGCAGCGTGAGCGGGTGACAAAAAGCACTTACTCTACTCTTTCAGGCTCCGGGGGGGGGGCACCAATACCTGGCTACCTACCTATACTGGAGGCACCTGTACCTGGACACTGTGGGCACCTATGCCTGGCTACGTATACTGGAGGCACCTATACCTGGCTACCTATACTGGGGGACACTCATATCTGGCTACATATACTGGGGGAACTCATGCCTGGCTACTTGTACTGGGGGCACCTATGCCAGTATACTGGCGGCACCTATACCTGGCCACCTATGCTGAGGAAACTTATATCTGGCTGCCTATAGTGAGGGCACTTATAACTGGCTACCTGTGCTGAGGGTACCTTACTTGTACACTGGCTGGGGCACCTATACCCAGCTACCAATACTGGAGTGGGGGCAAATCTGGCCACCAATACAGGGGTGGGGGCCTTATACTAAGGACTCTGTGAGGGCTCTTTCCCACCATTGTGATCACAATTTTATGGAAGGGGGGGGGCTTATACTAAGGGAACTGCACGGTTATACTAAGGGCAGCACGGTGGCGTAGTGTGCAGCACGGTGGCGTAGTGGTTAGCTCTCTCGCCTTGCAGCACTGGGTCCCTTGTTCGAATCCCAGCCAGGGCACTATCTGCAAAGAGTTTGTATGTTCTCTCTGTGTCAGTGTGGGTTTCCTCCGGGCACTCCGGTTTCCTCCCACATTCCAAAAACATACGGATAAGTTAATTGGCTCCCCCTAAAAAATTGGCCCTAGACTACAGTACTTACACTACATAATATATACATATGGCAATGGTAGGGATCAGATTGTGAGCTCCTTTGAGGGACAGTTAGTGACAAGACAATAAATATATACACTGTACAGCGCTGCGTAATATGTCGGCGCTATATAAATACTAAATAATAATAATAATAACTGTAAGAGCTCTTTCCCATTGCAATCACAATTTCATGCATACCTACTAGCACACTTCCATCACACTAATGGAAGCTGTTTCCATTAGTTTAGACAGGACCTAGTGTGATCTGCTAGTGATCGGACTCGCTAAATGGTGCTATCGGAAAATCGCCCAATAGGAGTCCTCTGAGATTGTTTAAAGATCTGGAGCGCTGGATCTTATAGCTGCACTTTTTATAGCTGCACAAATTTCTCTTGTGATTTCTGTCATGTCTGATTTCCTCAGTTTTGGGGTTGAGATTTACTTGTTGAGATTTGTGGCAAGGCGACAGATTTCCTATTGCAACTATTGTTTGTGAGGTGAGGTGACTGGGAAGTAGAGGGGAATATAGAGGCATTTGAGATGTTCTACTTGGGTTTAAAGCCCAACTATACCTAAAGATGAACAAGACTAAAGATGCCCAACTATCAGGTGACTTTGGCGGCCGATCAACCAACCAATTTGATAATTATCATCGAATTATTTGAAAATCGGTGCAGCCCCGACCGATGATGCAACCAGTTGGTCATGCTTGTCGATCACACATGGTGCAAGATGTCAGGCCGAAGTTGGTTGATCGGGTGTACAGCGGCCGATTTCGGGATGAGCGACGAAACCCCCGGCCACTGCCGCCGTGATGTATACATGTGCCCCCCTGTGTGTGCATTTTTTTTATATATTTAAGTATTCATATAGCGCCTAAATATTACACAACACTGTGCAGAGTGTATTGTTTAGTTTATTGTTTATCTCATATAGAGATATGTTGTTTTATAATGCAAAACACAAAGGTCCTTTCCATTTGAAAATAAGAAATACTGTATATCAGTTTAAAGGATAGTAAACTAGAAATTAAACATATTTTTCAATAGAATAATACATATACTTTTTTTGCGGACTATAAGATGCACCTACGTTTAGAGGACAAAAACCAGGGGGAAAAAAATATATACAAAACCTGGTACAGCCATGGTGAAGGGGCATTTTGTGAATTATGCCCCCTTGTACCTTTTGTGTCTCTCTGTGCCCTCCTCTGTCCCCCTGGTGTCCTCCTGTGTCCCCCTCTGCCCTATTTGTGTCCTCCTCTATGCCCCTTTGTTTCCCCCTGTGCAGGGCCGGCCCTAGACTTTTTGCCGCCTGAGGCAAACTTAAAAAAAATTGCTGCCCCCACCTCAAGCCGTGGGTGGGGGGCCGCCGAGCTGGAGGGGGTAGCAGGCAGGAAGGGGGTATTGGGCAAAGCGGCGGGGAGGGGAGTCGGACCCCCCCTCCCTAGCCTGGGTACCTGCGCTCCCCCTCCAGCTTTAAAGCTGTATTGTAAGTGTGGACGGCATTGCAGTAAGTGACAACAGTGGAACGCACGCTGGAACGTGGAAGAGGTGAGTGATCCCCGCCCGTTGCCTCTTACTAGTAGCGGCTGCTACTTAAATTTTTAAAAGCTGGGGAGGGACCCAGGCGAGGGAGGGGCGACCTCCCTACCCGCCGCTTTGCCCAATACCCCCTTTCTGCCTGCTACCCCCTCCAGCTCGGCGGCCCCCCACACCCATGGACAGGCGGCTGCCGCCCCCCCAGAATTGCCGCCTGAGGCATTTGTTTCACCCCGCCTTATGGGTGGACCGGCCCTGCCCCTGTGTCCTCTGTTTGTCCCCCTGTGTGCTCCTCTGCAATGGGCACAGTACAGGGAGTCCCCAACATTGCAGCGTGTTGGAGGCTCGCATTGGCAGGCGTTCACAAGTCAGGAACTCCCTGCATTTGGACTATAAAACGCAGTGACTTTTTTCCCCACTTTTGGGTGAGAAAAAGTGAGTCTTATAGTACAAAAAAATACAGTATTTAAAAAGATCTGTGCATCAGTCCTGAAAGAGGGACAAATGAGGAAGAAAGAGGGACAGAGTTCCCAAAGAGTGACTGTCCCTCCAAAAGAGGAACATTTGGAAGCTATGCACAAATGCAGGCAAATACTGGGAGTTTTCACTGATCTTCATGATTTGCAAAATTCAGTATTGGGTTTATTCGGGATGGATAGCAGTTCTACAGAGAGAAGTAGTTATTATTTCAGATAACCCGCAGAATACCTTACATTCTTTGTGAAGTGAACCCCATGACGTCAACGTGAACGAGGACTGTGGCCTATATTTCCTTGAATCTTTGGGGAACAATGGACTGTAGAATTAGAATTTCCAGCCCAGTGGATCTCTGCCAAGGCCTTCTTCTGGAACAGCCGTAGGAAAACTGATGATAAAGTCAACAGATTTTTTTTTTTCCATATTGCAGACATTTTTGTTTTAACCAAAGCAGTGGCAAAGTGAGATACTTGTATGTGTGTAACGTAAGCTCCCATAACTATGTATATATGTGAAGCCTGCTATAGACAAGGAGGTGATGGGCCAGTATAAATCATCCAAATTGCTGGTCAGAGTTTTCATTCCTATCAGGATGGGATGACTGAAAGTTGGCATTTGTCCAGGACTGAATCGTTTTCATAAAGGATAATCTCTCTACCCAAGAGATCCTTCTAAATATTTGGAGGAGGGGGTGGTCACTCTACTTGCTATGCTGAGCAATTTTTGAAACAGGATATGCAAGGCAGACAAGCAGACACCTGGATAGGAAATTGTACATCCAGTAATCCACAGACTTACAACTGAGACCTTCTGGGGTCAGAGGTCAATTCCTGAATGTCACAGTTAGACTGTGGCTGGGAACCACGGTTAGAAAATACATTTCCAGTTCAGTCACTTTTATATAATTAATGAAAAGGTAAGTATTTATTGTTAAAATATAGGGGATAATAACAGGGCGCTCTGCAGTAAGATACAGAAAAATCATAAAAATCATAAAACAATGTCCCTTAATACATAAACATTATCAAAGTCCACATAAAATTCCTCCCAGAGTCCTTAGGTATAAGAAACTCCTCCCAATCTTCCTGTGGTAAATGGTTATACTATACGCTCACCAGATATTAGGGCTGCCCTTGATCAGCAAGCAACGCCTCTAGCCCAGCCAGTACACAGGATCATTAAGTGTGGTCCTCTTTCCTTTCGAGTATTCCAACCATAAAAGACAGAAAGGCACTGCAATAGTGATACTGTATGGCTGGGGCATAACTTCACCAGTGCTCCCAGTTGTTACAATGACACCCAGTGCTCCTCCACCATATACTCAATAAAGCCTCTCACCCCAAGTCATGGCTGACCCAGCACAGACCAGCAATTAACGCTCTGCACATACCATCAGCATGTTCCTCCAAAACCGAGAATCCCAAGACTCAAATATGGCCAACATAGTGTAAAACCGCTTTTTATCTTAAAAAATTTAAACGTAGTGCACTTACAAAGTTTCAGAAAATCAATGCGCATATCAGTTTTTCCTTGAGCTCACTCAGCGTCCCTCGCTCTTTAAGCTCTGCCCAACTAGTTTCATCCCTTGACTCATCAGGGGCGAAACTAGTTGGGCGGAGTTCACTACCTTTTAATTTTTTAAACAAAAAGTGGTTTTACACTATGTTGGCCATATTTGAGTCTTAGAATTCTCGGTTTTGGAGGAACACGCTGATGGTATGTGCAGAGCGTTAATTGCTGGTCTGTGCTGGGTCAGCCATGACTTGGGGTGAGAGGCTTTATTGAGTATATGGTGGAGGAGCACTGGGTGTCATTGTAACAACTGGGAGCACTGGTGAAGTTATGCCCCAGCCATACAGTATCACACTATTGCAGTGCCTTTCTGTCTTTTATGTTTGGAATACTCAAAAGGAAAGAGGACCACACTTAAATATCCTAGAGGCGTTGCTTGCTGATCCTGAGAAGGGCAGCCCTAATATCTGGTGAGCGTATAGTATAACCATTTACCACAGGAAGATTGGGAGAAGTTTCTCATACCTAAGGACTCTGGGAGGAATTTTATGTGGACTTTGATAATGTTTATGTATTAACCACCCTGGCGTTCTATTAAGACCGCCAGGGCGGCTGCATGAGGGTTTTTTTTAAATAAAAAAAAAACTATTTCATGCAGCCAACTAGATGGCGCTCCGGAGGCGTTCTTCTGATCGCCTCCGGCGGCCAAAAGTAACACGGAAGGCCGCAATGAGCAGCCTTCCGTGTTTGGCTTCTCCTGTCGCCATGGCGACGAGCGGAGTGACGTCATGGACGTCAGCCGACGTCCTGACGTCAGCCGCCTCCGATCCAGCCCTTAGCGCTGGCCGGAACTATTTGTTCCGGCTGCGCAGGGCTCAGACGGCTGGGGGGACCCTCTTTCGCCGCTGCTCGCGGCGGATCGCCGCAGAGCAGCGGCGATCGGGCAGCACACGCGGCTGGCAAAGTGCCGGCTGCGTGTGCTGCTCTTTATTTCATCCAAATCGGCCCAGCAGGGCCTGAGCGGCACCCTCTGGCGGTAATGGACGAGCTGAGCTCGTCCATACCGCTAAGGTGGTTAAGGGACATTGTTTTATGATGTTTATGATTCTGTATCTTACTGCAGAGCGCCCTGTTATTATCCCCTATATTTTATACTTAACCACTTGCCGACCAGTGGATTTTACACTGATCGGTGCTGCGTGGGCTCTACAGCCCGCAGCACCGATCAGGAGTCCAGCAGGGCGATCAGACTACCCCCCTTTTTTCCCCACTAGGGGGATGTCCTGCTGGGGGGGTCTGATCGCCGCCGGCCATCTGCGTTTTGCGGGGGGGGGGACTTCTCAAAGACCCCCTCCGCAGCCATTTCTGCCCTCACGCTCCTTACCTCCCTCCCTCCCTCTCTCCGTAATGCGCAGGACGGAGTTCCGTCCTGCGCATTGAAGGATAGGCTTCAGCCTATCATATGCCGGCGATCCCCGGCCAATCAGAGGCCGGGGATCGCCGATCTGCCTTACGGCGCTGCTGCGCAGCAGCGCCGTATGATGTAAACAGCGGGGATTTCTTCCCCGCCTGTTTACATTTTGCCGGAGAGCTGCGATCGGCGGCTCTCCGACTGTTCACGGAGACACCCTCCGTGAACTGACATGGAAAGGCCGCTCGATCGTTTCCATGGTAACCCGCAGACGACCACTTTACGCCAATCGGCGTTAGCTGGTCGTCAAGAGGTTAAAGTGACACACGCACTTAAAAGACCGGAGCGATCCAGGAAAAACAAACGGAACAACTGTACCGCCATAAGGGCATAGAGTAGAGGAGCGCACACTAAGGTTGCTTGTTTTAAAGTATTTATTGTTAATTTAGATGAATAAAGGACTTTTTGTGTTGTTTGTTTATTTTTCTGTTGGTTGAAATGGGTAATGGGTACATCAGTACACTTGGGGAGGGGACGGGCATTTGGAGGTCCCTTTGTTAAAGGGGACCCCCAGATGCCACCATGAACCCCTCATGGCACTAGAGGTGGATAAGAGCCTGTTGTCCAGGGATTGGACAAGAGCTAAGGGGGAGAGGGGGAGTCTTGGCTGCCTCTCTTTCATAGCCCCCCCACCCCCGCCATACCTTGGACCATGCGGGCTGGTATAGCTCAGGATGCAAAGCCACACGCAGTTCGAGCTCGGCATCCTGGCTATCCCAGCCTGCATGGGTGGCAAGGGGTTAAAGAGGCTTGGGAGGGGGACCACCATGCTTTCTGTTTTCATGACATGTATACAATGTGTATAGGTGCAGAACACATTTATCGCATCAAAATGTCATTTTACCCAGTTTAAAAACTATTTTCCTATAAAACTCTAAAATCGATTTTTTTTCAAAAATGAAACAGTCTTTTCACAATTTTTTTTTAACATGTTCTTGCTAATCTTCCTAACGTACATGGCAAATTTTTTGATGATAGCTTTGCTATTAACCGTGGAAGTTGGTGCTGGTGACTTCAATGGCAGAACGGAATGTGGTACTCAGAACAGAGCAATTTCTAATTTTTGCAATTTTACTCGGAATGGCCAAATTCCAATGCGAAAATTGTAACTTGAATCTGTTCCAATTCCGAGAGCTCCTCGCTACCTGAAAATAACAGACTGGTCTGCTTAACATCAAGTCTATATAGCCAAATGATTCTGTGATATAATGCAGAAGTGGCATCCATGAACCACGATAGTTCCATATATATCTGTACTCAGATCTCAGCTGTTGGACTCCACTGCACCTGACCGATGTTTCCAATAACAGAAAAGAATGCAGTGATAGTAGCACTGAAAGAGGCGCTGCCAATTTCAGTGCTTGTTCCCATGTACCAAAATAATAGTGGACTGTGTGGAATTTACCCCTTGACCTGGTTTTGGCCTTTCCCTTTTGTTCTAGTTATATTGTGCTTTTACAGTGTACAGTTACTACTCTTCTGTACAGCTCTGGTGCTCACACTCTGGTCCAGGGTTCCCATGCAGCCTTAAGGCGAGGGCCATGAGGCTCACAGTAGGAGCTGCATTGAGTTTACTGTAAAAGCAGAAACGCAATGCAGGGGAAAAGTCTCATCACATGATAAGCGCGTGTTGCCTACAGTCAAGTATACAGTCAATGTATGCATCACTGCCACTGTTAATGCGTGTTTTATGCTGTAACGCACTGCGTGCTCCACTGGGATACCGGAATCCGTGGGATCACATTGCTCTGGATGCACTCTGAATGTCGCATAGACATACAACTGCAATGTGTATTGTGTTAAAGGGAACCTAAGCAGCTCTTAAAAATAAAAATCTGCACTTACCTGGGGCTTCCTCCAGCCCCCATAGCCTGCCTAGTCCCTCTGCGTCTTCTGGGTCCCCTCAGTGGTCCCGCTGGCAGCTCCGTTATACCGGCGACTGCAGCTGAAGTTGTGAGGAACTGTGCCTGTCTCCGTAAGCCTCCTGCGAATGCGCGGTTCAGACTTTTGAGAACTGTGCATGCGCAGGAGACTTGCGGCGACGGGTGCGTGATCGAGCTAGGTGCATGGATGGACCGCACATGCGCAGTTGCTCATGACTTCAAGTCACCCGGTTAACGGAGCCGCCGGCAGAACCACAGAGGGGACCCGGGGGACTGGAGGAAGCCACAGGTAAGTGCAGATTTTCATTTTTAAAAGCGGCTCGGGTCCCTTTAAAATGCCTCCGCTACATCACATTGCAACGTACCACTGAGAGCGTCGCCTTAACTGCTTTCTGTACAAAGAATACTGTTACCATTTTATGTCATTCCCATAAGTACATTTTGGTTAATTTATCATGTATACTCAAATATAAACAAAGATTTCTGAGCACAGTGGAGCAGAGGATAGTTCTGTGCAACATTAGATTCCCGTTTCTGGGCCACCAGTTTGTATGCTTTCCCAGTATTTCCATGCATTTCCTCCACGCACTCCCGTTCCTTCCACATTCAAAAAACATATAGATGTTAATTGGTTTTACCTAAATTTGCTACTCAAGTCCTGGCAACTTGAACAAAGTATGGTAGCTATGCCAAACACGCACTGGCACACAATGCACGGGGAAATGGGACCAGTTTACCAGTTTGGTGAGAGGAGAGTGCTGAGGGACCAGAGAGTTGGGTTGACCAGCAGGGTTACCAGAATCATAAAAGGACTGGCTAAGAGCCCGATAGGCAGAGGGTCTCCTCAAAATACCAGAGTTGCCCTGAGACTTGCAAAGTTTGTCAAATGTTTTGCATAACCTTAACTATAACCATAATTGAGGACCTCTCTGTCTCACAAGATGTTAGAGCATTATAGAGATTGTATACTCCTATAGGTAGAGAAAGCGTAAGTATTCTGAACCAAGCAACACCTGCCCTGTATAGGGGTAAACAAAAGACTCCTGCCTCCTTCAAATGCACAGACCAGGCTTATGTGCGTATGAGAGGAATCGGCTCGGGAGACTTGGGCGCATGATACAGCCAGTATATGGCTGATCCTGCTGCTGCACAAGTCCCGGCCGTGTTAAATACCATTCCCCCTCCAGGCCGCCATAGATGGTGGGGAATGAAATAATTCGGCTTCCAGCAATCGCTGGAAGCCGAATTATTGTGTTTTAAAAGTAACTTCAGCTGCGTCTTCTGACAGGGCCGAAGTTACTCCCTGTGCGCCCAAGTCTCCTGCGCTGGATTCACTGTGTTCGGGCCTATGCAACTCTCAGCCCATATACACAGGTGCTGAGAACTGCATGCAATAGAGACATACAGTAGAGTGAAGGTTAAAGTCATATTTTTTTATCTGCATTTAGCAGAGATGACTGATAACAGAACAATATCTGACCCATATTTCTCCAGCAAATAGAGAAACTCAATGTCAGATATACAAGAAATGTTTCAAGAAGAAAAAAAAACAAGCAAAATGGAAAAGTACCCTGGTGTCTCTTGAAGTGCGCATAAGGTGTAATAGTAACTGTGAGCCTAGTTCACAATACGCATTACAAAAAAAGAGAAAAAAGGAAGGAGCAGTTTGGCATTTGCATTCCACTTAAAAAAGCTTTATTCTTGCGGCTTCAGAATTTCTCTTAAACATGTGCACATACAAATAACATGCTAAAAAAGTTCCTACCAGGTCCTTTAATGATCTCAGAGGCTCTCTGCGTGCAGAGAGCCTCTGAGGACGCTCAGTGAGCGAAACGGTCGTCAGGCCCCACACCGCTCCCACCATACCCCACAGCGCTTAAAGGACCTGGTAGGAACTTTTTTAGCATATTATTTGTATGTGCACATGTTTAAGAGAAATTCTGAAGCCGCAAGAATAAAGCTTTTTTAAGTGGAATGCAAGTGCCAAACTGCTCCTTCCTTTTTTCTCTCTTTTTTTTGTAATGCATATTGTTGTTTTTTGGTTTTGAGCACGCATGAACCACTTTGATCCAGGGTCGGGCCGAGGCATAGGCTGGAGAGGCTCCAGCCTCAGGGTGCAGTGTAGGAGGGGGTGCACAATTCATTCAGCTGTCATTCCCAATTGTGTTTGGAGCAGAAAGAAATAAGAAAGGGGGATACATGACAGTGACCGCAAGTCAGATAACTAGAGATTAAGGTGTTGGGGAGGTTGGGGGCCTTGGGGCACCTATTAGTCTAATAGCAATCAGTGTGTGACGGCTGGGGTGGGAGGGATGGGGGGCGCACTTTGGTGTCTCAGCCTTGGGTGCAGAAGGACCTTGTCCCGCCTCTGCTTTGATCCAACCTGGTCATTACTCCGGACCCCCTTAATGTCGTTTATATGCCCTTGTGAAAGCATACTAGCGGCGTAGTGCCCGCCTACTTTCCTCTACCAATCATCACTAGTTCACAATACTACACCAAGTTGGAGATCATCAGAGATCATTAACATGATCCTCTTTGAAGGTAGGAACACACTACTCAGAATCGCTAGCGTTGCGTAAACACTGGCGTTAACGCTTATAATGCAAGTCAATGGGCCACATGAAAAAAACGCATGTGTTTGCGTTCTGTAATACGCATTTTTAAAAATGCTGGTCTTGCTGCATATTTTTCCAAAATGCACATAATAAAACTCAGTGGTGACGCAGAGGTGTTTGTATGCGTTTTTTATGCGTTTTTTTTTTTAAAACCTAGTTTGATGATGTATTTCCACTTACTGTTGACTTCCTAGTGATTTGCATTAACGCATAAAAAAAGCATAAAAAACGCATTTTCAATTTATATATGCAAACCGCAAATGTATTAAAACGCACGCAAAATGCAAGAAAAACATGTGCGGGAAGAAAGAGCAAAACGTGATTGCACAGAAAACACACTGCCAGGTAGTGTGTTCCTACCCCGAGGGCTGGTTCACAATTGGCGCTTTTTGCAGCACTTTGCTGATCACCGGCCATCAGCAAAGCGCTGCTGCTAATCTATCCCTATGGATACATTCTCACAGCAGTGTTTGCAATTGTGATCAGACCTGTTGGAAATCTATTTTTACCCATCTATCTGATGGGAAATCACATAATGTGTGTACTGGGCATTAGTCCCCAAAACTACCTCCTCAGGATCACCTACAGGGTTGTGAGCGTCTCGTTGTGAACGCTGCAACATGCAGCTTCTAGAAGTTGTTTACTGTTGCTGGCATTGCTTTTGAATGTCAGTGAAAGCCCACAAAAGCCCAAATCCCAGTCCTTTATCTACACCCACTTCCTGCAAAAGCCCAGAAAACGCAGCACTCTCCTGAAAGCCATTAAAAGCCATGAAAAGACATTAAAAGCTTAGCTGTTAAACACTGGCATTCTTGAAAAAAACTACCACGGACATTTGAACCATTTGAATGAGACGCTGAGCATAAGGGTTTGTGAACTGGCCCTAAGTGATTATTTCAACCCCTATCCAGGCAGCCACCATGACTCCTCCCTGCAGAAGCACTGCCTTCTGGCTATCTGAACATCGTAACCCGCCCACAGAGCACTGCTCTTTCCCATAGGGAACAATGAGAGATAGGATTAAGGCTCATACACACATCAGACTATAGTCTTTGGAAAATGAAAGATCACAGACCAATCTTACCTCCCTTCATGTAGTATGAGAGCCATGCCTACACAGTTTAGTCTATGGAGCTGAACTCCCCATCAGAAAAAAAATCTTTGCAAGATGCTGCACACAAACATGCTGCACACACTAAAAAGATCAGTAGCTGCAAAAGATCTGTTCTTGCCAAAAATCCATTCCTGCAAATTGCAATGATAGTCTATGAGATCTGCAGATCATCATACACATATGATTTAACTGACATTCATCTGCAGATCAAGCAATCATCTGCAGATCTGAAAATCCATCCTGGTGGATCTGTTTTGCAGATGAATGTCAGTTAAACAAGGTGTGTATGATGATCTGCAGATCTCATAGACCAGGGGTCTGCAACCTTTAAGAATGAAAGAGCCACTTGGACCCGTTTCCGAAAAGAGAAAAAAAACTGGGAGCCGCAAAACCATTATAAAACAGATATGTCCCCAATATGCACAAATCGTTAGCAGATATGACCCCAATATGCACAAATCGTTAGCAGATATGACCCCAATATGCACAAATCGTTAGCAGATATGTTCGCAATATGCAGATATAACCCCAATAAGCACAAATCGTTAGCAGATATGTCCCCAATATGCACAAATCGTTAGCAGATATGTCCCCAATATGCACAAATCGTTAGCAGATATGTCCCCAATATGCACAAATCGTTAGCAGATATGTCCCCAATATGCACAAATCGTTAGCAGATATGTCCCCAATATGCAGATATGACCCCAATATGCACAAATCGTTAGCAGATATGTCCCCAATATGCACAAATCGTTAGCAGATATGTCCCCAATATGCACAAATCGTTAGCAGATATGTCCCCAATATGCAGATATGTCCCCAATATGCACAAATCGTTAGCAGATATGTCCCCAATATGCACAAATCGTTAGCAGATATGTCCCCAATATACAGATATAACCCCAATAAGCACAAATCGTTAGCAGATATGTCCCCAATATGCAGATATGACCCCAATATGCACAAATCGTTAGCAGATATGTCCCCAATATGCAGATATGACCCCAATATGCACAAATCGTTAGCAGATATGTCCCCAATATGCACAAATCGTTAGCAGATATGTCCCCAATATGCACAAATCGTTAGCAGATATGTCCCCAATATGCACAAATCGTTAGCAGATATGTCCCCAATATACAGATATAACCCCAATAAGCACAAATCGTTAGCAGATATGTCCCCAATATGCAGATATGTCCCCAATATGCACAAATCGTTAGCAGATATGTCCCCAATATGCACAAATCGTTAGCAGATATGTCCCCAATATGCAGATATGACCCCAATATGCACAAATCGTTAGCAGATATGTCCCCAATATGCACAAATCGTTAGCAGATATGTCCCCAATATGCACAAATCGTTAGCAGATATGTCCCCAATATACAGATATAACCCCAATAAGCACAAATCGTTAGCAGATATGTCCCCAATATGCAGATATGTCCCCAATATGCACAAATCGTTAGCAGATATGTCCCCAATATGCACAAATCGTTAGCAGATATGTCCCCAATATGCACAAATCGTTAGCAGATATGTCCCCAATATGCACAAATCGTTAGCAGATATGTCCCCAATATACAGATATAACCCCAATAAGCACAAATCGTTAGCAGATATGTCCCCAATATGCACAAATCGTTAGCAGATATGACCCCAATATGCAGAAATGACCCCCAATATGCACAAATCGTTAGCAGATATGTCCCCAATATGCACAAATCGTTAGCAGAAATGACCCCCAATATGCACAAATCGTTAGCAGATATGTCCCCAATATGCAGAAATGACCCCCAATATGCACAAATCGTTAGCAGATATGACCCCAATATGCACAAATCGTTAGCAGATATGTCCCCAATATGCACAAATCGTTAGCAGATATGTCCCCAATATGCACAAATCGTTAGCAGATATGTCCCCAATATGCACAAATCGTTAGCAGATATGTCCCCAATATACAGATATAACCCCAATAAGCACAAATCGTTAGCAGATATGTCCCCAATATGCACAAATCGTTAGCAGATATGACCCCAATATGCAGAAATGACCCCCAATATGCACAAATCGTTAGCAGATATGTCCCCAATATGCACAAATCGTTAGCAGATATGTCCCCAATATGCACAAATCGTTAGCAGATATGTCCCCAATATGCACAAATCGTTAGCAGATATGTCCCCAATATGCACAAATCGTTAGCAGATATGTCCCCAATATGCACAAATCGTTAGCAGATATGTCCCCAATATACAGATATAACCCCAATAAGCACAAATCGTTAGCAGATATGTCCCCAATATGCACAAATCGTTAGCAGATATGACCCCAATATGCAGAAATGACCCCCAATATGCACAAATCGTTAGCAGATATGTCCCCAATATGCACAAATCGTTAGCAGAAATGACCCCCAATATGCACAAATCGTTAGCAGATATGACCCCAATATGCAGATATGACCCCAATATGCACAAATCGTTAGCAGATATGACCCCAATATGCACAATTCATTAGCAAATATGACCCCAATATGCACAAATCCTTCAGCAGAAATGACCCCAATATGCACAAATCCTTCAGCAGAAATGACCCCAATATGCACAAATCCTTCAGCAGATCTGAAAAGAAAACCCCATTTACTCACCTAGTAAGAAGACCTCCTGTCACGATCTCCTCCTGTCCCGACCTCCGGTCCCGACCTCCTTGTGGCGCGCAACTCCCTCGGCTCCTCTTCCTTCCCGACGTCACGTCCTGCCTGCACTACACTGCAGGGCTACGGGAAAATGGCCGCCCGAAGCCCTGCACTGGTCCGGCGGCCTCTCTGATAGGCTGCCGGCCAGCGGCAGCACACGTGACGTCACACGCGCAAACGTCACACGCGCGCCGCAACCACTGACACCCACTACCGGTGTAGTGTCAGAATGGGCAGCCCTGCAGCACCGGAGCCGGGACTGAGCCGCGGCAAAGGGGAAAAAGAGCCGCTTGCGGCTCCGGAGCCGCGGGTTGCCGACCCCTGTCATAGACTATCATTGCAATTTGCAGGAATGGATTTTTGGCAGGAACAGATCTTTTGCAGCTACAGATCTATTGTGTCTGTACAGCATCTGTGTGTGCAGCATCTTGCCAAGATTTTTTTTCTGATGGGGAGTTCAGCTCCATAGAATAGACTGTGTAGAGTATGGCTCTCATACTACATGAAGGATGGTAAGATTGGTCTGTGATCTTTCATTTTCCAAAGACTATAGTCTGATGTGTGTATGCACTTTAAGTGACAGGCTAGCCCTGCCTCTTCTTACAACCACCCACAGAAATATGGAGGCTGCCATATTTTATTTCCTTTTAAGCAATACCAATTGCCTGACAGCCCTGCTGATCCTCTGCCTCTAATACTTTTAGCCATAGACCCTGAACAAGCATGCAGCAGATCAGGTGTTTCTGACATTATTGTTAGATCTGTCAAGGTTAGCTGCATGCTTGTTTCTGGTGTGATTTAGATGCTACTGCAGCTAAATAGATCAGCAGGATTGCCACGCAACTGGTATTGTTTAACCACTTGAGGACCTAGGGCTTTCTACCCCTTAAGGACCGGCCACTTTTTTCCATTCAGACCACTGCAGCTTTCATGGTTTATTGCTCGCTCATACAACCTACCACCTAAATGAATTTTGGCTCCTTTTCTCCTCACTAATAAAGCTTTCTTTTGGTGCTATTTGATTGCTCCTGCGATTTTTACTTTTTATTATATTCATCAAAAAAGACATGAATTTTGGCAAAAAAATGATTTTTTTAACTTTCTGTGCTGACATTTTTCAAATAAAGTAAAATTTCTGTATACATGCAGCGCGAAAAATGTGGACAAACATGTTTTTGATAAAAAAAACCCATTCAGTGTATATTTATTGGTTTGGGTAAAAGTTATAGCGTTTACAAACTATGGTGCAAAAAGTGAATTTTCCCATTTTCAAGCATCTCTGACTTTTCTGACCCCCTGTCATGTTTCATGAGGGGCTAGAATTCCAGGATAGTATAAATACCCCCCAAATGACCCCATTTTGGAAAGAAGACATCCCAACGTATTCACTGAGAGGCATAGTGAGTTCATAGAAGATATTATTTTTTGTCACAAGTAAGCGGAAAATGACACTTTGTGAGAAAAAAAAAAAAAAAAAGTTTCCATTTCTTCTAACTTGCGACCAAAAAAAAATGAAATCTGCCACGGACTCACCATGCCCCTCTCTGAATACCTTGAAGGGTCTACTTTCCAAAATGGGGTCATTTGTGGGGTGTGTTTACTGTCCTGACATTTTGGGGGGTGCTAAATTGTAAGCACCCCTGTAAAGCCTAAAGGTGTTCATTGGACTTTGGACCCCTTAGCGCAGTTAGGCTGCAAAAAAGTGCCACACATGTGGTATTGCCGTACTCAGGAGAAGTAGTATAATGTGTTTTGGGGTGTATTTTTACACATACCCATGCTGGGTGGGAGAAATATCTCTGTAAATGACAATTTGTTAATTTTTTTTACACACAATTGTCCATTTACAGAGATCTTTCTCCCACTCAGCATGGGTATGTGTAAAAATACACCACAAAACACATTATACTACTTCTCCTGAGTACGGCGATACCACATGTGTGGCACTTTTTTGCACCCTAACTGCGCTAAAGGGCCCAAAGTCCAATGAGTACCTTTAGGATTTCACAGGTCATTTTGAGAAATTTCGTTTCAAGACTACTCCTCACGGTTTAGGGCCCCTAAAATGCCAGGGCAGTATAGGAACCCCACAAATGACCCCATTTTAGAAAGAAGACACCCCAAGGTATTCCGTTAGGAGTATGGTGAGTTCATAGAAGATTTTATTTTTTTGTCAAAAGTTAGCGGAAAATGACACTTTGTGAAAAAACACAATTAAAATCAATTTCCGCTAACTTGTGACAAAAAATAAAATCTTCTATGAACTCGCCATACTACTAACGGAATACCTTGGGGTGTCTTCTTTCTAAAATGGGGTCATTTGTGGGGTTCCTATACTGCCCTGGCATTTTAGGGGCCCTAAACCGTGAGGAGTAGTCTTGAAACGAAATTTCTCAAAATGACCTGTGAAATCCTAAAGGTACTCATTGGACTTTGGGCCCTTTAGCACAGTTAGGGTGCAAAAAAGTGCCACACATGTGGTATCGCCATACTCGGGAGAAGTAGTACAATGTGTTTTGGGGTGTATTTTTACACATACCCATGCTGGGTGGGAGAAATACCTCTGTAAATGGACAATTGTGTGTAAAAAAATCAAAAGATTGTCATTTACAGAGGTATTTCTCCCACCCAGCATGGGTATGTGTAAAAATACACCCCAAAACACATTATACTACTTCTCCCGAGTACGGCGATACCACATGTGTGGCACTTTTTTGCACCCTAACTGCACTAAGGGGCCCAAAGTCCAATGAGTACCTTTAGGATTTCACAGGTCATTTTTGTTTCAAGACTACTCCTCGCGGTTTAGGGCCCCTAAAATGCCAGGGCAGTATAGGAACCCCACTAATGACCCCATTTTAGAAAGAAGACACCCCAAGGTGTTCCGTTAGGAGTATGGTGAGTTCATAGAAGTTTTTATTTTTTTGTCACAAGTTAGCGGAAATTGATTTTAATAGTTTTTTTTCACAAAGTGTCATTTTCCGCTAACTTGTGACAAAAAATAAAATCTTCTATGAACTCACCATACTCCGTACGGAATACCTTTGGGTGTCTTCTTTCTAGAATGGGGTCATTTGTGGGGTTCCTATACTGCCCTGGCATTTTAGGGGCCCTAAACCGTGAGGAGTAGTCTTGAAACCAAATGTCGCAAAATGACCTGTGAAATCCTAAAGGTACTCATTGGACTTTGGGCCCCTTAGCGTACTTATGGTGTAAAAAAGTGCCACACATGTGGTACCGCCGTACTCAGGAGAAGTAGTATAATGCGTTTTGGGGTGTATTTTTACACATACCCATGCTAAGTGGGAGAAATATCTCTGTAAATGACAATTGTTTGATTTTTTTACACACAATTGTCCATTTACATAGAAATTTCTCCCACCCAGCATGGGTATGTGTAAAAATACACCCCAAAACACATTATACTACTTTTCCTGAGTACGGCGGTACCACATGTGTGACACTTTTTTGCAGCCTAGGTGCGCTAAGGGGCCCAACGTCCTATTCACAGATCATTTTGAAGCATTTGTTTTCTAGACTACTCCTCGCGGTTTAGGGCCCCTAAAATGCCAGGGCAGTATAGGAACCCCACAAGTGACCCCATTTTAGAAAGAAGACACCCCAAGGTATTACGTTAGGTGTATGGCGAGTTCATAGAAGATTTTATTTTTTGTCACAAGTTAGTGAAAAATGACACTTTGTGAAAAAAAACCAATAAAAATTAATTTCCGCTAACTTTTGACAAAAAATAAAATCTTCTATGAACTCGTCATACACCTAACAGAATACCTTGGGTTGTCTTTTTTTCTAAAATGGGGTCACTTGTGGGGTTCCTATACCGCCCTGGCATTTTACAGGCCCAAAACCGTGAGTAGTCTGGAAACCAAATGTCTCAAAATGACTGTTCAGGGGTATAAGCATCTGCAAATTTTGATGACAGGTGGTCTATGAGGGGGCGAATTTTGTGGAACCGGTCATAAGCAGGGTGGCCTTTTAGATGACAGGTTGTATTGGGCCTGATCTGATGGATAGGAGTGCTAGGGGGGTGACAGGAGGTGATTGATGGGTGTCTCAGGGGGTGGTTAGAGGGGAAAATAGATGCAATCAATGCACTGGGGAGGTGATCGGAAGGGGGTCTGAGGGGGATCTGAGGGTTTGGCCGAGTGATCAGGAGCCCACACGGGGCAAATTGGGGCCTGATCTGATGGGTAGGTGTGCTAGGGGGTGACAGGAGGTGATTGATGGGTGTCTCAAGGTGTGATTAGAGGGGGGAATAGATGCAAGCAATGCACTGGCGAGGTGATCAGGGCTGGGGTCTGAGGGCATTCTGAGGGTGTGGGCGGGTGATTGAGTGCCCTAGGGGCAGATAGGGGTCTAATCTGATAGGTAGCAGTGACAGGGGGTGATTGATGGGTAATTAGTGGGTGTTTAGGGTAGAGAATAGATGGAAACACTGCGCTTGGGTGGTGATCTGATGTCGGATCTGCGGGCGATCTATTGGTGTGGGTGGGTGATCACTTTGCCCGCAAAGGAAAGGTTAGGGGCTGATTGATGGGTGGCAGTGACAGCGGGTGATTGATGGGTGGCAGTGACAGGAGGTGATTGATGGGTGGCAGTGACAGGGGGTGATTGATGGGTGATAGGTGATTGGCAGGTGATTGACAGGTGATCAGTGGGTTATTACAGGGAAGGACAGATGTAAATATTGCACTGGCGAATTGATAAGGGGGGGTCTGAGGGTAATCTGAGCGTGTAGGCGGGTGATTGGGTGCCCGCAAGGGGCAGATTAGGGTCTGATCTGATGGGTAACAGTGACAGGTAGTAATAGGGGGTGATTGATGGGTAATTAGTGGGTGTTTAGAGGAGAGAATAGATGTAAACGCTGCGCTTGGGTGGTGATCTGATGTCGGATCTGCGGGCGATCTATTGGTGTGGGTGGGTGATCAGATTGCCCGCAAGGGGCAGGTTAGGGGCTGATTGTTGGGTGGCAGTGACAGGGGGTGATTGATGGGTGATAGGTGATTGGCAGGTGATTGACAGGTGATCAGTGGGTTATTACAGGGAAGGACAGATGTAATTAATGCACTGGCGAATTGATAAGGGGGGGGGGGGTCTGAGGGCAATCTGAGCGTGTGGGCGGGTGATTGGGTGCCCGCAAGGGGCAGATTAGGGTCTGATCTGATAGGTAACAGTGACAGGTGGTGATAGGGGGTGATTGATGGGTGATTGATGGGTAATTAGTGGGTGTTTAGAGAAGATAACAGATGTAAACGATACATTTGGGAGGTAATCTGACGGCGGGTTTGCGGGCGATCTAATGGTGTGGGTGGGTGATCAGATTGCCCGCAAGGGGCAGGTTAGGGGCTGATTGATGGGTGGCAGTGACAGGGGGTGACAGGGGGTGATTGATGGGTGATAGGTGATTGGCAGGTGGTTGACAGGTGATCAGTGGGTTATTACAGGGAAGAACAGATGTAATTAATGCACTGGTGAATTGATAAGGGGGGGTCAGAGGGCAATCTGAGCGTGTGGGCGGGTGATTGGGTGCCCGCAAGGGGCAGATTAGGGTCTGATCTGATAGGTAAAAGTGACAGGTGGTGATAGGGGGTGATTGATGGGTGATTGATAGGTAATTAGTGGGTGTTTAGAGGAGAGAATAGATGTAAACAATGGATTTGGGAGGTGATCTGATGTCGGATCTGTGGGCAATCTATTGGTGTGGGGGGGGGGGGGTGATCAGATTGCCCGCAAGGGGCAGGTTAGGGGCTGATTGATGGGTGGCAGTGACAGGGGGTGATTGACGGGTGATTGACGGGTGATTGACAGGTGATTGACAGGTGATTGACAGGTGATCAGGGGGATAGATGCATACAGTAAACAGGGGAGGGGGGGGGGTCTGGGGAGAATCTGAGGGGTGGGGGGTGATCAGGAGGGGGCAGGGAGCAGGGGGGGGGGATAAAAAAAAATAGCGTTGACAGATAGTGACAGGGAGTGATTGATGGGTGATTAGGGGGGTGATTGGGTGCAAACAGGGGTCTGGGGGGTGGGCAGGGGGGGGTCTGATGGGTGCTGTGGGCGATCTGGGGCAGGGGGGGGAGAAATCAGTGTGCTTGGGTGCAGACTAGGGTGGCTGCAGCCTGCCCTGGTGGTCCCTCGGACACTGGGACCACCAGGGCAGGAGGCAGCCTGTATAATACACTTTGTAAACATTACAAAGTGTATTATACACTTTGTATGCGGCGATCGCGGGGTTAACATCCCGCCGGCGCTTCCGTATAGCCGGCGGGATGTTGCGGCGGGCGAGCGGTGACAGGCGCCGGCAGAGGATCGCGTCACGGATGACGCGATCGCTCCGCCCATGCCCTTAGAAGGACCGCCGCCTCTGTGGGTGAGCCGGTCCTTCAGGGCTCCACTTCCCGGCCGCCTCTGTGCGTTAGGCGGTCGGGAAGTGGTTAACAGGAAATAGATATGGCAGCCTCCATTTTCTTCTCACTTCAGCCCTAGGTGTGCTCTGAATCCATGTTTGTGAATGCATGTTTTTAAAAAGACTTTGTAGTTTTTGAGAAAAATTGATTTTAAGTATATTCAAAGGAAAATGTTTTTTAAACTCAGCAAAATGTAATTTTATTGAGTTCAAAAACCATTTTTCCTTTGAATTGGTAAAATCAATTTTCTCAAATACTACAAGATCTTTTAGAAAAAAATGTTTTTACTTGTTCTCACTATTCCCCATAACATAATAACATACGCAGCCATTTTACGATAGCTTGTATGGGAGCTATTAACTGCTAATGTCGATACGAAATTACACAAAATTACATGTTGTTTTGTGTAATTATGAATGGATTATGCAAAATCCATTGAATTTCCAAATCGGAATTACGTGTGGCTGTAATTGCGAAATTTTTATGGAACATTTTTTGTAATGGTAATCAGCATATTACAGTCATCACTACAGCAGAGTCTCATTTATCCGGCACGGGCAGGGATTGCCTGATGCCAGATACGTGTGCTTGCCGATTGCTTGAGAAGTCAACCTTCCCTTCCCCCAATGGAATAACTGCACAGGGGTGTGCATCAGAAACGGCTTACAAATCCTCCGGGTACCATCCTTCTCACTTCTTGCAGCTCCCAGCTGCTTTGCGGCATCCTCCATGCATGGCCCCGATGTGTCTCGTGACCTGATGTGGGTCAGGTGACTCTCCGGGGAGCCATATGAGGACGCTGCAAGAAGTGAACAGGACGATGCCCAGAGGATTCATAAGCAGTTTCTGCTGCACACGGCTGTGCAAACATAGCTAGTAACGCCCCTTTGTGTCCCGCTAGGCATGACAGTTAGTTGAGACTGCCGGATGCCTGAGTTCCGGTTAACCGGAACTCTACTGCACTATTAACCGAAACCGCTCTGGACAGGAAGTGCTTGCTCCTCTGTCTAGCCAAGATGGAGGAAAGAGGAAGTACATCACAGCTACACTCTGGAAAAGTTGTGTCATTATGGATGTTTCCAACATGCAGATCTGAGGTAGGAACTTACGAAGTGAGGGATGCTAGAAAGTTGTAATCATCACACAGATCTCAAAATCTCTTCCCTAAGCTTATACTACCTACTAAAGCAAGCGCTTGCCATCAAGCACTTTTTTAAGCAACATTATGGAAAAAACATATTTCTTCCAATCATTCTTCTTTTTATTTGTTCTGCAATTTAACAAACATGAAGACTTTTATCTCTGACTTGGGGTCTGCTTTCAATAAGTCTAACACAACATGTTTTGCTGAAGATCTGTTAAAGGCGTTGTATGACCAGCCCTTCCTCCACTGTGTCTGGAAGTCAGGCTGACCCATAAGTCTAAGGTAGCCAAGACCAAGGAGTGGCTCAAGTATAATCAGAGTCAGAGCTGCAGGGATCCTGATGCATTACGGATAACGATAATCCAACACGTGTTTCATATTCTTATCTGTCTACATTATCCATCTACTCATTTATTTAAGCATTTTCCGACGGAGAAAACAATGAGCAGCAGACAGAACAGAACAGAGTACAGAACAGCGTTAGGAATACGATGGTCCTGCGGGGGAAAACCAGCTGCACATACAAAAGAGAACCCATCCAGGATAAAGAAGAACAAACAGTAGTAGAATAGAGTGCCATAATTCCATGGCCGGATAGGAAGCCACTGACGCACTGTGTTGGTTAGCAACACTCAACATAGATCATCCTAAATCACCTCCAAACAAGCTAACATGTCACACACAGAGCTCAATGATAATGAGGGTGTTGGAACATGGTGATCATCACTTGAGACTTCAATACCTCTGTTAATAGGAAACCATATATACAATGCTCAAAAAAATAAAGGGAACACTTTAACAACACAATGGAACTCCAAGCCCTGTGCTCTTTACAGATGAAAGCAGGTTCACACTGAGCATGTGACAGACGTGACAGAGTCTGGAGACACTGTGGAGAACGTTCTGCTGCCTACAACATCCTCCAACATGAACGATTTTGGCAGTGGGCCAGTAATGGTGTGGGGTGGCATTTCTTTGGGGAGCTGCACAGCCCTCTGTGGTGGCCTGACTGCCATAAGGTACCACCAAGATCCTTATGCTGGATACACACGGTGCGTTCGCGCACTCGATTTTCCCGTCGATTCCCGTCGATTCGTTTATTTCCAACATGTCCGATTTGGATTTCGATGGATCGTTAGGTCGATTCGCATGCAAAGTATGCCGAATCGACCTAACGATCCATCGAAATCCAAATTGGACATGTTGGAAATAAACGAATCAACGGGAATCGACGGGAAAATCGAGTGCGCGAACGCACCGTGTGTATCCAGCATTAGACCCCTTGTGAGACCATATGCTAGTGCAGTTGGCCGTGGGTGGCTGGAGTGTGTCAGCAGTTCCTGCAAGATGAAGGCATTGATGCTATGGACTGGCCCGTTCCCCAGACCTCAATCCATTTGAGCACATCTGGGACATCATGTCTTGCGCCATCCACCATCGCCATGTTGCACCACAGACTGTTCAGAAGTTGGTGGATGCTTTAGTACAGGTCTGGGAGGAGATCCCTCAGGAGACCATCTGCAACCTCATCTGGAGCATGCCCAGGCGTTGTAAGGAGGTCTTACAGGCACAAGGAAGCCACACACACTACTGAGCCTCATTTTGTCTTATTTTAAGGACATTACATCAAAGTTGATTTCCATTGATAATTTTTGTGCGATTTTGTTTGCAGCACATTCAACTTTGTCAAGAACAAAGTATTTCATAAGAATATTTCATTCATTCAGATCTAGGGTGTCTTATTTTTCTGTTCCCTTTATTTTTTTGACCAGTGTATATACATAAAGACTCCCTAAATATACTAAAGATGATAGACAGTCATATCGAACAACAGACCAGAAAACAGAGGAGCAAAGCATAGACTTTAGATCATTGTTGGATTTGCAAAGCTGGATCCAGAAGCCATGAATGAGAATTTGTGTTGGACTTGCCCACCAGAAAGTGAAGAGATCTACCAGAAGAAAAGCTAAAGGTCCATACACACTTCCAACAAAGTGCACCACCAACTCCAGAACACGACCAACCCGATGACAAACCGTTTACACAACTTGTATTTTCCATGCACCAACCAACTGAACCCGCTTACATACTGCCCGCAAGCAAAACAATGGACTGCATGACATGGCTCCATTCAAAATAAGTGCACGTCTCTAAAACGACTTGTACACATGTGGCCAACTGCACGATATAAGCCCAACAGTCGTGTGACTTGATTTTCTGGATGGATAGGGCAAATTGCCTGTTATCAGTCACTCATCCAGTTGTTTGCCATGCGTACACATGCCTGATTGTCATCCAACAGACTAAAATCAAATGAAAATCAAGCAGATTTGTTGGAGGTGTGTATGAGCCTTAACACATTTTGCCCTTGGCTACCAGCACTTGGATCCACAATCAGACCACAGTTTTGTGGCCATTCCGTGAGCGTAGGTGAGCTGACTGGGTGCCATACATCTGGCCAGAGGATGCCTGGGCATTGGGATTGATTCACAAGGCTTTTCTCTTGAGTGATATCACCTTACTTATTGCTCACCTCAGCTATTAAGGGCCGTCTCACACTGCATGGATCAAAACTGATCCACTACTCGGGGAGATTTGGGTAGGGTGGTGGGAGGGGGTAGGGAAGCGTTATATGCATTAAACCTTCTCTTTTGTCATTGTACTTGACTTTACGCTGTGATTCTATGGCCAAGGTTTTGTGTTTATGGAAACTCAAATAAAAATTGTTTTAAAAAAAACCCAAACTGATCCAGTGCAGTGGCTGGATAGTGTACTGGTTAAGGGCTCTGACTAGGGTTCGAATCTTGGCTCTTCCTGTTTAGAAAGCCAGCACCTATTCAGTAAGGAGACCTTGGGCAAGACTCCCTTATGCTGCTATTGCCTATAGAGCACATCCTAGTGTCGTGTCTTGCCTTGATCCGGGTAAAAACCGATCTATCAAATGAAATCAGTTTTTCATCCATGACTTCCGTTCCTGTTAATGTGATGCATCTGTCCTGGATTATCGCAAACTATAGTAACGGTCCATTCGGCAGAATGGACTGAACGGATCTTTTTCAAATGGATTTATGTAAAATCGATCCTATTGATAACATATGATCCGTTCGCACCTGTTGGGATCCGTCCCGGAAAAAGACTGGTGGTTATTTTGGACAGTGTGAACTGGCTGGCTAGAGAGAATGGGAGGGTTCACACTTGTCTGCAGGGAAAACACAAACCTTTCTACGAACACAAATTTTCGGACCTTATGTGAATTTGCCTGGGTTTAAACACACACGTTTTCCACAGTAGCTAATGATTGTCGTTAAGAAAATTAACACAATGTGCAAATTTATGCAGGAAAATACATGCGATTTCGACAACTGTGAACCCTGACTAAACCTTTGCACTTGACAATTTCAAATTGAATTTCTAGTCAATGCTTAGTCCATAAACATCTCAGGGAAATCATTTGGTCACTTTAGCTTAGTAACCTTGACACAAAAAAGTAACATGTAGGACATTCAGCCAACAAGACTATTAAGGCCCGTACTCACGGGCTGCAAAAATCGCCTGTCACCAGCACACGTGAGCGTGCTAGCAACAGGCCGGCGACAGCTTCTCTCCAGGTCCCTCCGCGTACACACGCGGAAGAGGGACCAGCGGCGAGACGGAAGCTGTCGCCGACGTTCCTCCTCCCCCCGCCGGAAGCTTTATTCACCTCTATGGAGGTTGCTGTCGCTAGTCCGCGTACTCACGCGGACTAGCGACAGTTGCGGCGGAGGTGCGGCGGCGACTGTTGCCATGCGATTGAAACTTTCAATCGCATGGCGACAAGAGCAGCGGGCGACAGTTCGGGGTGCGCGCGTGTGCGACCACCCATACTCACGGGCGACCTGTCGCCGCAACACGCGCGCGCCGCGTGTTGAGGCGACAAAAGTCCCTCGTGAGTATGGGCCATAAGACGGTATATTTAGATGTGTGTTTGGAGTTTGCTTTAACTAGGCTTAGTAGATTTAGCCATGCCACCTGTGCTGGAATTGAGGCTTAAAATATAGTGTGAGCCATGGTAAGCAGCAGTTACTGACAACTGCTGTGAGTCAGGTTCACCAGATAAGATGAGATTAGAATTTTTTTTCCTGAGGATTGTTGTAGGCAGTGACGAAGCAAAAGGGGATGCACAGGTTGCAACTGCACAGGGGCCCATGGACTTGAAGAACCCACCAGGGACCTTCCTTTATCCAGGCTTTTAGCTTTTCACTGGTGCTTTGCTGGTAATGATCATCTCTTTATGTGCACTGAATATTGGTTTCATTACAAAAGTTTGCTTTCTTAAAACAGAAAGAATTTGCGATAATTCAGGTTGGAGTGAGCTCCGAGATGTCTCCCAGTGCATCACTGCTGAATATATGCAAATTATCCATTGTTTTCCTTGTCTGTCTGCGCAAGAGGAAGTGCGCTCTTTACGTGTCTCTCCAGCGGCTGCTGGAGAGATGCGTAAATAGCGCACTTCACTTGCGTCAGACTGGCCGCGACTGGAGGAAGTTACGGGACCCGGTACTGGAGCTGCAGGCAGCGAAGGACAGCAGCATGGGAGCGATCCGTGCCCATGGGGCTGGAGGAAGCCCCAGGTATGTATAAATAGGTAAGTATCCTTGGTCTTTGGTTTCCTTTAACCCTTCCAGTGCTGGGCATTGATCCTCTGTTTCAGCTCTAATACATTTACGAGTATATTATATACTTATTTACATTACATCTTGTCAGTTAACTTAAAATAATCGACCATAAATAATATATTTATAGTATGCTAGTATAACTTTTCTCTTTTCTGTATTAATACAGCAGATGTACTGGTTACCTCAGCAACAGCAATTTCCCTCACACACTGCACTGTCTGAGAAGCCTAACTCCTCCTATTTTACAACAGCTTAAAGAGAGTCTGAAGCGAGAATAAATCTCGCTTCAGACCTCATAAATAGCAGGGGCACATGTGCCCCTGCTAAAACGCCGCTATAGCGCGGCTTAACGGGGGTCCCTTCACCCCCAAATCCCCCTCGATACACCCGGGGAGCGCTTCCTGGTTGGGGCAGGGCTAACCGCCGCAGCCCTGCCCCACGCGCGTCTGTCAGCGCGTATCTCCGCCTCTCCCCCGCCCCTCTCAGTCTTCCTTCACTGAGAGGGGCGGGGGAGAGGCGGCGATGCGCCGCTGACAGACGCGACTGGAGGCAGGGCTGCAACCGTTAGCCCTGCCTCCAGGAAGGGAAATTCTGCGACCTTTTTACGACACACTTTTGCGGGGGGTGGGTTGGGGGTGAAGGGACCCCCGTTTAGCCGCGGGATAGCGGCGTTTTAGCAGGGGCACACGTGCCCCTGCTATTTATGAGCTCTGAAGCGAGATTTATTCTCGCTTCAGAGTCTCTTTAAAGGGGTTCTCTGGGAAGGTGTTGAGGATAAAAACAGTCACTTACCTGGGGCTTCTACTGGCCCCCTGCAGCCAGGGCCGGCCCGCTCATGAGGCGGGGTGAAACATTTGTCTCAGGCGGCAGATCTGGGGGGCGGCACCAGGGCCGGATTACCGACCAGGCAACAAAAGCAGTCGCTTGGGGCCCCATTCAGAGTCAACCAGCCCTCGCCATCCTGTCAGCGGTGGCTGGATGGTATAATGGTTAAAGGGACTCTGAGCAGTGCAGTAACTATGGAACGATGCATATCATTTTAAAGCTCTCGTTCTCCTCTTTCCAATGATATATAAACCGCCGCCCTACGCCTTTTAGTTTTCGCTATTTTCGCGATCGAAATCACGGCAATTTCGATCGCGAAAACTAAAAGGCGTAGGGTGGCAGTTTATCTATCATTGGAAAGAGGAGAAAGAGAGCTTCAAAATGATATGCATCTTTCCATAGTTACATTGTATTACACAGGACAACTTTTCTCCAAAGTCGGCAGCTCGATTCAGCACAATGCAATGAAATATAAGGAACCCAGGGGGATATAATTACAAACATCATGCTGGTAGGTGTGAGGATGTAATTAATTAGTTGTGGGTATGCTTAAAGGCATACCCACAGGCACTGCTCGGAGTCCCTTTAAGGGCTCTGCCTCTGACACAGGAGACCAGGGTTCAAATCTCGGCTCTGCCTGTTCAGTAAGCCAGCACCTATTCAGTAGGAGTCCTTAGGCAAGTCTCTCTGACACTGCTACTGCCTATAGGGTGCGTCCTAGTGGCTGCATCTCTGGCGCCTTGAGTCCGCCAGGAGAAAAGCGCGATATAAATGTTATTTATCTTGTCAAATGATGCCGTGCGCTGCTGATTGTCTTCAGAGCCAGGCTCTCCTCCTAGGTCCCCCTCCTGCTACTGTGCGCTCTGCCGCTGCCCACTCCTCCCTCCCTTCCCACAGAGAACCACAGCTGCACTGACGTCACTTCCGGCAACGCCGCTCACTGCATTGTAAGTGGACGGCCTTGCAGGAAGTGACGTCAGTGGAGCGCACAATGGAACGCGGAAGAGGTGAGTGATTCCCCCGCCCGTTGCCTCTTCATCATATGCAGGCTTGTACTTAACGCTGGAGGAGGAGCGCAGATCGGGGGACCCAGGCGAGGGAGGGGGCTCGGCGGAGGGGGCTCGGCGCGCCCCCCCCCCCCCCGCATGGCTGGGGGGGGCGGGGATTTTTTCTAATTTTGCCTCAGGCTTCAAAAAGTCTAGGGCCGGCCCTGCCTGCAGCTGTCATGTCCCACACCGTCTTCCAACAATCCTCCGTTCCCCGCGGCGGCCACAGTCTAACGCGGCATCTCATCGAACTGCGGATGCGTGGCCATAGCCGCGTGTGCTCACACCCGTGCGCGTCTTCGGACGTTTACTGCACAGGCGCAGTACAAGGAAAACATCGTACTGCGCATGCGCAGTGAGCTCCCGATGACGCGAGCTGGAGCACGCATTATTCGTCTTGTTGGATGAATAATTGCCCGGTGCCAGCAGCAGGGAATGGGTGAGCGGAGCATACGAGAGGAGTCAGCGCAGGAGACTTGGGTGCAGGATACAGCCAGTATATGGCTGATCCTGCTGCTGCACAAGTCCCGGCCGTGTTAAATACTATTCCCCCTCCAGGCCGCCATGGATGGTGGGGAATGAAACAATTCGGCTTCCAGCAATTGAATTATTGTGTTTTAAAATTAACTTCAGCTCTGTCTAACGGCGCCGAAGTTACTCCCTGTGCACCCAAGTCTCCTGCGCTGGATTCACTGTGTTCGTGATTGGAGGAGAACGGCGCGGGACATGACTCTACAGAGGGCTGATAGAAGCCCCAGGTAAGTGTCAGATTTTATTTTCAACCCCCCCAGAGAACCCTTTTAAGAAGGAATGTGCTGTAAGGATTCCTCCTGTGACGTGTTCAGTCCATTGCGGTGGAGTCGCAAACTGACAGTTCTGGCTTGTCAGCCTGCATTCGGTTGTGAATTCGCAACATTGTCATTTGCAATTGCTCTGCAGTTCTGGGCAGCTCAGGATGCTGTCATCATTCCATCAATGGCTTACTACAGCTGAGCTGCAGCTAGATAGCCCTGGATTTCCTGCATGCATGTTGTTGCATAGTACTGCATGCATTTGTTATGATAGTCTTTCAGCTAGCAAATGGTAATCAAGCCAGCTCAGGATTGAATGATTACCATTGAGCTGTGTGGAGATTTGCATGCTTGCATCCATTGGCTGATGCCAGCATAAAAGTCTGCCTCCCCTTTTAGACCTCGCCCATCATAGCGTTCAGCTCTCTGAGTTGTCATTGGGTCTATGCTGGGAAAGATGTTATTGTAAATGTATAATGCCTTGCTCTGTATTGTCATGTCTGCTGGATGTTTGCTGACCTGCAGGGGCTCAGTGAAATCCTTCTGATCCTGATAGTTAGATTCTGCCAGCACCACGTTGGTGACTGGTAGGGCTCGTTTCCACTAGTGCGGTGCGGAATCGCCTGCATTTCACCGCGGCCGAAATCGCATGCGGGTGCGATTCCGCATGCGTTTTTGCCGCGATTCCGCATAGGTAAGGGTATATGCAAATTTAACCATGTCACTGCCTGTGTAAATTAACACTAATACCTATGCGAAATCGCATGCTAATTCGCGTCAAAAACCTCATGCTCAACCTGCATGCGATTTCCCTATTAAAATACATTAGCGGCGATTCGCTTGCATTCCTCTCGCACATGAAATCTGACGGCTGTGTCGTGCAGATTTCAGCCGCACACAAAAACGCTCCCGCAGGCGCACAAGTGAAAACAGCCCCATCCACTTGCATTGCCTATGCGAATCTGTATGCGGACACCGCATGCGGATTCGCTATAGTGGAAACGGGCCCTTAGTATTCCTTCTAGCCTTGTTCTTGAGGACGAACTATAGCAGCGGTTGCCATTAGTTCGCTCCTACCTGTTAGTCTTGTCTTTCTCAGGCTCTTAGCCTTGTTGTGCTGGGTGGTCAGAAAGTATGACCCCCCAGCATTACAGCTGCACTATCTAATGATTTTTTTTAAGATGTCCGAGACAGTTCTGCACAGATTTCTAAAAAGACCTCGTTCACATTGTACACATTGCCGTCCGTATTTGGGCAACACGTGCAGGAGGCAGACACTCAAGAACATCAGAAGTGCATAGACTGCATGTTCACACTGCATGCGTTTCGTACGAGTGCGGTGCGCGAATGCATGCTGCAAACATTTTTAAGCAAAACGCGTGGCCATGCAACGCATATAAACGCAGATGGTGTGCGAACGTACGTGTTGCTTTCGATCGTACTGCCATCTGCTTGTGACAATGTGAACAAGGCTTAATATTTTGTCTGAGACACTTTGTTTTAACCAAGAAAAATGTTTATTGAACAAAAAAAAAAGGATAACATTACATTACAAATAAAGGGAAATTTACAATGGTATCAAAATGTACATAATGCAGAGCAATAAGAGGGGCAGCCTGTCGGGTGCACACAAGTACATATTACGTATCTCATAGTAGTGGTAACAGTTTACTTAAGACAGAGGTGAGCCAAGAGCCGGGGGTAATAAATACAGCCAACATTTTATTGGTATGTACCCCTTATAAAAACCTGTACCCACCAAGTACCCCCTAGCATAGTAAACATGATCACAAGTACCCCTTGACAAATATATATTTAATCATAGTACATTATAATTGGTTCTAAACAATTTCCAAGCATTTACTATTGCTTTTAATTAGCTAAAATACTAATTTGGTGGTGTTTAAATAAGATGTATAATTTTCTAAGACTCTAAATCTGTTATTCTTGGTTAAGTATATCAAGCCCGAGTACCCCCTGGAACCATCAGAAGTACCCCCTGGGGAATGTGTACCACACGTTGAGAACCTAGGTGGTAGAGTATACAGTATATCGGAAGATAAAAACACAATTGAGAATGACATGTTACAAACACCTGTGGCAGGGCTCTTGCGGTTAAGCAACATTTTAAAAATTGCTGATTTCAGGTCCTATCTTTCCAACCATCCCAAATTAAGTGAAATTGTTGGGTGCGACCCCTATGAATATAAACTAATTTCTTAAAAGCTAGTCTCTTCTTCCAGCATGGCAGTGTTGGGGATTCGACAGCAAGCAATCTCAGGGCTATCTCCTGTCTACCAGCGAACAGGGTCTCTCTCATGTCTGAGACACTCTTGATAAATGTCCCCCTCTGTTCTTTGGTCCGATTGTGGACTGTGTCCTCAGGGCTGTTATGAACTGTGTTCTCAGGACTGTTATAAACTGTGTTCACAGGACTGTTTAGATTTCTCAAGGTTTGTTAGATGCTGTGTTCTGACTGAGGACTGTTGTGGGATGTGTTCTGTGGACTGTTGTAGGTTGTGTTCTGAGGACACAAAACCATACTTGTGCATAGGTTGAGCATTTCATTCTCAAGTAAGGGTACATACACATGCACAGTTGATGTCACAGAGATTGAGACTCGATCCCTCGGGTTATAGTTTAAAATTAGTACTGTACACACACATCGATCGCCTAGAGGCACTCCAGATCACTTAGCGACACAACAGAGCCACCATACCCATGCTAGACACACATCTGTCCAGTTTTGTTGGGGGGGCAGCAATTCCTTGAACTAAAGTTAAGCTGGGTACACACGGGGTACCGCTGTAGCTTGACGCTAGCACACCGGGGACGTGTGCGCGACAGCTCGTCGCCAGGTCCCTCTGTGCAGCAGCTGTACACACGGCACACAGAGGGACAGAGATGCGGCGGAAGCTGTCGCTGAAGGTTCCTACCCCCCGCCAGAAGCTCCTTCCATTGTCTATGGATTGCTGTCGCTAGTCCGCATACACACGCAGTACGCGTGGCGGACTAGCGACAGTTGTGGCGAAGTTGCGGCGACAGCCGACAGCTCTGACTAGCGACGCTTCGTGGCGCTGCGTTATACACACGGGGGACCTGTCACCGCAACATGCGCGTGCCACGTGGTTGCGGCAACAGTTGTAACCCATGTGTATGAGCCATTAACCTGTAGCCGGTGGGGTTCAGATTTACTTTAGGAGGCTTCCCTGATCCTCCGTGACCCCTCCATTGCCTCCTGAGACACTCATCATATTTGCAGCCATGCTCCCCTCCATGTACGAATGTAGCAGCACTGCACTGGCACCAGTTCATACCTGTGAAGTAGCTAGGAGGAGCCGTTCTTGCACAGAGAAGAAAGTCATGCACGAGTGGCTCTGAGATACTGTGCAGGTGTGGGCCATACTGTGCAGCCACGCTTATACACAAACAGGAGCAAGGCAATGTCCAATAATCAACATTAATGTTGAATAATGTTCAGATGGTCCAAGCTCAGGAGGAATGGAGGGGCATAGGGTGGCCTGGGAAGCCTCTGGACCAACCAGAGTTGTTCCCCTCTTTAGGTAAGCATTTAAAAATGTTTTGTTACCCCGACTACAGATACCCTGTAAGCTGTGAGGAGGGGGCGAGGGGCCTCCATGGATCAGAGCTGTTTTCTAGCACATTCCACAGATTTAGATCCTCCCACACCCAAAAATACACTGGTAGGCGGTAGCTTAAAGGGGCACTATGGCGAAAAATGTTAAAATTTAAAATATGTGCAAACATATAGAAATAAAAAGTATGTTTTTTCCAGAGTAAAATGAGCCATAAATTACTTTTCTCCTATGTTGCTGTCACTTAGTAGGTAGTAGAAATCTGACAGAAGCGACAGGTTTTGGACTAGTCCATCTCTTCATAGGGGATTCTCAGCAAGGCTTTTATTCTTTATAAAGATATTCCCTAAAAAGGATTTATACAATGATGCTGGCCAGCTTCCCTGCTCGCTATACAGTTTTTTTGGCAGTTGGACAGATCAACTGCCGTTCACTAAATGCTTTTGAAAATAAATAAATCCCTGAGAATTCCCCATGAATAGATGCACTAGTCCAAAACATGTCACTTCTGTCAGATTTGTACTACCTACTGTAAGTGACAGCAACATAGGAGACAAGTAATTTATAGCTCATTTTACTCTAGAAAAAACATACTTCTTATTTGTTTATGTTTGCACATATTTTAAATGGTAAAATGTTTCACCGTAGTGCCCCTTTAATTGGCACCTCTCATCCAAACAACAACAAAGAAATGCTCTGGACAGTAGTAGGGGCATTTGATTGTGAGCCATGCTTAGTAAAGGTGGGCATACATTAGTAGACTTTCAGCGGCCAATCGACCATCAGTTTCAATAATTATTTGTTAGTGAATTGGATGGAAATCGGTGCCACCAAGAGCATGCCCGATCAACAATTCGACCAATTTCAGACAAAAATTGGTTGCATGTATCGATCGGACATGCTGGGAAATCTCGGGCCGACATGCTTGATCAGGTGTTCAGTGGTAACGGCGTGTGATAATCGCGAACAACGGAAATCCCTGGCCACACCCCCCCAAATGTAGATGTAACCCCTGGTGCCTGTGCATGAATACTAACTGTCTGATGTCCGCTGATGTCTCTGCACTCTTCTTCCTCATTCGTGCCTTGTGGTTGCTGACGTATGTCATATGGGGTGTGAATGTTACGTCACACGCACCCCATGTGCAATACGCCGGCAACTACAGGTGGTACAAATGAGGAAGAAGAGTGCAGAGACATCGGCGGACATCAGACAGTTATAGTATTCATGCACAGGCACCAGGGGTTACATCTACATTTGGGGGGACACGGCCGGGAGCAGCGAGGGGGTGTCACTAGGCCAATTCCCAAAAAATGTAATGCTGAAATTGATCGGGAATCAGCCTGCGGTTTATTGCGATCAGAGAGAGATCTGTCTCTTGGTCGATTGGCCGGTAAAATCGCTTGATGTATTGCCATCTTTAAGCCTCGTTCACAGTGGGACGTTGAGTTTGATGCAACATTAAAGTCACACAATGTGCCCCTAACGCTGCGCATCTAGGTTATGGCATTGGGCATTATTTTGCACTGCGTTGTGTCTCTTGGTGCGCTGTTTTCGCATGCGTTACATATTTTAAAAAAACCAAAACATTACTGAGCATGTGCAACACATAACGCAGAAAATGTATTGCTAAACGCACAGCATGCAGCACCTTCTAAATATTGCTACACGTTACACACAACGCAACGTGTGCACTGTGACTGTCACACAGACTTTGTATTGCTGTACGTTAATCTGCGTTATAATTTTTTGTAACGTGCAACTTTAACGTCGCACTGTGTAAGAGGCCTAAGTCAATGTTTCACAGCTCTGTGGAAGATCTGCAAGTGCCATGTAAATACATAATTATTACTTTCATTTTTGTTTGTGCTTTATTATTACTTTTTAAAATGATTGTATAGTTCTATTTTCAGTAGGGGAGGGTCTATGAAAAAAGGTCAGTTTCTTGCAGAGCTCTAGGTCATCATCAGATGTCATTTCATATTAATGTGCTGAAAGGTTTGGCAGCAAATCCCTCTGCAAACTTTGGCTGTGCACTTCCCATCCCTGGCAGAAGATGAAACAAGACATGCTTCAAAGAGCCTCTATCTATGCAGATTCCAAAATCAGTTTAGTGTTGCTGATCACCAGGGCTGCAAGTAATGCCTGCCTGTCCAGACCTGAGATACTCACACACACACACACACACCACATTTTCATTGCTTGAAACAATCGTTCATGATTGCTTCAGGTAAAATCTAGTGTGCATATCGCCATCTCCCAATGACCTCCCCATCAGTGATCCACTTATATTATATTCAGCTGACCTCAACTGTAAGTCCCGCTGCAATCTACAGGAAGACACTTCCTGCTAGTTCTACCACCTTCTCTTCCCATAAAACAGAATAGGCTACAGATCATCTGTAGAGTCATCATGGATAAACCGTCTCCTGAAACAATCACAAAAGCTCCTGTCTGGTGACATTTATTCCAGGTTTGTATGACGTTTATTGCCTTGTCAGGGAGTCAGACAACTGGTAGATTTGAGTTAAGTCCAGTGTAGAGAGATAAGCTAAGAACATACTTTCAATATCTGTCAACCAGTACGGATTGGGTCTCGATCCCTTGGGCAGCAGCTTGTGGCCAAGATCCATACAAACTCATCGCTAACCCTTAGGCTAGCGACATATTTGTTGCTATGGAGGGGAGCTAAGGGGTGACAAGTGGGGCATGATGGAGCGGATTCCCACAGGCAGAGTAAAGGTGGCCACACACGATACAATAAAATGATCCGATTTTACAGCAATTCGATAAAAACGATCGTATCTCCCGAAAAAATCGAAAGCTTTTTTTTCATTTGACTGAAAATTCCGATTTCCTGTTTTTCCGATTTATTTCGATCCGGAATGCCAGATATTTCTCTTCAATTTTTTAAAGATTGTATGGTGTGTGTTAAATTGTCAATTTATTAACTACTTTGGCCTCCTGGACGTACTAGCTTCGCCCAGGAGGCCATGTGCGCGTCCGCGCGCTCCCGCGGCCGATCACGCGCATGCACGTGCGCTTCCGGCCGCGGATTGTTAGCCCACGAATCAGTGAATCGGGCTATGGTGCCCGATCACTGATTCCTCTCCCCCGCAGAAAAAGCGACAGGTTCTCTCAGAAGCTTCGCTTTTTCTGGCTGTTGCGTCCCCCATGCGTCTCTCTAAGCGTATGTTACGCTTAGAGTGACGTCATGTAAAAAAGTAATACTACAACTAAAACAAAAAAAAAATAAAAATCAACACACATTTACATTATAACCCTATTGTTTACATCCCACCCTCCCAAAACTACCCAAATAAAATGCTTAATATAAAAAAACAAAAAAAAACATTACAATAAAAAAAAAACATGTAAATATTTACCTAAGAGTCTAAACTTTTTAAATATCAATGTGAAGATGAAATATTTCTATATTTTTTTTTATTTTAAACTTGTAAATAGTGATAGATGCAAAACAGACAAAATGCACCTTTATTTCCAAATAAAATATTGTCGCCATACATTGTTATAGGGACATAATTTTAACGGTGTAATAACTGGGACATATGGGCAAATACAATACGTGAGTTTTAATTATGGAGGCATGTATTATTTTAAAACTATAATGGCTAAAAACTGAGAAATAATGAATTTTTTCCGTTTTTTCTTATACTTCCTGTTAAAATGCATTTACAGTAAAGTGGCTCTTAGCAAAATGTACCCCCCCCAAAGAAAGCCTAATTGGTGGCGGAAAAAACAAGATATAGATCAGTTCATTGTGATAAGTAGTGATAAAGTTATAGGCTAATGAATGGGAGGTGAAAATTGCTCGGCTGCATAAAGTGAAAACGACTAAAGGCTGAAGTGGTTAATATACACACCATAGCAATTTTCGCAGAGTTTCAAATCAGTTTTACCATAATTGGGGAAAAATTTAACATAGGTGTGTGGTACATTGGTCATATTTTTGAAATGTTACAATCAGTTAGAAAAATTGATTGCAATTCTTAAATTGAACAGATATTTAAAAAATTGTATGGTGTGTGGCCACCCCAGAAAGATAATGTGTTAATCGGTAGCTCAGGAGTTGGGGGTCGCGAAAGATCCAGTATGCCAGATGTTGCCACTGGGCACACAGTAGATGCATGCTTTAAACTTGCCTAAGGAGGTCTTCATTGGGTACGTCTGCCATGATTAATACATACACACATAGCCGCCCACTCCGACTTACTCCTGACCCCCTTTGTGCTCCTACCTGGTCATGCACAGGAGCGCGATTGAGAAACGCGCGTGGCCATACTGCTCCTGCACCGACTGACAGGATTACCAGACTGAGCACGATTGAGGAGGCGGAGGAGGACAACGAGGGATCGAGCAGCCTGAAGGGGGTTGGGGGAAGCACCATGTATGTATAAAACTTTTATTTCCTTAAAACAGGGGTGTCAAACTCAAATACAAAGTCACCGAAATTGTACACTGGGACCTAGTCACGGGCCATCCTCAATGTCTACTGGCCACCTTTCTCACTTATAAAGTTACCAGGGGTCTAATGGCCCCCCCTTCAGCTCTTATACAGTTCCCTGGTGCCTAGTGGTCCTCCCTCCCCTCTACAGTTCCCTAATGTCTAGAGGCCCCCACCCTCCCCTATACAGTTCCATAGTGTTTAATTATTGTGCTCATCTCCCGAATATAGCTTCCCTGGTGTTCTAGGGCTTCACCTCCAATATAGCTTCCTTGGTGGCCTGTAGTCGGCCATACATAATGCAAAGTAGGGAAACCCCGTTAGGGCCAAATTTAATGGCTCAGAGGGCCAGATTTGGCCCATAAGCTGGAGTTTGATATGTATACCTTATAACCTTGGATTCTAATGGGGCTGATGTCTTCTGCCTCCTGTGAAATAAATCAAAAATGGCAGAAAGATTGTGTGTATGAAGCCTAATGCTATTTCCCATCCCATCGGGAATCGAATGATTATTTTTGTCATGTCCGATCTCCTCCCGTTCGATAACGGGACCGATTTTCCAAAGTTATCATCACAGGAAAATTGATCTCTTTATGGATCGAGAGCAGTTATGACATGGTCACTTGACCAACTTCCTGTCAGATTACCCGTTGATCATGTGTACCATGCATAATGTCCTCAGAAACTCCACACTGCTGAAAGTGTCTGCATAATGTTAGTCACTTTTATCACACAGTGTATGAATGTGCAAGGTGAACTGGTAGAGAAGAGTGGTCTGTACACGCAGATAGGCACCCAGTATAACAAGTTAGAACTCTTTACTGAAGAAAAACATGCAACGATATACCATAGACCACCATCAGGTAATGCAGCCTTCTTAGAACAGAGAGGAACACAGAGTGAATACAGGAAATCACTATACCCTAGAGATCATTGCAACATTTTACAGACAGTGACATCCTTTGGTTGCTTTACAATACTGCAGTTTAGGTAATAATGTTGTTAAACCTCTAACACGAACAGGTCAATTAATGTGTAGCGTAGACTAATAAGCCCACACTTATTCCTGCAGGATCCCAAGCAGAATGTACCGCATAACTGTAGTCAGATACACCTTCAGAAGAAAAATATGAAATCACAAATATGTGTCCTGCTGTGCATTGGTATCTGAAGCTCCTAATCAGCAAAGAAAGGGCCTGTACAGTAAACACATGAAGCAAAGAGAGCACCACCTTGTGCACATAAATATAGCTTTTATAAAAAACTGATAACATTATTCTACAAGGACAGGTGAAAGACTCGCTTTACAAGACCTATAGAGACCCACAGTACTGGGCAGGGTGCTGAGCTGTGGTCAGTGGTGGCGCTATGGTTACCGTCTCCTGGAGGTGCTGCTGAAGATGTTTGGAGGTTATGACTAGCATGCCACAACCGGCTACAGTGCAGCACCCAGACCAGTAATATGTTGTTCTGCTGGCCTTGTAAAGTGTTATTTTATCAGGTGTTTATTAAAGGGAACCTAAAGTAAAAGGATTACGGAGGCTGCGGTCTTCATTCCCGTATAATGCTAGTTGCTTGGCTGTCATGCTGAGCTTTTGGCTTTAGTTGTTTTTGAGTCACACATCTGCAACAAGCATGCAGTCAGTGGAGTCAGACCTGAGTCAAAGCATCTGATCTGCATGCTCATTTTGGGCTGGACTTAAAACGGACCTGAACTCAGAACTTCATCTCAGCTCTAAAAGATAAGCAACATCATAATAACCTTTAAAGAAAAAACATTTATTTGTTACAGCGGATACAAATCCTGCCATAAATCTGCAGTTTGTCTACTTCCTACTTTCACTGAATAAGGCTAATTGTAACATCCTGTACTTACAAATGAGATATCTGCCATCGCAGTCAGTTGATACAGCTAAGGGATCAAATTACAACTTGTGATTAGACACAGATGAGGGGGAATTAGACAGGCTAAACTCTCTAAGTACATACAGGGTGCATTCTATATGATTTCCTCCTGTCCAGCGACAGAGAGTTCGGGGCCACTTTAAAGGGAACCTGAAGTGAGAGCTATGTGGAGGCTGCCATATTTTCTTTTAAACAATGAACATTGCCTGTTTCAGGATTTGTGCATTTGTGAGCTTGCTGGTGGCAGCACTGGTGAACTTTGCTGCAGACTTCCACTGTCCACCAGCAGATGGCTCTTCTCTTGCTGGGAGCTGTGCAGTTCCCTGGCTCGCCAGCAGATGGAACTGTGAGGCGTTCTGGACAGTCACCAGATTAATGTGCTGCATATTGAAAGTGTACCAGAGCTGACTTTAAAGATAATCTGTATTGTTAAAATCGCACAAAAGTAAACATACCAGTGCGTTAGGGGACATCTCCTATTACCCTCTGTCACAATTTCGCCGCTCCCCACTGCATAGAGGTACATAGACGACCTCCTCATCCTCTGGAAAGGGGATGAGGAGGGGTTTATGCGATTTATGGCAGAAGTCAATAATTTGAGACCCAATATCCAACTTACCTCAGAACTGAGTAAAGTGAGTATCAATTTTCTAGACTTGGAGATTACCAGAGCAGGGACTGGCTTTAGTACTAAATGTTTTTTCAAACCCACTGACCGAAATGGGTATATTGAAACCTCCAGCTGTCACCATCCGAATTGGCTCAAGGGGGTCCCCAAGGGCCAATTTACAAGAGTTAGGAGAAATTGCTCCAATATAGCCGATTATTATTTGCAGTCTAATATCCTAAAGGAAAGGTTTGTGGAGAAAGGGTATAACTCTGAATGGCTGGAGGAAGTCCAACAAAATATCGCTAATGTTGATCGGGACCGTTTGGTCCGATCGCAAAAGGAGGTGAGTATATATGAGGGCAATCCTTTTACTTTTTCCTCCAGTTTCTCTTCCCAGTATAGACAGATTGAACGGATTTTCCATAAACATTGGGATGTTTTAAAGGGGGATCATGTCCTGAAGGGCGTCTTGCCCCCTAGGCCCTCTTTTAGATATAGGAGAGCAACTAATCTGAAGAACCAGCTGGCCCCCAGTTGTGTGGCGCCACCTGTGCAGCCTCGAACTGGGGTATGGCAAATGAACGGTTTCTTCCCGTGTAGGGGTTGTAAATGCTGCTCTGAGGCAAATGGAAAGAAAATGCAAAAAATCGTATCGAGTGTGAATGGCCATTCTTTTGAGATTAAAAGTTTTATAACGTGTGCCACTGCCTATGTTGTTTATGCTATTTGGTGTACATGCGGCCTACAGTACGTGGGCCGCACCACCAGAACCCTAAAAGAACGAATTGGAGAGCATATTTTAAACATCAAAAAGGGTTTTGAATCGCACAGCGTTTCCCTGCATTTTAAAAAGATACACCAGTGTGATCCCAGTCAAATGTTTTTTTGTGGGGTTGAAAAGCTGTGTCCAGGATGGAGGGGAGCTAATAGAGTACGTGAAATATCAAAAAAGGAGACACGCTGGATCTATGAATTAGACACCTTGAGCCCAAAAGGATTAAACGTAGAGTTAGACATAAATTGCTTTATTAGTAACATCTAATTAGGGCTGCGATTGTTGCTGTTTTCTTTTAATTCTATTTTTAAACTTTGGTTGAATATGGTTGTTGGTATAGGAAGATATTGGGGATGATCGCATGTTTATGTTCATGGTCTATGGGGTATGAGCGGGTAGGTTATCAGTGCAGTTGCATATTGTGTATTAGCATAGGTGAATGGTTTGTAAGGGTACCGTTCCCCTTGATGCCCGCTAAAGGATGCGGTTTTAAAATATGATTTTTCTGTTTCTTTTTACATTTTTATTGATTGCACGGAGAGGGAGGGGGCGGAAACCTTTATAGTTGCTGGCCATTGCGTATGTCGTCAGCCCCTGATGAGTCAGTACCCTGACGAAATGCATTGGGTGGAGCTACGACATACGTGACCAGCAAGGGAATCCTGAGAGTGCACGGCGGGACGACGGCTCTTGGTGTGGCGTCTAGCGAGGTTCTGAAGCGGCATCAGTTGGGACAGTCACCCGGGGACTGCATCTGTTTTGACATGCTGGCTTAATACCTCTGCTTGTGAGTGCAATACTACCTTTTATTCTATTAAATGAAACGTTTTTACGCTATGTTAGCCTGTCTTAGTCCTTAGTGCTTATTGAAGAGGAAAGCGCGCTCTGGAGTGAATCAATTGTATTGCGGAGTACGCAAACCCCCAAAGGCTATCATTCCCACCTCCGGATAGATTGGAGGACATCTGGGTGAGTGCGGGCACTTAGGGGGGGTGTCCTAGCACAATTGGTGTCCATGAGGTGACGGTTTAAGCACTGGTGAGAGGTGCTGGGAAGCTTTGAGCCTCGCAGATATACACTATGTATGTGTCTTTCTTTTTGCATGTAACGTGGAACATGACCTGTGCGGATTGGAGCTACTGATATAGCTAATCCCTCTCTTTGGATTGTCTACGAAAGACCCTGAAAGGGATGTGAGACATTTTTCTGCACTGGTAGTATATGTTTTTGGAGCGCGGACTTTTAAAATTTATTCCCGTATAATGCTAGTTGCTTGGCTGTCATGCTGAGCTTTTGGCTTTAGTTGTTTTTGAGTCACACATCTGCAACAAGCATGCAGTCAGTGGAGTCAGACCTGAGTCAAAGCATCTGATCTGCATGCTCATTTTGGGCTGGACTTAAAACGGACCTGAACTCAGAACTTCATCTCAGCTCTAAAAGATAAGCAACATCATAATAACCTTTAAAGAAAAAACATTTATTTGTTACAGCGGATACAAATCCTGCCATAAATCTGCAGTTTGTCTACTTCCTACTTTCACTGAATAAGGCTAATTGTAACATCCTGTACTTACAAATGAGATATCTGCCATAGCAGTCAGTTGATACAGCTAAGGGATCAAATTACAACTTGTGATTAGACACAGATGAGGGGGAATTAGACAGGCTAAACTCTCTAAGTACATACAGGGTGCATTCTATATGATTTCCTCCTGTCCAGCGACAGAGAGTTCGGGGCCACTTTAAAGGGAACCTGAAGTGAGAGCTATGTGGAGGCTGCCATATTTTCTTTTAAACAATGAACATTGCCTGTTTCAGGATTTGTGCATTTGTGAGCTTGCTGGTGGCAGCACTGGTGAACTTTGCTGCAGACTTCCACTGTCCACCAGCAGATGGCTCTTCTCTTGCTGGGAGCTGTGCAGTTCCCTGGCTCGCCAGCAGATGGAACTGTGAGGCGTTCTGGACAGTCACCAGATTAATGTGCTGCATATTGAAAGTGTACCAGAGCTGACTTTAAAGATAATCTGTATTGTTAAAATCGCACAAAAGTAAACATACCAGTGCGTTAGGGGACTGCATTAAAGGTGGTTAAAAACAGTTTTTAAAAGTTTGTTTATAAACAAACAAAATGGCCACCAAAACAGGAAGTAGGTTGATGTACAGTATGTCCACACATAGAAAATACATCCATACACAATTAGGCTGTATACAGCCTTCCTTTTGAATCTCAAGAGATCATTTGTGTGTTTCTTTCCCCCTTCAGCTCTCATCCACTGAAGTGTCAGGCTGTTTCTTACTGCAGAGTGCAGACAGCTCTGCCCGTATGTAATTCATCAGTATGTGAAAGCTCAGCCAGCTCAAAGGACGATTTATCCAGCTTGTAAAAGATAATAGAGCAGAGAGAAGCTGCACTAATCTAAATAACACACAGGCAGTGTGCAGAGAGGGGCCTGGAGGGGGGAGATGCATCACAGAACCACAACACTGAAGAATTTGGCAGCCTTCCAGACACAGGGTGACAAGTCTGACAGGGGAGAGATAAGCTGATTTATTACAGAGATGGTGATAGTAGAACGTGCTGCAGTAAGCCAGAGCACATTACAATAGGTATAGGAACTTGTAGGATGGTAGAAAATAGGATTACATTTTTGTTACGGAGTCTCTTTAAGAGAATCTGAAGTCTCCCAAAAATGAGGTTTTTAATTTAAAAACCTCATTAACATTATTGCCCCTCTTAAATCGCCACATCCCCATGGCTGAAAACACCCTAAATCACCCCTAACTCACCCCTTACTCGGCCGGCAAAATCCACGACTTTCTTAGTCGTGGATTTTGCTGCCGACTCTATGTGCGTCAATCAGCGCGTATCTCCGCCTCTCCCCTGCTCCTCTCAGTGAAAGTGGACTGAGAGGGGCGGGGGAGAGGCGGCGATCCGCGCTGATTGATGTGCATAGAGGCAGAGCTGCAGCCAAATGCTCTGCCTCTATGCGGAAGGAGCCCGCGATGTACCCCCGAGAATTTGGGGTGATTTACCCCTAGTCAGACATTCCATAAAGATTTCATAAGAAAAATATGTGGTTTTATAATTCAAATCACACTGGTCCTTTCTATCCTGGTTCATTATCTTTCATATTAACATTTTAAATTATTAACATATCAATTTAAAGGATTGGAATAAAGTTTAGAGTCAATCAAACACATTTTTCAGTAAAGACATACATATGTTTACATAAAAAGAGGGACAAAGTCCTGAAAGAGGGACAAATGAGGAGGAAAGAGGGACAGGGCTCCCAAAGAGGGACTGTCCCTCCAAAAAAGGGACAGTTGGGAGATATGCCCAAATGTATGTGATGCTACTGCACCAGGGGTTTTACTTTTATTTTGTTTAAAAAAAAAAAGAAAAACAGGAAATTAATTTAAATGAATTTTCTATTTAATGCAAATAAAAACTGAACTTGGTCTTTATATAAAAAAAAGTCTGAAACATGAAATGAACCATTTTCTTGCTTACCTGGAGATCATCTCTAACAAAAATCTGGGTGGAGGTCTCCTTTAATAACTCCATACCAATTTGTGGATTATATTTCTTATCTGGTATTTTGCTTAGAACAGAGTTTCATAGCATGTATACACAAACATATCGAATTTCAGCTTGGCATATCTCCCAGAATATAAACCACCCCACTATAATGTTATTACATGGTGCCAAAGATACTAGTAAGCAAACATTGGAGCATACTCAGTAAATGTCAAGTTCTATATAATATCAGCAAAACTGTGTCAACAAATGGCGAAGCTGGTAAGCAGTTTAAAACTCCAGGTAGATTTCGATTGGTTGGAAAATACTAAAGACATTCCATTCAAAGATTGTTTAAATATTTGCACATCAGCGTCTCTTCATTTTAATGGCCTTTAGTTTAAAGTCCATTTCTCCTGCTCTGTTTTTTTTTTCTTTCCTGAAAAGCTGATAACAGTAACTCCTCCCATTTTTAGCGGTTGGAACTCTGTGTCTGAAATGGTTAAAGCAGGAGGTTGTGACCTGCTGTTTTTGACCAGTCTCGCATTGATTAATATTTACTTAGTTTGGCGGGACAGTCGGGCCAGAGGATAATATGACTACAAGAGGGATGAAGAGTATTATTTATTGCATATTTGGACAAATCTTGGTATTACTTCGTTGTGGATCAAGCAAACACTTTGCAGATGTTTTAACGATATTTGGCAGATAAACAGATTACCTGATACTCATACGGAAATATAAACTAGAACACTAAATCTACAGTAAATACAAAACTGTTTTTGAAGGTCTCACAACAATATAAAATATAAATATTGTAGCCACATCAAAGGGAAATGTATTATGTGGTTTAGGCTAAAAGGGGGTGAATGACTGGTATTATCCATGGAAATGGAGAGATGACCCTATGCAGATGGTTTGCAGAGTATTTGCAATAATGCCATTAACTAAAAACATCCATTCACATTCTGCACATTGCTGGATGTAATCGCAATGCTCCTATGACAACGAAACATTTGTAAAGCGCTTCTCTCCCGTAGGACCTAAAACGCATAAGCTTGTCTCAGTTCAGTACATAGTGATGTGTAGAGATGTAGCGAGCGGTTAGCCGGCGAACGGTTCCAGGCCAACATTGGGGGTTCGCGGTCGCCTGCGCCAGGCGAACTTTTCCGGAAGTTCAATTCGCCCCATAATGCACTATGAGGGTCAACTTTGACCCTCTGCATCACAGTCAACAGGCACATTGTAGCCATTCAGGCTACAGTAAGCCCTGGAGCCCCCCCCCCCCCCTTATATAAGGCAGGCTCCGGCGGCCATTACACTCACTCGTGTGCCTGCTAGTGAGAGGAAAGGGACAGCTGCTGCAGACTTGTTCTTCTAGGGACAGATTAGTTAGGTTCTTGGCTGCTTAGTTTGCTCCTGGCTGATTGTTATTGCTTTTATAGCACCAGTGGCGTAGCTAAGGAGCTATGGGCCCCGATGCAAGTTTTACATTGGGGCCCCCCAAGCACTCTATACATAACAATTGATACGGTGCACCAAAACCTGCCAATGGCAACTACAGTGTCAAAGATGCAAGAAGGGGGTGGGAAACAGCTTGTTAATGATTACTACTATTCAAAGTATCTATAGAAGTATGTATTATGATCACAGGACCAATAGAGAGCTAACACTGTAGTTGAGGGAGGGCCCTTTGGGGCCCCTCTGGCCCAAGGGCCCCGATGCGGTCGCTACCTCTGCTCCCCCTATTGCTACGCCCCTGTATAGCACCCTAGCTCTTGTCAGAGCTCATCCTGTACTTTTTTTTTTTTTTTTTTACTGTGTGTCAAACTGACACTTTTGTTGCATGCACAGCCTTGCTAATTAATAGTGTGTGTGTGCCACTGCCAGCAGCCCAGCACATTCAGTGACTGACTGCCTGTGTGTGTGACAGGGAGCTGCACATTGTACTACCCAGTACTGCATATACCCAGTACCTGTTGTGTTTACTTAACCCACCTCATCACTGCATATACCTAGCTTTGTGTTGAGTGAACCCAGCTTACTGCATATACCTACTACCTGTTGTGTTTACTTAACCCACCTCATCACTGCACATAACTACCTGTAGTGTTGAGTGAACCCAGCTCACTGCATATACCTACTACCTGTTGTGTTGAGTGAACCCAGCTCACTGCATATACCTACTACCTGTTGTGTTTACTTAACCCACCTCATCACTGCATATACCTAGCTTTGTGTTGAGTGAACCCAGCTCACTGCATCCTACTACTACCTGTTGTGTTTACTTAACCCACCTCATCACTGCACATAACTACCTGTAGTGTTGAGTGAACCCAGCTCACTGCATATACCTACTACCTGTTGTGTTGAGTGAACCCAGCTCACTGCATATACCTACTACCTGTTGTGTTGAGTGAACCCAGCTCACTGCATATACCTACTACCTGTAGTGTTGAGTGAACCCAGCTCACTGCATATACCTACTACCTGTTGTGTTGCGAGAACCCAGCTCACTGCATATACCTACTACCTGTTGAGTTTACTTAACCCACCTCATCACTGCACATAACTACCTGTAGTGTTGAGTGAACCCAGCTCACTGCATATACCTACTACCTGTTGTGTTGAGTGAACCCAGCTCACTGCATATACCTACTACCTGTTGCGTTTACTTAACCCACCTCACATAACTACCTGTTGTGTTGAGTAAACCCAGCTCACTGCATATACCTAGCATCCCCCCGAGATGGACAAAATGGACAAACCAGGTAGAGGAAGAGGTAGAGGCAGACCCAGAGGAAGGCCACCAGGCACCAGCAGGTCTGTGCGAGGTGGTGTTGCTGTGATTTCGTGCGGACCTGCCCCAAAATACAGTGCTCAGAAGAAGGCACGTGCCATCACTTCCCAAAATCGTGAGGAGGTGATTGAGTGTTTAACACAGAACACCTCATCTCCCGCAGCCACCAGCGCTACAACAAGCACCACATCCGCTGCATTTGACACTTCGCATGAGTTATTTGGTGGTGGTGGTGGTGGTGAAATCACCGATTCACAGCCACTACTGCAACAACAAGAAGAAGGCGCAGGTACACCACCTCCTACGTCTGAGTTAGGTGGCGATAGTATGGACGTAACGTGTGTGGATGTGGATGATGGACCACCTGAAGTTGGTGCAGTTGAGGAGGTTTCTGAGGAAAGCGCAGCTGGCCAGGAGGATTATGATGACGATTATACGGATACCACATATGTTCCCGGTAGAGGAGATGAACAGGGGGACAGTTCAGAGGAGGATTCAGAGAGGACTAGGAGGAGACGACTCCATGATAGAAGCAGAGGGAGCTCGTCCTCAGAAACAGCTGGGGGCAATGTCCGGCGCCATGTATCGCCAGCTATGGCCAGACAGCCAACATGCCCTTCAACGTCAGCTGCTGATGCCACCGTAGCGCCATCAGCCCAGGGGGGCTCAGCGGTTTGGAAATTTTTTAACGTGTGTGTCACAGATCGGAGCAAAGCCATCTGTTGTCTCTGCCAGCAAAAATTGAGCCGTGGAAAGGCCAACTGTCACGTAGGGACAAGTGCTTTACGAAGGCACCTGGAGAGAAGGCACAAACAGCTATGGCAAGAACACCTGAGGAAAAGCAGCACCCCTCAAAAGACAAGCCGCGGAGAACAACCGCGGCAGCCGTCACAGGGGGCTTCTGCTGCTCCACGTTCCCATGGTATTGTTCGTGGCTGGGGGGAGGAAGAATGGATACACTTTTAAACAATTTAAAAATACAACCATCTAAACTTTCAAACAATTTAAAAATACAACCATCTAAACTTTCAAACAATTTAAAAATACAACCATCTATCATTTTCAAAAATTTTTAAAAAAAGGGCAAAAAAACTTGCCCTCCGTAAAACATTATTGGCAAATGCTTTCGACTTGGTTTGTCTTCCGCTGGCTCAAGGGTCCATCTGACCACAGATGCCTGGTCTGCAAAGCACGGTCAGGGCAGCTACAGCATGGGTCTCAGCAGGCTCCCACTTCGGGCCGGAATCCAACCTTCATTCCCCGCGGTGACAATGGCAGACTTGCCCTCCATAACGGATTCCCGTTAAAGGATTTAAAGTTAATTCATTTCAAATACACAGCAGGGCCTCGAAAGTCCACCTCCTGTATTGCTATTTTTGGTCACTACCTCGGGGCGGGCGGGCGTGCATGCTTGCCTGCTGCCCTCCTTGGATGTGTAGTGGTAGCCGTTTCTCAGGCTCCACACCGGATTCCATCCCTCTTTCCCCGGCCATTACCCGGGGTCACAAATGGCAGACTTGCCCGCCTCCATATGATTCTCGTGAAAGGAATGTGGTGTCATCTTTGCCCGCCATAACTGGTTCTCGTTCAAGGATTTAAAGTACATTCATTTCAAATACACAGCAGGGCCTCGAAAGTCTTCCTCCTGTATTGTTGTTATTTTTGGTCACTACCTCGGGGCGGGTGGGCGTGCATGCCTGCCCGCTGCCCTCCTTGGATGTGTAGTGGTAGCCATTGCTCAGGCTCCACACCGGATTCAAACCCCTCATTCCCCGGCCATTACCCGGGGTCACAATGCCAGACTTGCCCGCCTCCATAGGATTCTCATTGTAGCGGTACTGAACAAGTACACAGCAAGTAGAAAATGTAATTTAAAAACAAAACGTAAGCTTTTTAACAATGCCATGGAAAGTTGAGAAGGAAGTCACACATTACCTGACATCACTGAGTGAGGAAGAGCAATCTCGCCATGTTGCGCAGTAGTCCAGCACGGCCGTCACTACACAAACAGCTATTTGCGGTGCGTTACACAGTGAGTTTGGTGTGTCAGTGTGAAGCAGTACTCTAATTACACTCCTTGATTGATGTATACACATGCAAGATGTTTGAAAGCACGTTAGGCCTGCAATTTAGCATTCAATGTGATTTCTGCCCTTAAAACGCTGCTTTGCGTCACATCCAGATTTTTCCCCGGGACTTTTGGCATGTATCCCACTCCGCCATGCCCCCCTCCAGGTGTTAGACCTCTTGAAACATCTTTTCCATCACTTTTGTGGCCAGCATAATTTTTTCTATTTTTCAAAGTTCGCCTCCCCATTGAAGTCTATTGCGGTTTGCGAACTTTTCCGCGAACCGAACCTTCCGCGGAAGTTCGCGAACCCGGTTCGCGAACCGAAAATCGGAGGTTCGCGACATCTCTAGTGATGTGTACAGGAGAAAAAGTTATGTGATCATAAATGCCAGACTAAACAGGTGGCTTTTCAGTTTTAATTTAAACGTGTCCAGGGTTGGAGCTGTCTCGATTAAGCTTGGCAAGGCATTCCAAAGGGTAGGTGCAGCATGATAGATAGAAAGCTCTGGCTCCAAAGGGTTTTAGTTGGACTCTGGGGGTGGTCGAGTTATTGGATCCTTTTGATCTGAGATTGTGGGAAGTGTGACTTTTACTTTGGTGCCTCTGAACCACGTACATAATCATATCATCTCATATGGAGGGTATACAGTATACCTTTGCAGTTATTTCCATAAGGCTGGGCGCCCACTCCACTAGAAATCGCTAATCTCAATCACATATTGATTTTGCAAGTGATTTCAGCAGCAATTCCCCGCATTTTGTTTTTGTGCTAGTGCGAATGTTATCACTGCAAAATCTCTGTTGTACAGCAATTGCAAAGCAGTTTTGAAGTGATCCTATAATTAACATTGAATCACAATCGCAAACATGCTGCAAGCTAAGCAATTGTGAGTGGGCTCACCTCCATCCACTTTCATTGGCGTAGCGATTTTTGGAATCACTGGTGATAGTTTTGTCAGTGATTCCAAATCACTGCTGTAATCACTCTAGCAGGCCATAGCCCTAACTGCAGTGAGAGACTTTTCATCCCGAGTGGAGTCAGGTCTGTTCTGCCCACTGCCACTGCCAGGGCACACAGATTCACATCATCTTCATCCCTGTGTCACCAACTTACTACACTTTATGGGCTCTTGTTTTCTACCCCCCCCCCCCATCCTTTTTTTTCCTTCAAGATTAACACATTACGCAATTAGTGCAGCTCACTGTAAAATTGGTGTGTTCTACTTCTGTATCAAATCGAACAGGAAAACAGTCGGAAATCAAATCGGACCTGTCAGAAATTATCGATTTGAGCCGTCAATCTAACTTGCATGGAGTGTACCAGGCATTAGATGGAAACAAGGGTGAGTAATCATAACCCCTGCCAATAATAACACACTTGTGTTAGCAGGAGTAAATCCCTTGTGTCACGCGGATGTTTGCACCCGCCATTTGCTCAGAGTAGAGCCAGTGTGTGGTCAGGTGTCAATATGTCTGAATACCATCTGCTCTCTGTAATATCCTCTGCTCTACCTTGCAGACACCGACTATCCTGGTGAATGTATCTACGTCTCAATTATAACTTCCCTCCATCCAAACGTTGCTGGCAGTTTAGAATTATAAAGAACGATTGTACATAAAAGTAATATTGATCGTAACATTTTATTCCTATTTATGATTATTTTTCTTCAGGGATCCCTACATTCCTATTGAGGCCAGACAGCGATCCCTGGGACTAGCAATCCTCTGTGTCAAATTCACTGCCATTGCCATAGATATATGTGCAGCCACAATACAGATGAGTAAGGAATAGGATATTTCATATTTCAAATCCACTGGCAATGTCTTGATCGATGTTAACCACTTCACCCCCTAGGGGTTTTTACCCTAACGGAAAAGAGCAATTTTCACCTGTCAGCGCTCCCTACTTTTATTCACCAGTAACTTTATTACTACTTATCGTAACAAAATGATCTTTACCTTATTTTTTTTGCCACCAATTAGGCTTTCTGTGGGTGGTACATTTTGCTAAGAATTTTTTTATTCTAAATGCATTTTAAGTTTAAGTTTAGTTTTAAAATAAAACGTTCTATTGTGGATAAACCCCACATATTTTATTTGCCCATTTGGCCCAATTATTAGACCATTTAAATTATGTCCCTATCACAATGTATGGCGACAATATACTATTGGGAAATATAGGTGTAATTTTTCTGTCTTTTTTTCCCGGTCCATAATTACAAGCCCCCATGTAGTAAAGTAACAGTAATACAACACCCTCATAAAATATGGATTAAAAAGCTAAGTCCCTCTATTTTTAAACACCTTTTATTTACACGTGTTTTTTTTGGGGGGGGGGGGAGGGGCTTTGGAAGTGTAAGGCATTAACTTTATTAATATTTAATCATAAGTCTATGTGTATGTGTAATTTTACTTTTTGGCCACTACATGGTGCTGCAAAGTGTTCATTTTTATTTTTTTTTACATTTTACTAAGCTCTGACGGCTTCCTGTTTTATGGCATTCCAGGCATTGCGACGGGTTCTCTTCCCCAATCACAGATTGCGATGTCCCGATGGGTAACGGCGGTGGCGGGGAAGGCACACATGCACAGCGGCGACGGGAGCAGGCGACGCATTAAAACGTCCTGGAGCCGTTAACAGGCTCTAACAGGACTTTTTAATGCGTCAGCTTGTGGTTAAAGCCTATAATCAATCAAAGGATTGCACTAACATTTTTACTTTTAATTACAGAAAATCTTTGTTCTCAGCTAATGTAGTTTCATGGTGAGAATAGTGAGAATCTTGCTAATGGTGCCCATACATGGTACAATATTTTTCCTTTTTTTTTCGATTAGATAATTTTGTTCCGTTAAAATTATTCCGTTAGATCGAATATAAAGATTTTTTCAACATGAATATAAAGATTTTTTATTGAAAAAACATTTGTTTTTCTTGATTGAAAAAAAAAAGATTATTTTTGAATTTCATTCAATTCAATCGTTTTGGTTGAATAAATGGGAAAATCAAACGTGTTTATTGTACCGTGTATGGACACCATAAGCGAGATTGGGGCCAATTCGCTGCAAGACTGAACTTGAAAATTTTGCCTGCTCATCCCCAGTGGCATAGCTACAGACCTCTGGGCCCCGACGCAGAATTTGAACCTTTGGTAAGGGCCGGTTCACACTTGTTATAAAAAGTACCAGTTAGGAAGGTTTTTTTTTTTAACTTAGGATGGACCGGCTGGTGAAAGGTATACAATAAAAGCCTATGAGAACAGACAGTGTCCGTTCTCACTAGCCTAGTCGCCACATCCGCTTTGCCCCTTTCGAGCGCACCGTGACGTAATACTGATGTGTTTGGCCGCTGATTGCCACCGCTATTGCATCCTGTGGATAGCCCCATTCTTTTGCCGGCCTCCAGGGCTGAGTGCAGAGGGACCGATCGGCGGCCATTGGTGGTGATTGGCAGTGAGACACATGAGTGGCGATCTCGGGGGAAAAGATGGGCGGAGGCGAAGTGGATGATGCAGAAACTACAAGCAGATGCAAAATGGACGGAGCTTAGCGGATCCAATTACCGTGCCCGTTTTGCATCCGTTCAAGTGTGTAACGGCCCTAGGGTTTTATTTGTATTTAAACTGGTGGGCAATAGGGTAGAGGGAGGAGATTAAGGGCCAGATTGCTGTAAAGGCCACAAAGGCCTGGGCTTTGTGCAGGGGTGACTGGACATGGAATACGTTGCTGGATATGGAAGAGGAGGCTGCAAGTACAATAACAAGGCTTCCTTGGAGTTGCTGCCCAAGGAAGATGTGCAAGAGAGCTGCTGTACATGGTGGGCTGCTGCACAGGTGGGCTGCTGTACATGGAAGAGGAGCAATAAGAAACTTGTCTTAGCGGTGGATACAGTATAAATCTGATCTTCAAGTGGACCTGAACTCTTTCACAGGACAGAAGGAGAACATAGAAAAATGCACCCTGTATGTATTTAGAGAGTTTAGGCTGTCTAATTCCCCCTTATTTCTGTCTAATCAAAAGTTGTAATTGGATCCCTCCCCTGTGTCACATGACCGCCAATGGCAGAGATGACAGATAAGCCCATTTGAAAGCACAGGCTGTTAATATGTCTGCTTTCATGAATCAGGAAGAAGAAAAAGTGCAGATTTATTTTAGGATTTGTATCAGCTGTAACAAAGAAATGTTTTTGTTTAAAGGTTATTATGCTGTTGTGTATCTTTTAGAGCAGAGCGGACGTTCTGAGTTCAGGTCCGCTGTAAGGAAAATGCCCCTAAAGCTACGTACAAATGCTGGAGTGAACTCAGCAGTGGCGGCCGATAAAGACCACCTTAGCCAAGAATCTTGAGTGATTTCAGTGTGTGAACAGCCACAGCCCAACTCCTCCTAAAGATCTGGCATGTCGGATCTTTAGCGATCCCTGATGCCTGAGCGAGCAATGGGTGCATTGTTCTCCCCACTCCCCCTGCCCACAGTAAGCTGCTCCATCATGACCATTGTTGTCTCTCTGCCCCCTTCCATAGCAACAGAAGCATCGCTATCCTGGAGGCTAGTGATTCATCTGTACAGCATCGGCTCTGCGCTGTCACCAGAGGAATCGTGTACTGATCCCAGCCAGGCCACAGCAGTCCCTTGGTGTGTACATAGCTTTAGTTATTCCTTTTCATCCTAGATCTAATATATTCTATATTTGTCTGGTTATTATAGCCCCTGCAGTAAATTTGGGCGCATGCGGCAAGCGGACTAATAGGGGCCGCCATAGGCGCCTATGTATTTTAGCAGTATGTGGCCGCTGGAGCGGAAAATTGGGCACCTGATAAATAGCGCTTGCCATTTATTGTCGTCGCCTGAGAATTCAATGGGGTGGAGGGTTTGATGGGTGATTAGGCTTTAGCTAGGTAAGTGGGGGGTGGGGTTAAGGGTTAGGTGTTAGGTTGGTAGTTTGTGCAGGGGGTTGAAGTGTTAGGTGTTACCTAGGTCGTTTAAGCGGTGGGGGGTGGGGGGTTAAGGGTTAGGCATCAGGGGGAGGGTTCTGTGTGAGAGTAGGTTTAGGTTTAGCTATAGTAAAATATTGGTAATCAATACCGATATTTTACTATCGTTATTTCTGGGCGCCCAGATGCAGCCCTTGGTGGTCTACTCCTCCTGTGCTTTGTTTCTGGTTCAGTTTTCCCTCCATATTTCACACACGGTGCTGCACGGTGTGTAACTGCAGTGAAAAAAGCATAATAATAATAATAATGAGGTACCGCAGTAATTACACTCCATGTCTCTGTCATTTCTGTATTATGTTTTCCTATGCGTGGCAAGTATGCAGCTTAATGATGTGGTTTCCTGGCTGAGTTTAGTGGACGCATGCAATCCTAAGGATGGATGTCCTCAGAGGGAATAATAATACACCAGAAGACCGCAAAGTGAGGGTTTCATCTCATTCTTAATGCAGTGGACATTATTCTCGGGACATTTTCAATTCACTGCAATGGCTGAGTTGTGTTTTATAAATGAGTTTTTGTATTTTTTTCAGATAATTGCTGTTTCTTAAAGCTTTACATAGACCAACCGCTGTTACCATGAAAGCCTTCTGGATTCCTAGGTATATTAGCAGTGGCACCATGCCTGTGCCCATGGCATTCCTGTGGCTGGTTAAATCCCACATTCAACAAGTGATATTATGTGAGAATCTATTGAAGGAATTTAGGCTGTTTATAAAACAAGTGGGACTGTACTGTTACATTGTCATTGAGACTATTATGCTATTTATCTTACTGTACTCAAATACTGCAGACTCAGATATTTGTCCTGACAAGTGGGTTTGTCATTTCCCACCACTCCTCCAATGAATGGATGCCTGGCTGACTTTTTTTCCTCTGCATTCCTGTTTCATCTCTTATTATTTTGCTTTTGAAGCGGACCTGAACTCAGAACTTCCTCTCTGCTCTAAAAGATAAGGAACAGCATAATAACCTTTAAAGAAAAATATGTATTTGTTACAGCTGATACAAAGCCTGCAATAAATCTGCAGTGTGTCTAGTTTCATGGAAGCAGACATAGGGTTAACATCCTATGGTTACAAAGTAGCTGTTCTGCGAGGCAGCAACTGGATACAACTGAGAGATTAAATTACACTTGTGAATAGACACAGATGAAAGGGAATGATACAGGCTAAACTCTCTAAATACATACAGGGTGCATTTCTCTGTTGTTTTCTGTCCCGTGCAAGAAGTCAGGTCCACTTTAAAGTGTACACGAGGTGAGAGTGATATGGAGGATGCCATATTTATTTCCTTTTAAGCAATACCAGTTGCTGGCTGTCCTGCTGATCCTCTGCCTCTAATGGCCCATACTCACGGGCTACAATTGTCGCCGCAACCACATGGCACGCGCGTGTTGCGGCGACAGGTCGTCCGTGAGTATGAGGCGCGCACCCCGAACCGTCGCTCGTCGCTGCTGTCGCCAGGCGATTGGCGGCGCTCAATCGCATGGCGACATGTGTATGCGGACTAGCGACAGCAACCTAATAGCCGGAGCATTGAGTTTCCAGCAGGGGGGAGGAACGTCGGCGACAGCTTCCAGCGCATCCCTAGTCCCACTTCCGCGTGTGTATGCGAAGGGACTTGGCGACGAGCTGTCACCGAACTGTCGCGCACACGCTCCCGTGTGCTAGCGACAGGCAAGAAAAGTAGCCCGTGAGTATGGGCCATAATACTTTTAGCCACAGACCCTGAATAAGCATTTACAGATCAGGTGTTTCTGACGTTGTCAGAACTGACAAGATTAGCTGCATGCTTGTTTCTGGTGTTATTCAGACACTACTGCAGCCAAATAGATCAGCAGGGCTGCCAGGCAACTAATATTGTTTAAAAGGAAATAAATATGGCAGCCTCCATATTACTCCTACCTCTGGTTCACTTTAAAGTGAGCCTGTGATCAAAGTTGCTTGTTAAAAAGTCAGCCCGTGGTGAGTAAATCCCCTGTTAAACAATGCTACAACACAGAAAGCACTATAAGCGCCTGCACACACACTGAAAATCGCCAAGCGCAATGGCAAATAGAATGCCATGCGACTGTGTTTTTTTAATCAAAATTCTACTTGCGATTTTTGTGCGATTGCGATTTTGCCAAGGCCATCTTTTCCTGTTTTCCCGATTGTTTATCTAAAAAATCCAATGGAAATCGCATGAATTGCACTTTTCCTGCGCTTTGCAAAGGTTGAAAAAGCCCTGCAGATATTGCAATTTTCTAAAATCGCATCTCACCAATGTGTACAGCACCTCATGATTTGCGTAGTTTTCAGGAAGGCTTTGCGATTGAAAAATCACATGTGATTCTAAAATCGCAGTGCAACACAGCCAGTGTGTACAGGCTCTAATGCTAGGTGCGCACAATGAGATTTTCTGTCAGATTTACTATCAGAACTATTATTTCCGACAGGTGCGATCTGATTTTTGATTGATTTTCTGATCGATTTTCCATATAAGTGAATGGAAAATTGATCAGAAAATCGATCAGAAATCAAATCAGACCTGTCGGAAATAATCAATCTTACAGTAAATCTGATCTCAGATTTCATCATGTGAGCCAAGGCTCAAATTGGGCTGTAGCGCCATCGGAGGAGGAGTACCTAGCATTAGGTTTCATATCACAGCATATATTGTTGACTCATGCTGTTTATTTAAAGAGAGCCCGAGGTGGGCTAATTTTTTTTTTTTATAAAAGTAGGCTACCTGATCGGATACTACCTGAGCTGAGCAGATCAGGTAGTCGCAAAAACCGCCGCTCGCCGCCGCTCCTGTGGGCCGCACTGGACTACTTTCACTTTTGTGACTTATAGGTTACGACGCTGCAACGAGAGACAGTGTGTCTCTCATAGCGTGCAGGGAGGAGGGGGAGCGGCAGGGGGCGCGGCCAAGGAGAGAGAGCTGCCCAATGGCAACTCTGGAAACCCTGTAGGAATGCCCCTGGACAGAGTTTTAAACAGGGAATTCCTCTCCTCAATGTTCACCTACAAATATACAAATATCGTCACTAATCTCGGGGGCTATAGCACGGCAGTTGGGGGGGGGCAGAGAGTGGCAGTGTGGGAATACAGAGGCATGTCATGAGGCCGAGAACATGCCTCTGTGTCCCATCTCCCCCCCAAAGATCCACCTCGGGTTCTCTTTAATGCCTTCAGGTAAGCCCTATCTAGAAAGAAAATGCCACTATGTCCAGTGTGCTTCCTTTTGGTAGGTAGTTACTGTTTAATGGTCACCGCTTCCATAGGAGCAAAGTAGACAATAGCCCTGTGTCCTCCGTTTGTCCCCCTGTGTCCTCCTCTGCATGGGCAAAGTACAGGGAGTCCCCGACATTGTGGCGGGTTGGAGGCTTGTTGTATTGGCAGGTGTTCACAAGTCAGGAACTCCCTGCAATTGGACTATAAGACGCAGTGACTCCCCCCCCCCTCCCCACTTTTTGGGTCTGAGTCTTATAGTCCAAAAAATACAGTACATTGTTAATGTGTGGATTGAGATATCACTAAAATTGGTTCACATTCATATGGTAAATTACAGCAAAATAATAAACAATAGGAGGAGGTCCCTGCGCTTCCGAGCTTACAATCTAATATCTGTCTTCCGTATACATAAGTAAGGTAGCAATAGTAATAGTAGTGATATTGAAGAATAATAATAATAGCAGAACACTGTGACTATCTATAAAAAACCTGCCTAAAACAATTATGAGCTTAATTAGCACATTAATGAAGACACACCTGTGTTATGATAGTGAGGCAATCAATGTTGTGCTACTTGTGGCCGCCTATTTAGGGCTCGTTTCCATTTGTTGCACGTGACTCCCCAGGGGGAGTGGCACTTGCGATCCCATTCATTATACTGAATGGGATCACGGGCACAATCGCCTTGTAATGCAGGCAACCATGCGCTGCGAATCAGTGGTGAATCACAGCGCATGTATGGAATGCAATCTATACACTGTCTGCTGTCCCTGAGATCGTGTTTCCATAAGCACGACTGAAAGCATGCCTATGGAAACGAGCCCTTAGGTGTTAATAAGTAACTGGGTTGGCTAGATGCTATGTGACACTGGGGGAGATGTGGCTGCAGCAGCCATGTGGCAAGCTGCTGATGCTCCCCTACAGCATGTTAGCACTGTCCATCGCTGATGCCAGGGCAGTGAAAGGGTAAAGTAATATGACTATTCTATTGAATTGTTTTATTGAAAAAACTTAAAATAATAATATCAATAAAATGTAAAAAAAAAAAACATACCCTAACATTTACTACATGCCAGCAGAAATCATTTCATGATAGTGGTCCATCAAAGTACGTACACACACACAAAGAATGTCCCTCCATGGATCAGGTCTTGATACCTCAGGTGACAGTTGAAGGCCGAGTGCTGTACAGATGTGCTACAAGGCTATAGCCTAGCCACACATCCTGTTGCTATGGAGGGGGGAAGAGGAGGGACGGCTGCATAGTAGAGGCTTCTGGCAGGGGTAAGTAGGAGAATAATGTGCTTGACTGAGACAATTCAGCAGTCAGGGTGTCTCAGCAATGCATTGGGGAGGCTGTAAACACACTAGATTCTAGACAGAGACGGCCCATCTGCCTCGGCTGGGACCCTCTAGTGTGTGTATCAAGCTTTATTGTTCCTCAAAAAGGCCCATAATCTTATGTCATTACACTCAAGCTATGTTAAGCCTGATACACACTTTCAATTATGATTGGCCAATCACAGGACCAATAATTTTACCACCTCCATGTAGTATAAGGGTCAACAGATATGGAATATGGAATTCTATAAGCATATTGGGTAGGTAAACCCTCATACTATATGAAGGTGGAAAAATTGGTCAGTGATTGGACAATCATAATTGAAAGTGTATACTACTAATCATAACTGAAACATAACATATCATAACAAAGTGGCTTATAGTGTACCTGAGATTAAATAAAAAGTAAAAATTCATACATACCTGGGGCTTCCTCCAGCCCCCTTCAGGCCGATCGCTCCCTCGTCACCTTCCTCCGCCTCCTGGATCCTCCGTATCTTTCCGGTAACGTCTGCCAGTCGTGGCCAGTCGACGCAGGCACAGTGCGTGTGCCCCTTTCGCGCTCCCATGGCTGGAAGCATTCTGGGCCTGCGGCCACAGGAGCGCAACAGGGGGCGTGGCTGAGCCACACATGTGCAGTAAGTCCCGACTCCGGGAGCCATAGCGGAGAGACGAGGCAACGGAGGAGGACATCGAGGGAAAAATCAAGCCGAAAGGGGCTGGAGGAAGCCCCAGGTATATATGAATTTTTACTTAAGCTGGCCACTAACGGTCCAATTTCTAGTGAAAAATCGTTCGAGCGATCAGAAATTCTGATCGAATTGGTTGTAAATAATCTCCATTGGTGGACACAATCGATTATGAACGAGTGAAAAAAATGTCGCCTGAATGAATTTTCGTCGAACGAAAATTTGGATTTTCTTGGTGGTGGTGATAGATAGGAAGCAAAGATTGGTTAGTTGATGGTGTAGTGAACGATTTTTCGTCCGATCAGTATTTCTGATCGCTCGAACGATTTTTCGCTAGAAATTGGACAGTTAGTGGCCATCTTGAATATCAGGTTCTCTTTAAATGTCTTTGATATTTTAAACTTCAATACAAATGATGAAAAGAGTAGCACTCACTGTCAGAAGGGAAGGAGTGCCCTGGCCTCAAACGTTCCTCACACCTCAGATCCAAATAGTGACAAACGAGATGGAGGCCGGCACTTCCAAAAATGCAAAAAGCTCTTTTATTGAAACATAAGTTAAAAGAAGTGGCTATGCGGCTAGCTTTTTGCATTTTTGGAAGTGCCGGCCTCCATCTCGTTTTTGATATTTTAAATGGAGGGTTTTATAAATCAGTATTCCAGGTTCAAATCATACACGAGTCGTTATTTCCCCACATTCCTTTCCACATGAAATGACTGGAGGTAAGTGATAAGAAGTATAAGCTATATGCTGTGTAATGCTGGTGTGGTGCTGCTGCAGGAATAGCTCTGGGATACAGAATATAAAGCTTGTGCGCTCCCAGAGATGTGAGCCCAGCGCGGCCAGCATATGGTCTGCTCTCCTCATGGCTGGGAGGCTGCGATCGCAATGCGCTCATATTTGGCAGCACAGCTCTTGGCCTGCAGCTTTTGGCACCATAGGCATACTTAAAACGATTCTCCAGTCACAAAAATGTCATAGTATCGCTTTTTATGTGGCCAGCCTGAAATGTAATATCCTGAATTATTTTCCTTATAGCCTGAAATTTTTATACAAATTGCTTTATTAAGACCCTTTTTCCCCTGCCTGACACTTATGTGTTGTCTCCCTAGCCTCTTTCTTTAGCAGAGGTAGCGCAATATCCATTGAGTATTGAGAATTGACAAAAATTCTCTCTGACCCGTAACCAGGGCTGACTTTAAAGTGTACTGTAATAGGCGTAATAAACTACAAAAATCACATACTTGCCTAAGGAGAGGGAACCTTTGGATCCTAATGATGCTTCCCTCAGCATCATGCTGTCCCCTGTTGCCTCTTGCTGCCCCACCAAAGATCACCGACAAAGACTGATTGAGCCACGACCCTAGTCTGGCACACGCACGGCCATACTGCGCAGGCACATCTGCGCTCATGACTGAAGAGGAGAGCGGCCCCGATAAGCTGGAGGGCCCTGAGTGGCAATCGGGGGCCGAAGGACAGCAAGGGAAGAGGCTTCCCTCTCCTTAGGTAAATATCATTTTTTAATCACTTTTTGGCCTCAGGTTCTCTTTAAAGGAAACCTAAAGTGACAATAAGGTCCCCAGTTTAACTTACCTGGGGCTTCTTCTGGCCTCCCGTAGTCCTTCTGGTTCCTCGCCGTTTTTCTGCTCCGTTCCATTCAGCAGCTGTCCCCTCTGAAAGCTGCATGTGTGGCCTTGGTCACGCTCACGTGGCTGTGAGTGTTCTGTGCTTGCGCTGTTTGTAAAAATTGCAACTGCACATGCACCAAATGCTCCCAGCAACAGGAGCGCAATTGAGGACACAGGCGGTCAAGGCCGCACATGCACAGTAGCCCGCTATTAGCTCCATCAGCCAGCTACTGAATGGATAAGAGGGCAACAACAATGAGGCATATGTAATAAAAGGGTGCTTGGAAATTTGGGTGCCCAGGAAATCGGATAGTAGAATATCGGTAAATGTACTGTCTGATATTCTACTATTAAGTGTAAAGACACACACACAAACACCCTACCTGACACCTAGCCCTAACCACACACCCCACACCCACACAAACACCCTACCTGACACCTAGCCCTAACCCCCCCCCACACACACACACACAAACACCCTACCTGACACCTATCCCTAACCCCCCCCCCCCACACACACACACACACACACAAACACCCTACCTGACACCTAGCCCTAACCACACACCCCACACCCACACAAACACCCTACCTGACACCTAGCCCTAACCCCCCCCGCCGCACACACACACACACAAACACCCTACCTGACACCTAGCCCTAACCACACACCCCACACCCACACAAACACCCTACCTGACACCTAGCCCTAACCCCCCCCCCCCACACACACACACACAAACACCCTACCTGACACCTAGCCCTAACCACACCCCCCACACCCACACAAACACCCTACCTGACACCTAGCCCTAACCCCCCCCCCCCACACACACACACACACAAACACCCTACCTGACACCTATCCCTACCCCCCCCCCCCCACACACACACACAAACACCCTACCTGACACCTATCCCTACCCCCCCCCCCCCCCCCCACACACACACACGAACACCCTACCTGACACCTAGCCCTAACCCCCCCCCCCACACACACACACACCCTACCTGACACTTAGCCCTAACCCCCCCCCCCCACACACACACATACACACAAGCACCCTACCTGACACCTAGCCCTAACCCCCCCCCCCACACACACACACAAAAACCCTACCTGACACCTAGCCCTAACCCCCCCCCCACACACACACACACACCCTACCTGACACCTAGCCCTAACCCCTCCCCACACACACACACACACCCTACCTGACACCTAGCCCTAAACCCCCCCACACACACACAAACCCCCTACCTGACACCTAACCACCCCCCCTCCCCACACACACACAAACAACCTACCTAATGCCTAACCCTAACCAGCAGCACCGCACAAACACCCTACCTGACACCTAGCCTTAACCACCCCCCTGTACAAACACCCTACTTGACGCCTAATCCTAGTCCACGGTGCCCAATAATCATCATACACAGAGCCCGTTATTTATTAGTAACCCAACACCTCATTACAACTATTTCAATAGGTGCCTATGGTGGTGCCCAAACTTCCACCGCAAGCGGGCACCCAAAATGCCTGCTTCGACAGTGAGGGACCAGAAGGACTACCATGGACTGGATGGACTAAAAGTAAAATATTTAAACTCCCCAAATTTTTAAGCTACCACCGCCGGGTGGCGAAGCAGCATCACTAGGTAGAGTCCCACAAGATTTCCTGTTGAAATCGATCGGTAATAGGCCTGTGGTGTATGGGAATCTGAAAGATCTGTCTCCGATCAGATTTGATCAGAAAGAGATCTGTCTCTTGGTTGAATGTGCCCATCATCGCTAGAGGCATGGCCACCTTCAGGAGAAAAAGTGAATTGCATATGGCCCTCTTTGTGTTACTAACATGCCCAATTATTTGGTGCATGCACAAACTTTTCCCTCGTTACTCGTTAGGATTTTCTTCCTGTACACAGACAAAGCAACAGGAAGCAGGGACTTAGGAGTAATGTTTTCTTTTTAGTCATTGCAAGTAAAAAAACTTTTTTTACCCTAAATAATTATGTAATTTGGCAATCCTGATTAATACTGATTATGAGAAGCACAATTTTCAGTTATTGATCCACTAATCATACATTACAGTTTAAAATTAACTTTAAATCAAATACATTTGAAGCAGTAAGCATTCCCCTTCCACATGGGCTGAAAATGCACTTATTACGCAGTGAAATAGTTGTGTACATACATGAATAATTCCTAGCATATATACAGCATTAGCTCATGAGGTTGAGTCCCATTTCCTGTTTCCACTATTTTCCCTATTCAGTTTGACTTGTAGGCATGAGGTAATATGTCTGTCAGTGCTCATAAATTTAGAAAACTCCACAATGTACAACTGCAATGCTTCTGACTCAAGCTGTTTGCTTACAGCTACATATGCCTCTTGCAGGGTACTTAGGATTCTGGGCGGGCAGAGCTCAAGAAAAAATCCTATTATGTACTATTTAGGGTTTGTGACTTTGGTGTTTGCCACATTTGTGCTATTCACTGCCTAATGCATGCATGAAAAAGGGGAGCAAGGAAAAAAGGGTGCAGGGTTTTGTTCATAAAAATATTGTTAATATCCACTTTGTTCATAAAAATATTATTAATATCTACAGATATTCCTTATTTTTAAAGTGTAGATATTTTACTACAGCTTAAAGTGAACCAAAGATGAAAATAACTAAAGCTGGCCATACACTGGCCCGATTTGCCGCCGTTTCGACAGCAGATTCGATCACTGGGATCGAATCTGCTGCCAATCGTTCGCGCTACACGCCGAATTTCGATCCTTTTCGTCCGATCCCGTCGATCGCTCCGCGCGGAAAATTAGCGTTGATCGTCCGCGGGTAGGGAGGGAGCGCGTCGCTAGCGGCGTTCGAGTACCCGACGACCGACGCAATAGAGCCGCATACATTACCTGCTCCGCCGGCACGACTACCCCCGGTCACCGCTGCTCCGTGTCCGCGCTGGTCTCCGGCATGCTTCAGTTCCTCCTGCCCGGTAGGAAGTTTAAACAGTAGAGCACCCTCTACTGTTTAAACTTCCTGCCGGGCAGGAAGAAGTACAGCATGCCGGGGCCGGAGACCAGAGCGGAGACGGAGCAGCGGTGACCTGGGGACTGGAGTCGCGCCGGCGGAGCAGGTAATGTATGCGGGCATGCGGGCGGGGGGAGCGGCGGCGGCAGCACCACCACCACCACCACCACCACAACAGATTGTGAACGGTTTCAGGCTGAAATCGGTTCACAATCTGTTTGCAGTAAAGGTAGCCATGCGATCCCTCTCTGATCAGATTCAATCAGATAGGGATCTGTCAGTTGGTCGAATCTGATGGCAAATCGACCAGTGTATGGCCACCTTAAAGGTTTGATACTTACCCAGGGCTTCCTCCTCCAGCCCCATAATCTTATGTGAGTTCCAGTGCCATCCTCCCGCGGTCTGCCACTCAGCCGCGATCAGCCCCGGTAACAGCTCAGTCACGTCCAATCTGGGTCTTCTGGACATGCGCGGCCGCGGGAGGACGGCGTGGGACTCGCCCAGGGTAAGTATCAAATCTTTAGTTATTGTCATCTTTTGCACACTTTAACCTAACCCTACTCTCACGCAGAACCCTCCACTACCGATGCTTAACCTTAATCCCCCACTGGTGGTGCCTAACCCTAAGACCTCCCCTAGTGGTGCCTAACCCTAAGACTCCCCCTGGTGGTGCATAACCCTAAGACCCCCCCTAGTGGTGCCTAACCATAAGACCCTTCCTGGTGGTGCCTAACTCTAAGACCGCTCCTGGTGGTGCCTAACGCTGACACCCCTCCTGGTGGTGCCTAACCCAACCCTAAGACCCTCCCTGGTGGTGCCTAACCCTAAGACCCCTCCTGGTACCCCCTTCCCCGCACAAACACTCTAACAAATGTAAAATTTGTACATACAAACAAAATAATATTACAAAAACGTTGCAAGTTTCAAACGATTACATATTTAAAAAACTTTAATGTTCTAATGTTGAAAACGATATTAATTGGGCACCCACATTTCTGCTTTGGGCCCTGTATTCATGATATTTGGGCCCTGTATTAATGACATTATCTGCCGGCGCCCAAATTTCCCGCTTCCTTTCACATTATTTTGGGTTTTCAGACACTATGAAGGTTCCCTGCTTCTGATGCGGAAACCAGGATAATTAACATAAAAGTGAGCATCCTGAATAAATAACCACATTCTATTATTATAAATGGTATCATCCTGATTTAAAACTTCTTGCTATTATAGTATATATCACTCTCTTTAACTGCCTTTATATAACATTTAGATAATAAATCGTGATTTGTGCATTGGGTGTATTAGCCTTTCTAAAAATTGTTTCTAAGGTCTGGAAAGTTGTTGCATTTTCATACAATAAATGGAAAAATGTACCTGGTGATGTGCCCTTTATTCATGTACTTCCGGTGTAGAAATCCAGCGTTTGAAGTGAGCAGTTTTAGCTTAGTAAGCGAAGCCTCCCCACTGCTGACAACTGCATCTGCCTCTCTGTGTTTATCAAAGAAAAAGTATTCATATTGTTTGTGTAAAAATACAGTAAATAACATAAATAATTTATTAATGAAATTAAAAACAATCATGACAATTGATAATTTAACCACTTTCAAACCACAGGTTTTTCTTCCCCTTAAAAAACACAATCATAGGGCTTGATTCAGTAAACGATGCTAACCTACTTAGCACGCCTAAAGACTTTAGGCGTGTTAATCAGGGTTAGCACCAAGTAGGTTAGCACCATTTCTAAAATCTGATCGCGTGCAAAGTCCCGCACGCAAAAGTTTGTGCGCGCTAAGTCCGATGCGCGCGCAATGTCGCATAGACTTGAATGGGCACTTCACTGTGCGCGCGCAAAAGTTTGCGTGCTGGTCATTGCGCGCGTTCTGAGTTTAACACGCCCAAACTGAGTTTAGGCGTGATAATGGTCGTTTCAGAAGCGTGCTAACAGTTAACACTGCTTACTGAATCAAGCCCACAGTCCTCCCATTCACTCGCCAATAACCTTATTGCTACTTATCACACTGGAATGATCTATATATTATTTTTGTGGGACAAACTAGGCTTTCTTTTTCTTCGGGCAGTATCTTTTGCTGAGAATTATTTTATTTCATATGCATTTTACAGAGATGAATTTTACAGCCATTATAGGTTAAAAATAAAATGTGCTATATTGTAAATAAAACCCACACATGCTATTTGCCCATTTGTTCTGGTTATTACAAACATTTAAATTATGTCCTTAATACAATGTATGGTGATAATATTTTGTTTGGAAATAAAAGTGTATTTTTTTCCATTTAGTGTTTTTTTTTAGTCTTTATTTTAAAAAATAGCAGTAATATGAACAGTACACCGAAATGTTATTTATATCTGTTTACTTTCACTTTTGTGAATGAATGCCGGTGTCTCGGCTTTCGATCATCACAGGAACTGTGATCGGCTTTGGGAACAACTGTTTATCATTCACCAATCATAGATTGGAGGTATTGTGACGAATAAGAATGGGAGCTCGCTCGGAATTGCGAACATCAGTGGTAAATAAACATGCAAAAAAGGTATATCAGGCCACCTCTGATTGGGTACCAACAGAGATGCGCTGAGGCCCCCCTCCCACCACTTTTTTGCATGTTTAAACTTGAGTTTGTGTTGCATCCAAGTTATGCATATGCATGTTTTTAATTTAGTTAGAGGTAGGGCCCTGTAACAATCTTACCTTCCAGCGGTGGCTCCCGCGGTGGCTCCGGCTGTACTCGTACACGTGGTGGTACTTCCGCTCTGCCGTCTTCTGATGGTGTCCCCGGCATCTCTGTGGCGGTGGATCAGCAGGCACACATGCGCAGTCCTTCCAGTCAGATGCGTGCGGGGCAGAGCAGCCTTTATAGGCTGAGGAGGCATGTCTGACAGAAGGTGCTGTCATCCTGGGGGTGGGCTTTTGCTCTGCCTCTTGGGTATTTTAGGCCTAGTGAGTCATTTGCTCACTGGCCTTGATACTAATCAGTTCGCTGGTTCTTGGCCCTTATCTGGTGAGAGAGTTGAGAGCTACATTTCATATATTGCACATCAGCATGATATATACAGTATGTAATTTAGTCAGTCAGTAATTGTATTATTGTAATATTGTATATTGTTTTGTGTTCCGACCTTTGCCTGCCTCTTGACTACGAATTTGCTTAGCCCTTCTGTACTACTGCCAGCTGAACTCTGTGTATGACTCGGCCTTTGCCTGACTTTGCTTCTGTTTACTCCTTCCAATACGACTGACATCTGACTTATGTGTATGACTCTGCTTGTTATTTGACTACCTTTTTGCCTGACCCTTCTGTACTACAGCCATCTGCTCACGTGTATGACCTCGGCTTGTCTCTGAGTAAACTTTTCTCATCAGTCCTCTGACTTGCACTTGTTATGCTAACCCTCTTCACGTATCAGCGTGATAGGCCCCTCCTGCAGAGAATGACCTCATCGTGTTGGGAGGGTCAAGTACTTGTTCATTTGCATGCAAGCTATTATGGAAACCAATATCCTCCAATGGTAATTTGGTGCATTTGATTTGAATGCAAGGTGTGCATGTTGTCTATTAGTAGGCTCTGCACACTCATGTAGCTAGTCATTTGTATGTAGTTTGTCTTAAATAGGAACTCCAGTGAAAATAATGTAATTAAAAAGTGCTCAATTTTTACAATAATTATGTATAAATGATTTAGTCAGTGTTTGCCCATTGTAAAATCTTTCCTCTCCCTGATTTACATTCTGACATTTATCACATGGTGACATTTTTACTGCTGACAGGTGATGTCACTGGAAGGAGATGCTGCTTGCTTTTTTGGCATTTGGAAACAGCTGTAAACTACTGATTGGGATGAACTTCAATTCTTGGTTACGGTTTCTCTTTTAGTAGTGCTGCCCTGTTCTGCTGAGTTATAGGGGAGCAACTAACCAGCATCTGCACCAACAAACCTGGGACACTTGAGGCTCAGATGGTGGTTGCAAGTTTTTGCAACCCAGCTTTGTGAGTATATTACTTATACACGTTTATATACCTACTTTTCCTTTGATACTGCACCATTGGGCTACTGGTCTCTTCCATTCTACAGATACTTAAAAATTAAGAGTAACCATCAAGGAACTGAAAAACCCATAACTAGATTCTTAGAGCCATGATTAGAGAATGGTGAAAGTGCAACGCCACTATAATAAAACAGTCTGGTATGGAGATGCAGCTGTACTGGTGAAAGAAGCGTGAGGAAGAACAAGAAGTACCATTTTTTTTTTAATTGCCTCATTTCCTGTCCCTGGGACTTCATATAATAGCCAGGCTTACTGTAAGTCCAAAGGACACTGGCAGATGTAAAAGTTTAAATGTTTCTGTCGCCTTTCCTGGCTATGTGAAACGTAAATAATAATAAAATGAAATCTTGGATTGGTGCTTCATTTTCTTTTTTTACAACTATTACAGTATTCTTTTCTTGTGTGTGCTTTTATTTGTGCACTTAATGATCCAAAAGGAAAAATCTATACATACCTGGTGCTTCCTCCAGCCCCCTTCAGGCTAATTGGTCCCTTGCCGTCCTCCTCCGCCTCCTGAATCCTCCGCAATGGCTCCCGGTTATTTAGCCAGTTGGTGGGCCAGTTGGCACAGGCGCAGACCGATCCCATCCACTAGAGCGTGACGGGGAACGCACATCACCAGGCCATGTGTGCGTACTATGCCCTGACTGGCCGGATTACCAGGAGCCATAGTGGAGGATCCAGGAGGCAGATGGCGTAGGAGCGATCAGCCTGAAGGGGGCTGGAGGAAACCCCAGGTATGTATACATCTTTCTTTTTTGCCCATCTCAGGTTCACTTTAAACCAATTCCATGGCAAGGGATGTAGACCACCTCCTCCTATTGCCATATGCTTTTTTTTTTATTGCATAGTTACCACTACTGCGTTCCACACGGCCCACACAGTCATACTGCGCATGCACGGGTCTATGCTCGCACATATGCAACCTACTCATGCTCGCAAATGTTTGCGTAGTTTACATACCTGCATGTGGCTGTACATGCGCACAATGCGACATGGATGCAGGCAGAGGTTATTAAAGAGACTCTGTAACAAACTTTTCAGCCTTATTTCTTCTATCCTATAAGTTCCTATGCCTGTTCTAATGTGGTCTGGTTTACTGCAGCCTTTTCTAGTTGCACTTTCTCTGTAATATATCTAATCTTCTTTTCTTTGTCAAGCTTTGAGGAGGAATGCACTGCCTCTGCTGTGATAGGGAGAAGTTATGCACTCCCCCTCCACGCCCCCTGCAGGCTCTGTGTGTGTGTGCTTTGTTTATCCCTCACAGACAGGTCTCTGCTCTCAATTCCAGCTTGTCTGAGGGGGGAAGGAGCTGCCCATGCTGAGAAACTGTGAAAATCCCTGGCGGCCATGTTTTTTGGCGATTAAAAGGCAGGATTGCGTCGGGAGAATGGCGGAAACGGCAAAGAGGTATCCAGGAGATCACAGTGACTCGATTGGTATGTTTTTTATTGTACAAATCGAACAGTACAGATTCTCTTTAAGTATGATAAGATGAAAATCGACTATCTGCTCTGGGCAACACTGACAGTATTGTCTACGAGTGTGTTTTGATTTTTGGTGAGAGCTTGCAGAACACATATTGAAATGTGCGCACACCAACCGGTAAAAGAATGCCAGTAGCAAATCAAAACACTTTGCTGTTAATTGGGCCGAACATATTTTCATTGGTGCAGTTCCATGTAACACATGGGCCCCATTGTCTTAATGACGGCTCCCGTGCAGTCTGGTTTTAAAGCCAACAGACTAAATTAAACGGGGAGATTTTTTTCCTTAACATTCCGTCAGGGAAGAGCAGTGGATTCGCACAGCTGTACCTAATAATGTAACCTGGAATGCAAACATAATTTCAGGCTTCACAAGCTACTGTATTTTTAAAGGACTGTCAAAGAACTACAAAAAGTGGGATGTTAAAGTACATGTAAAAGAAAAAAAATTAACAGCTTAAATTTAAAGGGGTACTGTATCGACCTATAGTAGAATGCTGTAAATTATTCACAATATCAACTTTTACAGTATTGGTTGATACTGATATTATAAACACTTCCTATATCAATATATTGCTTCTTTATTTTGAATGAAGTCCCGCCCTCCCAGTGATGCTTAGCCTAGGCTGATTAGCTATGCGGAATTCTCCCCCTCCTTCCTGAGCATTCCAGGAGACCAAGTATATTACTAAAGATGTCGCCACCAATTTCAGATTGTAAATCAGGGATAGGAAGATTTTGCAGTGAGCAAACACCGACTTAATAATTTATGAATGAATATTGTAAAAAATATGCCATTTTATTTATTATGTAATTTTTACTTCAGTTCCTCTTTAAGAATACAGCATTTTAATCCCCCTTGGAGAATTACACTTCAATAAATATGAATTGTTATTAAATGATGTCATGTTCATGCATATGAACTGCATGGATCCCCAGCTGAGCACCAGCAGCCCTTCAAGTCTTACACCCCATCCTTTACCATTATTTTCCCCTTTAGGCTGGATTTATACCTGCCCAGTGCGTTTGTGGTGCGTTGCTCCACCCGCACTGCACAAAATGCCAAAAGGGTTATATGCATAGCACCGGACAGGATGTGTGCTCCTAATCCATTGTTAGGTTTGATGCAATAAATGTGTTTGCATGTCTGCACTATGCATGTTACAGGACCAGAGTTAGGACACCTACGTTTACCTGGGTACTTCTGCGCAGTATAGGTGACTAAGCATAAGAATGCATTCTTCTGTGAACTAAGACCCCGGCTTTTAACTTAGCTGTAGGGATAACAGTGGTGCCTGGATGAGTGAATCTGTGAATGCATTTGTTTGAACATTTGCATGCGAGAGTGTGAAGGGTTAATAGATTTTTTCTGTTTTCTAGCCACACCCCCTTCAGCACCTCCCTTTCTTTAATAACTTATTTAATGTCCTAACTAGAGGCGATGTGCCTGGATATATGTATTTTTTTTTCCAAAGAATAAGACAGGTTTGTTACTAGGTGACATTTCAGGTACACCAGATAGCAGTACCAAGATGACACTTATATGAGGAGTGCAATCAGATGCTGATCCACATGGAATGTGCATGAATTTTTAGGTGGAACATAGGCCATTTATTCTGCAGTACTGAGCAGCCACCACTAGATAGTGGAAACTTGCCCCCTGCCTCTCTGCTCAATAGTACAATGTCCGCACAGAGCATTGCAGGGACTAGCCTTCATGCACCCACAGATCAGGACCAGGCTGACAATGCGGCTTAGCAGTCTGGGATTCACATGGAAGGAGCTACCTATATATACTCATATGTAAGCCGACCCGTGTATAAGCCATGGAACCCACTTTTCCCTCAGAAACCAGGAAAAAGTGATTGACTCGTGTATAAGCCCAGTCCCCAATATAGCCCCCCTCCACAGTAGCCAGATGTTCCCCAGCACAACTCAGCCTCCCTTCCCATAGCCAGATGTGTGCCAGGATCATACAGCTGTGTCTCAAGAAGCCACTAGATGGTATCATAGATATGAGACACAGCGATCGCCAAAAACAGGCAGAATCCTCGATCATTGCAACGCTGACACATTACTTGCACGCTACGCTCCACAAGCCAGGGGACACAGGTAGTTCTCTTGAGCAGCACACTCTGCACAGCATGTTGCAGGGGATGGAGGGCACAGACACAACAGGGCGCAAGATGGTAAGAGCAGGATCACTAGTGCACAATCCTTACACTCCTCTGCCACTAACAAAACCTGCTCCACCATCTGTTTTGCTCCACTAACTCGCATATAAGCCGAGGGGGGTAACTTTTCAGCACATTTTTTTATGCTGAAAAATTAGGCTTATATGCGAGAATATACAGCAAGTACTGATTCTTGACATAAAATTCAGATTGGAAAGAAGAAAGCCATCTTTATTTCTATTTTTTTCTTCAGCCAAGGCAATGCAAGCAGCTTTTTCAGAAGGGATTCATTATCATGATTAGGGCAAGCAATTCCCTTCTGTTCAGATTTCACATGCTGGTCACACGGTTCCTCTGCATTTAATATTTCCTAACAAATAGTAAGGGAAATTTTACCAGGAAGCAAAATTCAACCCATCAGAAAATTACTGTTGAATTGCAATCGGGCACCTGAAGGTAAATGCTTATGGTTCTGGCAGTGGCATAACTACAATTCATGGGGCCCCCCAGCAAAACTTTAATGGGTCCCACCCGATGTTGTCACCCCTTCCCTTGGTGCGACTTGGGGCCCATCTCACAAGGGTCATGAAACAAGTGTGGCCATCATGATCTTTACACCCATAACAAGTGTAGCCACAAAACCGCCTGATGTGAAGTATAGTCCCTTGTATTGGAGGAAGGGAAGGTTAGTATTTGGGGCCCTCCGGCCACCACAGCTCTTGGCCCCCCTGAGATCACAACGATTGCTCCCCTCTAGTTACACCTCTGGCTTCTGGTCACACCAATGGAAGGTTGCGTACTGTATGCAAATCCTTTCTAATTTATGCTAATAGTAGTTTCTAGAAGGATTACCTTTTTTTTCTCTTTACCAGATGCAGGAGCATATGGACCTAACTTATGAACACGTGCTGACTGTAAGAATGCAAACTTGGTAAACTTGCATATCTGCGAACATAGACATAGGCATGCGCAGTATGGCCACACTGTATGCCTGCATGGGCCGCACAGACCTATGTTTGCAGCAGTGGTAACTATGCAATAAAAAAAAATGAGGCAACAAGTATTAGGAGAGGCTCTAGAGAGTGTTTCCGAGCCTCTCTCAGTCCCAGTAGTAGAGTAAATTGAGCGAATATATTGAATAGATACTATAAGCAGTCCCTTGTATTACATAGAAATGGTAATATTGGATGAAAAAGATTGGATCGTTAGTGGCTACCCTTAGATTGTTTATGAGGATGGACCACTGCAAGCATTTCTTTCACTGACATTTGGCGAGAGTAGCAGCATTCACCAACTTTTTGCTCCTCATTGTCTGCTGGCTTGTCACTCATGGTGTAGAACAGTGTTTCTCAAATCTGTCCTCGTGACTCCCCAATGGTGCATGTTTTGCAGGCAGCTTCACCTATGTACATTCGGGGTAATTAGAGTCTCAGCTAGGTGGATTCCAAGTAGCTGAGACACTAATTACCCCTCCTGTGCATAGGGGAGATTGCCTGCAAAACATGCACCGTTGAGGAGTCACGAGGACAGGTTTGAGAAACACTGGTGTAGAAGAAGGGTAAGAAGGAGACAGTGAAATCACCACTTTCAAAATGAATACAATTTGATTGTGGGCGAAAGTGAGCATTTTCTGCTGCCTGATCTCATTCTTTTGCCAATGTGCTGAAATGGACTTCCAGGTCACCTAGATGGCAGTTACACTGCAGAAATCACTGCCTCTATTGCCTGTCAGCCCCTCCTTCATTTCTTCTACATTTGTGGTCATGCTTTGCCTTTGTGTGGTCCTTATACAGTACTGTCTGTGCAGGTGGCCAAAAACAAGTCACCACCCATCAGATGTTCTGTGCAGCAGTTTTAAATTGTACTTTAAGCCTGTGGTTGGCAAATACCGAAAGACCACCAATCTTGACTCATTGTACAGTATGTACTGTATGTTCTCACTCGGTTATGCTAGTTCTGAGTTACTGACTTAGACGTAACAAAGCCATAGTAGTATCAGATTAAAATACAACTCTTATATATGGATGCCTGATTAATGTTATCAACTTCTACATAACGAATGTTTAAAGAGAAACTCCGACCAAGAATTGAACTTTATCCCAATCAGTAGCTGATACCCACTTTTACATGAAAAATATAATGATTTTCACAAACAGACCATCAGGGGGCGCTGTATGACTGATTTTGTGCTGAAACCCCTCCCACAAGAGGCTGTGGTACCGTACGGTACTCTGGGCAAACTGCCACAATGTAACAATGACACACACAGGAAATGGCTGTTTATAGCTGTCTGTTAAAGCCAGAACAGCTACATAATCTGCCCACAGTAACAATGTCACCATGTAATACATGTCAGAATGTGAATCTGGGAGAGGAAAGATTTTACAATGAGCAAACTCTGACTAAATCATGTATACATAATTATTGTAAAAATTAAGCACCTTTTTATATTAAATTATTTTCACTGGAGTTCCTCTTTAACCTGCTTTTCCATTTTGCAGACACATTAAGCCATGACCACTGCTTGACAGGGGATATGTTCTGCTTCAGATGGCCGGTTGAAGCCTGGCAAGGTCGTTGGCATCCTCTACGTCCAGCACAGCATTTGGGAATATTGGAATGTGTTCCTTGTAGTAATATTGCTGCCAGCACAGAGACTGTGGCTTCCGTGGGGAGTGATGTCATTGGTTACCCAACAGGGGTGACTGTCACAGACTTATCTGTTTCCAACTGATTCCTCTGCTCTAACATATGTCCACTGGCATTTCAATGCCCACATTCATGATGGCATGGGAAAATAATATTATTATTCTCATCGGAGGGAAATAAAAATAATGAAATACATGTAATCTATAAAAAATGCACATTTCTGATAATATACTAAACATTTCAGATTACTGGTCAATTTATAAGTAGTGAGTACCACAGCGACGCCTGAGTCATATCACAATTAGTCTTGCAGTTAGTGTTTGGATTAATGTCAAAGGACATCACAGATTTGAGTTTGGAACATCTCCAGTGAGGAATTTGGTGGGTTTACCCATAATGCATTGCATCCCAAAACAGAAGGCTCAGGGAAGGACAGTGGAATACTTTGTGAGAAAAATATATCTCCACACATGGACTTCAGCCACCATTTCTGTGGTGACAGGTATCCTATTTGACATTGTAATCACATGGGTTATGGCACCACCCAAAGCCAAACAACAGTCAATTTGCAACCACAGATAAGATGGTGTAAAAGGAAAATATTTGGTTACAGTAGTTGTATTGTGTAGGCCATGGACCGGCCACATTAACATATTTGACAAGGATTGTCGAGGGGGATGGGTGAAACCTCAAGATTATCCAGAAGCTTCCTTTTACTGAGGTCTCTATCTTAAATGGTGTACACACGCATGATTTAAGTCGACTGAGGCGGCTGATAAGACCGCCTCAGCCAGGGCTGGTTCTAGACTTTTTGCTGCCTAAACTTGTTTGAGGCAAACTTGTGAGGATGTCCCCCCCCCCCCCCCCCCCACACACACACACACACACACACACACACACAAACAGTCCCAATTTGGAATGATCACACAGCACCTGACAATTTACTCTGCTTTATTTAATGTTCTCACATGACATGCTGCAGCCCAACCCAATAGAACGCTGGCTGTGTGTGAGTCTGGGACAAACTGCTCACCCTCAGCCACTCCATTCCTCCTCAGTCAAGACAGCAGTGCCACTGCCTCCCTTCTGCTGTGCAAGTCAAATAAAACACTGCCTCCCCTCTCCTGTCTCCCCCCTCCTCACTCACTGTCACTCCTCACACAGCACAACAAGCTGCTTTTCCCCATTAATGACCTCTTCACCTCACTCTCCTCTCGCTTCGCTTCCTACTCTGACTGCATGCTAGTGTTAGTGCAAACACAGCACAAACATTCTCCCCCTGTAATCTCTACGCCTGATGCTATTGTTTCACCTTGCGTCACTTAGAGAACCTGCCCTGGCCTCAGCTGATAATCAGACGTGTGTACAGTAGCCCCCAACCCCGCAAGTGATCCACCCAGCGGATCTACTCAGCCCATGAGACACCGAACCCCCGCCGATCACATTGTTTGTGCAGCACCCCTGCCTGCCGTATGACATCACGCACATGCCGCTTGTACCCCTACCCCCTGCATAGAAACGACGCAGCGATGGTGCCCAAGTGGATCAGGTGTTGATCCCCAATGGGCGACATCCGTCAAAGGTGTGTACACACCTCAAAAGAGATCTACGGAGGGCCCTCCTTACAACCACCTGGACTTGAATGCCCTATTGCTAATTTTGTTAGGGCCAGATACCAGGGGACATCTACAGAGGTCTGTCTTGTGGAGCATTGTGGAATCTACGCCTTGAAGGGGTCAGAGCTGTTGGAAACCTATGTAATACTGCACACGTGTTTCTAATGATTTGGCTGATCAGTTTATAATCTCCAAGCTGTTTTATTGTATTTCCACTAGATGGCAGTACAAAACTGGAACTAGGCGCAGCTAAGGAAGAACGAAAATGTTTCCTAATGAATAGCTGAGGATGGGGGGCAGTGATGAGCAGTGAACTGAAGCTTTGTTTATTTTAATGTTCCATCATGTGCAAAAGACTTATTTATTTAAAATGGATCTGCATATAATGTTTGAAGTCAATTCAAGTTCACGTTAAGCCCCAGTTCAACCTCATATTTGTTTTTATCCATATGATAGTAAATTTGCATTAATTAGCAATACACAAAGTATTTTGTCTGTACTTTTTGCAATAAGAACCTACTCAGTGGCTTTTGTAGTTCTTTCTTGCTGTCAGTTTGTGATGTCTGTTTGCATAGAGAAGTACCCCGCCATAATGTGTTCTCTCCTCAGTGTCATATCACCATATCTCTGCTTATCTCCTTTGAGCACTAAGGTGTGTATACACACAGATACACACAATTACTGTTGTCCCCAACAGGTATCGGGACTCAGTCCCTCAGGTGACAGTTCATGGCCAAGAACTGTATAGATGCATCACTAGCCTACAGGCTATCAACATGTACTGTTGCTATGGGAACATGTGAATCGGGCTGAGGGAAATAGGCAAGGACAGTTTTATACTTTTTGTTGCCCTAGGCCAAGTATGTTGTGTAGAAAGAAGTCAAAATTAAAGGACTGGCACTAGAAAAATGGTTGCACCAATGAGGAAACGGTGTGACCACTGTGCCTCCAGATTAAAGTCCAATGTAACAAAGTTAAGGAGAAAAGCTTTCCGGGCACCAGTGGTTAAGCAGAAAAAACACCTTTATTCCATCCTCATTACAAGATTAAAAAGCAGATGTTAAGCCAAGTATGTTGTGGCTTCTCTCTTTGTACTGCAGCACCCCTCCAATTCCATGTGCAGCCCCCTCTTCCATGTGTATCATCCATGTGTGCAGCTCCTTTCTTTCATGAACAGCTTCCTTGGGCATCAGTTTCCCTCTTTCATGTGTTCCTCCCCATTTTCATCCTTCTCCTTTCCTATGTAGCAGCAACTCCTCTTTTATCTTCAGGTGCCCCAATCGGCTGCAACCACCCAAGGGGTGCTGCAGTACAAAGAGAGAAGCCACAACATACTTGGCTTAACATCTGCTTTTTAATCTTGTAATGAGGATGGAATAAAGGTGTTTTTTCTGCTTAACCACTGGTGCCCGGAAAGCTTTTCTCCTTAACTTTGTTACATTGGACTTTAATCTGGAGGCACAGTGGTCACACCGTTTCCTCATTGGTGCAACCATTTTTCTAGTGCCAGTCCTTTAATTTTGACTCCTTTCTACACAACATACTTGGCCTAGGGCAACAAAAAGTATAAAACTGTCCTTGCCTATTTCCCTCAGCCCGATTCACATGTTCCCATAGCAACAGTACATGTTGATAGCCTGTAGGCTAGTGATGCATCTATACAGTTCATGGCCATATTCTGCTGGCTGTTCAGTACCTGTAAGAGAATCTGTTATGGAGGGCAAGTCTGCCATCGTGAGTGACCACAGGTAATGGCCCGGGAATCAGGGTTCGATTTCGGTCCGGAGTGGGAGCCTGAGAACCAGCTACCACCACCACACATCCAAGTAGGGAGAGCAAGTCTGCCATTGTGAGTGACCACAGGTAATGGCCGGGGAATCAGGGTTCGATTCCGGTCCGGAGTGGGAGCCTGAGAACTAGGCTGCGGGGGATCGCAGAAGGAAGGTGAGTTGTAACTATGCTATGACCGCTCCCCCCGCTGCTGTGCCTATACTGGAGGCACCTACCTATCTAACCTATACTCAGGACAATTACCTATCTAACCTATACAGGGGGCACCTACCTATCTAACCTATCCTATCTAACCTATACTGGGGGAACCTACCTATTTAACCTATACTGGGGGAACCTACTTATCTAACCTATACTGGAGGAACCTACCTATCTAACCTATACTGGAGGCACCTACCTAGCTAACCTATACTGAAGGAACCTACCTATCTAACCTATACTGGGGGCACCTACCTATCTAACCTATTCTGGGGCCAACTGTACTGGCTACCTATATTGGAGGGACCTACCTATCTACCCTATACTGGAGGCACCTATCTAACTTATATTGGGGGCAACTATGCCTGGCTACCTATACTGAGGCGGACCTATAGCGGGCTAACTATACTGTGGGCAACTAGACCTGGCTAACCTATACTGTGGGCACCTATACCTGGCTCCATGGGGGTTGCAATTTAGCCTACAAACTGCCCTGGCCATGGCTAGGGGTGCCACTGTGGTGTTCTTCCACCTGGGACCTTTTTTCATAGTTCGGGCAACATTCGAGAAAATAACAGCAGGCAGTGCATGGAACTGTACTACTTCCTGTACTAGATGTAGCACCCCCCTCCTGTCCCGCAGGCAATGTATTTCCTTGCTCTCTACACACAGCCTGCAGTGAGTGAATGTGCAGACCAGCAGGGTGAGTAGAGAGAATGATTGCTGTGCTGCAGCTAGGACATTAGCAGGGAGAGGTGGCAGGATGTGTTTAGTACTTCTGAAGTTGGATGTCATTAGTAGCCATATGCACTGGCCAGTGGCGTAGCTATGGAGCTATGGCCCCGGTGCGAGTTTTACATTGGGCCCCCCAAGCACCCAAGCGGCGCAACAAACTCTGCCAAGGACATCCACAGTGTCAGAGGTGCAAGAAGGGGATGGGGAACAGTTTGTTAATGATTACTACTATTCAGAGCATGTATAGAAGTGATTATTACCACCACAGGACCAATAAACAGCTAATAATGTGCTTGAGGGAGGGCCCCATGGGGCCCCTCTGGCCCAAGGGCCCAGATGCGGTTGCTACCTCTGCAACCCCTATTGCTACGCCACTGGCACTGGCTGCTGTAATACCAGAGTGCCCTGGACTATTGATTATTTACCCTGATCAGAGTAATTAATCAATGATGCAGAGCAGTCTGCTGTTGCAGAAGCCAGTGATGCAGGTGCTGATAGCTGACTTCTGTAGTGAGCACAGAAACAATCTCCAGGCATTTTAGATTAGCTTGATTGCAGGTAATTTTATCTCTTTTTCCAGCTCCCCCTCCCACCCTGTTGTCTTTCCCTGTGACCTTTTCCTCTTTTCAGATACCAGTGGCTTCTTTTAACAGCATGTCCCTGCCAAATTGCACTAGTGATGTCTGCAGTCCTGATAGTCCTGGTGAGAGTCCTTCCTGCCATTTCTCCTCTCCCACTAGGCACTCTGACCTGTGCCTCTACTTCTTTACCTCCCCCCCCCTCCCCCACACACACATACACACTCCTAGCTGACAATCTAATTGTACCATAGTCATCATCTTATGTCCTACCGTATAATTATTATGTATGTATATAGCATTAACACCCACTGCAGCACTGTATGGATCACATCTATGGCTTAAGTGTCCTTCTTTCTTACCTCAAAAAGTTGGGGGGCATGACATTGTAAAGTGAAAATAGCATGATTCTAAATTGGTCAATTCCTTCCTTGGCAACAAACAGAGAAGACCCAGCTGGACGTTCTACAAAAAATACAACAGACGGAACCTGATTTATAAGAAACAAGGCCCACTCCCTTGCACTACAAATATTTCAATACTGTACATCTGAAATAAATACTGGGAAACATCGCACACCCCTCGTGGAAAAACAAGTCAGGGACAGAAGACAGTCTGAGGAAAAAGGACACAGTTCCGTCATCACAATCTGAACTCTCTTAGACCTGGCGGATAAACTTCCTTTAACGCTACTGTATAATTGAAGACACAATGTGAAGCATTACCGGCAGTTCCTCCGTACTCATCTCCCTGAACACGCACAGTTAACAGGGTTTCCTCTCTGAAGAGAGGCTTGGCTAGAGATTCCTGTGTCACCTCCTGGACAGGCCAACGGATCCAAAGCTCTAACTGATTACTTGCACTGTAACTACCATTCAGCACAGCAATCAGGCCAAACAACTGTGGCCTAAGCTCCCTCGGCACACTGGGCAATGCTAACAGGAAAGAATGGATTCCTGTGGAGCTCATGTCAGTATGCTAACTTTCACAAACCCAAAGCAACCTCGAGGCTCAGTTCTAAAATAGGTTTTGATGGCTTAGAAAGCAGGTAACCCAAATGTTGCCTTCTTTGTGTGAAATCAAACTTCTGCAGCAGGGGCGTAACTAGACTTAATAGGGCCCCCTGCAAAAATGATAGCATGGGGCCCCTTGGTCTCCGAACCCCATGAGGCTCATGTGATTGGGAGCCAGTGAATGGCAGAAGGGAATGTTCTGCTGGGAAGCAGCATCTAAAATCAGTCAAAAATTAGATGCTTCTGCTACTAGCTACTCTGCATGCGAGAGGAGGTGGCAGGGATGGTTTTGGTGAGCGAACGGAGACGTCTTCTTACTAATTGGCTTCACTTGTGGTTGGGGAGAGGAAGGAGGAGGGGCCTCCAAAGTCTCTGGGCCCCCCTGCGATGGCAGGGGTCGCAGGGGTGATTGCTACAGTTAATAATACTGAGGGAAAAATGTGTTGACGAGTTGAACTAAAGAAAAACTTGAACCCAGAATTGAACTTTATCCCAAGCAACAGCCGATACCCCCCTTTCCCATGAGAAATCTTTACCTTTTTTTTGATCAGGGCGTCTCTATGGCTGATATTGTGATGAAACTCCTCCCACAGTGTGATGTCATATACAACCTTTTAGCCTATCACATTGTTAGTAGGCACGTTTATAGATAATCACAGTTGCAGTCTGCTTTTGTGTGTGTTTTTTTGACTGCCAGCAGTAAAGATGCTGACCAGCAGGCTTTATTGTGGATCAAACAACATGAAAGAATTATATGGTGAATATCAATCATTTCTTGATATTGCTACTATTTTTTAACTTTGTAATGTTTTGATTTTTTCCCCCACTGCTATCTTTTGACAATAATCCTCTTAAAAGTTTAAATAAAGTTTTCCGATACGTCACTATAGTTTCTGAACATCCTGATGACATCATCATTCTCACGCTACAGCAGTATCCTAACAGCATCACTGTAATGGTGTCCATACATGGTCCAATTTTTTAATTATTTTTTGATTAGATGATGTTGTTCAATTATTCCACTAGATCAAATATATTTTTCCAACATGTCTGAATGGATTTTTCACAAAAAAACTGGATAATCGTTCATTTTTCTTGTTAAAAAAAAAAGATTATTTTTTACTTTCGTTCAATTCAATCGTTTTGGTTGAACAAACGGGAAAATCAAAAGTTTTTATTGTACCGTGTATGAGGACCATAAGTAGTGGTTTGAAGCTTTTTTAGACCAACCTCCACTGGTCAAAGTGCTACACTTCCCATGCTCGTCATCGATTATCTGACGTAAAAGGACTATTTGTACTTATTAATGTCTGGGACTCTCCTCCAACCTATTAGAACGGAGACAATGGGCTTGATTCATTAAGCTGCACTGCTAAAGCATCACACTTTAATGTAAAGGAGCGGCCGCTAATGCATGTCTATGTAAGGAGCGTGCCTTCCTTAGAAGCATGCCTTCCTTAGGAGGGTGCCTAACTTAGATAGGAGCGTGCCTTCCTTAGATAGGAGCATGCTTTCCTAAGCATAGTAACTATGTATAGGAAGGCACGCTCCTATCTAAGTAAGGCATGCTCCTAAGTAAGACACGCCCCTAAGTAAGACACGTCCCTATCTAAGTAAGGCACGCTCCTAGCTAAGGAAGGCATGCTCCTTACATGGCAGTGAGTGCTGCTATGTAAGGCGTGCATTAGCAGCCGCTCCTTCATATTAAGGTGCGCTGCTTAACAGTGCAGCTTAATGAATCAAACCCATTGTTCTGTAGATAGCAGCGGCCACTATTTTCTCATTGTCAGTATGGGGGATTGTGTGTAGAAATTTGAGAGTAAAAATGAATTTAATCCATTTTGCAATAAGGCTGTAACATAACAAAATTTGGAAAAAGTGATGCTCTGTGAATAATTTCCAGAAGCACTGTATAGCTACAGGAAGTGTCTCTGATGCTGAAACCAGGAAAATTACCATAAGATTGGTTATCCTCCTGAATGATGTACTACATTCTACTATATGTCACTACAGTGCCCCCTTAAAAAAAGTCCTCTCTGTGGGCAATGCAAGTTACTGCATTTCTTACTAACTGTCCCTCACAGGGGCTCACAATCTAATCCCTACCGTAGTCATTTGTCCATCATAGTCTAGGCCAGTTTTTTAGGGGGGAAGCCAATTAACTTATCTGTATGTTTTGGGATATGGGAGGAAACTAGAGTGCCCGGAGGGGAGAGACATACAAACTCCATGCAGATAGTGCTCTGGCTGGGATTTGAACGCATAACTCCTCTCAACACCAATAGGAAGGGGAAATAAGACTGCAGAAATGGTACCGTGGTTACTAACCCATAATGCACTAGAATGAAAGATGACATAGGAAAAGCTGCACACATTCTGAACTCTTCTACAGGGCTTGGCCTTTGTATGATGTGAAGAATGTGAAAATCTCCATCAGGGACACCAGGGTGACAGGTGGAGGAAGAGGGGGAGGGAGTGTAAATTCATTATTGTGGCTATTACATTTGTCTGATATTACAACTACTCTAAGAATGCTGATATGGAATGTGCATGGATGGTAACTGCTGTGTGTTTAGCTTTAAAATAGTCACAATTACCAAACAGATGGCACCCTGACATACCATATACTGTAGATATCACTATGACAGCATAAAGTGTTCCACCAGCCATAATGTGGCACTTATGATAGCCATGTACAGGCCTGGCAAGTGATTGATCACTCCCTGATGAAAAATTGAAGAAGTGATCAATTTTGCGGCTTAACATCACGTTGTAACGTGGGACCTCACACTGCATTGCAAAAGTAATGTGACGTTCACAGTGTGCTCGTTGTGATGCGGTGTAATGGTGTGCAGCATCCCAACACACTGCATGCAGTGCCTTACCACATAAGGCCACCAGTCCAGGCTCTGCCCTTCTGCTGCTTGGCCGCGCACGTGCCACTGACGCATTCCCATCCCCCGGAGCGTTCTGCGCCTGCGCTGTTGTACTGCACAGGCGCAGAAAGCTCCAGGGGATGGGAGCCCGACAACAGGTGCATGTGTGGCAGAGCCACGCATGCGCAGAAGGCCACAACTGCCCGAATTACTAGGAGTCATAGCAGCTTAACGGAGGGGCCGAGGAGGATGGTGAGGGACTCAGCGCTGCTCATGGGGCTGGAGAAAGCCCCGGGTAAGTATAAATAAGCGCTAGTGAACCATCTCAGATTCACTTTAAAGCATGTGCACAGTTGTCATCAAGGTTACGTAAAGGGAACCTAAACTGAGAGGGATATGGATGTTTCCTTTTAGAAAATACCAGTTGCCTGGCAGTCCTGCTGATCTCTTTAGGTGTAGTAGTGGCTGAATCACAGACCTGAAACAAGCATGCAGCTAATCCAGTCTGACTTCAGTCAGAGCACCTGGGCCTCGATTCATCAAGACTTATCTATTCCGCGTCCAGCGCGGCGGTTTGCACACAGCAGCGTGCGTGTGGTGTGGCTGGGTCTGTTAGTTCACACAGATTGAGAAATACGCGCGCGCGTGCTGAGAGGCAGAACCTTTATGACAGCCGAGGAGGGATCAGCTGACCAGGTTGGTCAGCTAGCCTCAGAGCAAGTGACTATTGGTCAATCACTGATGGGTAGCGCCGGAGAACGCTGCTCTATATATAGTCACTGCTGGTCAGTCTCAGGTTGTCTGCCGTTGCGAACACTTATGTGGAAGCACTCAGACCTTAGTCAGATCCTACAGTGTGTTAGAACCAGGAGGACCTGGGAATTCACACTGAGCCAGATTACTTCTATTTATCATTGTGTTATACTTCAGACTAGTTCCAGGGTGTCGAGACCACGGACCTCACACCCAAGATTAGGGACTTTGTGTTATCATTCTGTTATATTTCAGACTAGTTCCAGGGTGTCGAGACCACAGACCTCACACCCAAGATTAGGGACTTTGTGTTATCATTCTGTTATACTTCAGACTAGTTCCAGGATGTCGAGACCACGGACCTCACACCAAAGATTAGGGACTTTGTGTTATCATTCTGTTATACTTCAGACTAGTTCCAGGGTGTCAAGACCACGGACCTCACACCCAAGATTAGGGACTTTGTGTTATCATTCTGTTATACTTCAGACTAGTTCCAGGGTGTCGAGACCACGGACCTCACACCCAAGATTAGGGACTTTGTGTTATCATTCTGTTATACTTCAGACTAGTTCCAGGGTGTCGAGACCACGGACCTCACACCCAAGATTAGGGAACTTGTGTTATCATTCTGTTATACTTCAGACTAGTTCCAGGGTGTCGAGACCACGGACCTCACACCCAAGACTAGGGATACTGTGTACCATCATATTATACTCCAGACTAGTTCCAGGGTGTAGAGACCACTGACCTCACACCCAAGACTAGGCATTGTTTGATATCTGTTATGACCTACTGCTTTTCTGACTATCCCTCTGCTTTCTGATTCGGTACCTACGCATTTCTGATTATCTGTTGCCAACCCTGCCTGCCTTTGGATACCGAATCAGCCTTCTGTCTCTGTAGCCTTGTCTGTCCGTGTGTTGCCGATCTGGCTTGCCCGACCTTGAGAGCTATCTCTCTCCTTAAGAGATAGTCTCCAGACCTGCTAGTGACATCCACCTTCAGGTGTCACTCACTCACAGGTCCTTCCTACTTTCAGCCTGGGACTCCACCCCTTTGGAGGTCTCAGGCTGCTGAAAGGTTTTTGCACGTCCCAGAAGGCAGTATCGCCCATACTGCCAAAGACCACCTGCTCCTCGGGTTGTCTTACTCAAAGTCATTACTGTTGCACCAAACACTCACACTATATAGGTGTCCAGAGGTTAGTTATACTTGGATTATCGGTGATTCTGCAGATCATCAATAATCGGGTATATATCTGTATTCTTGGTGATACTGCAGATCACCAATAATCAGATTCTCTCTGTGTGCTGGCACCGATCGTTACAGTCATAAGTTTATTTTCACATCAGATTCACTTTAATTCTGTCCTTTGTCCTAATTTGTCTTTTATTGCTGTACAGGTAGTCCTCGGTTAACGAACAAGATAGGGACTGTAGGATCGTTCTTAACCTCAATCTGTTCTAAAGTCGAAACAGTGTTTTAAAGTACATTTACATTGATATAAAGACGCCATGTGTGTGTGGGGAGGAGAGCAGATACGTACCGCACACCTCCCGTTTCCTGGCGTCACCCTCCACCTCTGCAAAGAACCTCCGTTTCGCTATAAGCAGATCTGCGCCCTCTGAGCTGGAAAATGTACTGGGCCTGCGTCAGAAGGTGAAGATCTGTTTAGCGAGACGGAGGTTTTTCATGCAGAGGGTGACGCCAGTACATGGGAGGTGTGTGGTATGTATCTGCTCACCTCAGCACACACACATGTAAATGTACTTTAAAACATTTAAATCGCCGCAATTCGGCGCTCGCTGTGACGTCATCGATGTGGCAGAGCAATCGTCGGGGCGTTCGTATCGTCGGGGCGTTCGTATCGGCGGGCGTTCGTAACCCGAGGACTATCTGTATTTCAACATTAATACAGAGTTTATAGTAAATATACAGTGTGGGGTATAGTACTTTTTTTTTTTTAGCTAGGCCCATTTTTAACATTGACTCAAGCAACCAGAAACTTATCCAGCATCAGCTGAACCCCGTTGGTACCAGATAATGGGGGTTATACTGTAAATGTTAATACAGTAGATTCTAGAATCTTGTAATAGTAAACTCTGATATAGTAAACCACTGTATATGGTAAACTAAGTCCTCAGGTCCCAGCAATTGTGTCTGTATAAATATACAATGTATGACCAATTCTGATATAGTAAACTACTATTCCTGGACCCTTGGAGTTTTACTAGAAATTGATTTTACTGTATCTTTTTTTTTTTTTTTTTTTTTTTTTAAATAAAGTGAACAGCCAATATAGCTACTTTTACAGCTCATAACAGACAGTAGTGTCACAACATTGCCATCTAGTGGTGAACTGATAAAGTTCTAGTACCATTTCTCAAACTTGTCAACTCACTATGGTTTACATGCAAACGCACACTGAAAAGCATTAAAATCGCCTGCCAAATGCTGCCCAGTATTGTGTAAGCATACAATGGGCTGCCAAAACAGCTGCCCCCTTTAAGGTAGATACTCCACAAGCAGGGGCGTAACATCAGTGCCACGGGCCCCCCAAACAAGATTATTAAGGGCCACCTGACACCCTCCCATCGTAGTGGTGGCCACCGACACCACCCCTCCCCAACATGCAGAGTTGCACAGGGAGAGAAGCAGCAGTTATATTTACAGAAAGTCCACACTGCCTCTGGGTTCCTCTTCCTGCCTGCGCTCTACGCTGACATCCTTCGGCTCTTGATCACATCATGCATCAGCAGCCAGAGGAAGTCAGCATACAGCGCTCCCTGCACTACTCTGCACTAGGGGAGGGGCACACAAGAGGAGGAAGCAGGAGATGGCCCCTACAACCCCCATGGCCACCTTACAATTGGTTTTGGTGCACGGTGCTCAGTGCAGAAATTATGCGCCACCATGGCAGTAATGCTATAGTGCGCGGGGCGCGTAAGTGTAATTCAGGGTTCAAGCGATTGCCGGACCCCAAATTACTCCTCCCTCTGAGTTTTTATGACGCAGAGGGGGAATAGTATTTACTGCACCTGGGGATTTGAGCGGCAGCAGGCTGAGCCGTCATTCAGGTCACCCTCCGCCCAGCTCACCAGCGGCATACTAATACATATGCATTAAGAACACCTACTGGTTCTGGTTTTAGCATGGGCTTACTGAGTAGGCTAAAAATTGGTGTTCACTGCTCATGTCATGTCCAACCACATAGAGCCATATTAAATCACGCCTTGCACTGATAAGGTCCAACCAGTCTGAAACAGTCTGTATGCCTGTTGGATTAGTATGGCTCTGTAACATGAATAGGTCACAGGCACACTTTTCACTCCAGCTGCTCAGAATGTGAGTCTGGCTTTTAGGGATACAAAGAGATGACTTGTATATTTATTATTAATTAATTATGGGGTACCCGAGTAGCAAGCGCTCTTATATGTCTACCCTTTCAGGTTCAGATCCCAGGTGGGGGACTATCCTGTATTTGTGCGAGTTTCCCCCAGACACACCGATTTCCTACCACATCCCAAAAACACACTGGTAGGTTAATTACCTTATCCCATAGTTGGTCGTCATGGCAGATACATTAGGCTGTGAGCCTTTCTGAGGGACAGTTAGTGACATGAATTATTAAGGTTTCTCAGTAATGGGCTTTGGACAATGTACTATATAAATAATATGATGAATAATAATACGATAGCCCTGTGTATGGCCAGAATTCGTGTAATACAAGTAATAAGCGAGATAAATGATGTTACCAGGGGCGTAGCAATAGGGGGTGCAGAGGTAGCGACCGCATCGGGGCCCTTGGGCCAGAGGGGCCCCGAAGGGTCCACCCTCTATCACAGTATTAGCTCTCTATTGGTCCTGTGCTGGTAATAATCACTTCTATAGATGCTTTGAATAGTAGTAATCCTTAACACACTGTTCCCCAACCCCTTCTAGCACCTCTGACACTGGGGTTGTCCTTGGCAGGTTTTGGTGCGCCGTATCAATTGTTATGTATAGAGTGCTTGGGGGGGCCCCATGTAAAACTTGCACCGGGGCCAACAGCTCTTTAGCTACGCCACTGGATGTTACTAATCTCCTCAGTTCCTCTGTGGGGCTGTAACACATGATGCTGTGTAATATATTGACTGGAGCAGATGGGATTTCTCCTCAGTGAAGTTTGTGTGAGAGGAAGAGGGCCGTCGTTGGCGGGCTGATTGTGGAGAATAGAGGAAGGAGCTGTATTATTTATCAGTGTATGTGTGTGAGAGAGATCATTAGGAAATGCAGACTGCTGATGGGAGGGAGCGGGAATGATGCCGCAGGGAATTTTCCATTCATCGATTCCCCTCTCTCTCAGACTTCATTATATGACATAGGAGATGCAGAGATGATAGTGAAACATGCACAGCAAGGTATGATACATGGAGGCAGCTGTGTGGAACTAGCATTGCATTACAGCGTAAGTGCTAAATAGCGCATATGGGAGACATACAAGTCCTAATCTCCTCCATTGTGCCTGGGGAACGTGGAAGCAAACATACACAACACATCCTACTTGCACGAAAATACATGTGCATTTATTTATTGGAGGGGTTTACAGGTGTAACAGCTCACTGACCCCAAAATGAACCTGCAAGAATTCTTGATATATATTAACTGACACTTGTTCAAACGGAGACAGAAGTCAAACTGTAGCCACCTTCTATTTAGCTGGGTCACATTGCCGTACAAATAAGAAGTGCACTCATTTAATGAACGCAATTACATTTTCACAGTTTTGCCTGAAAAGGTACAAGACAGGAAGTAATTTGTCCTTTATTTAATCTAAGCTGCTGAGAAAAAGAAGAACTCAACAGCTGCACTATGTGCTATCTGATCACATGTACAAGTGTACCAGAGCGCTAAGATTTAAAAGATTTTATACATACCTGAGGCTTCCTCCAGCCCCATCCGCTCCGATTGCTCCCACGCTGCCGCCCTCCGCTGCCCGCAGCTTCGGGAACCGGATTCCCGCACTTCTGTCAGTTGGAGCCAGTCTGGCGTAAGAGAAGTGCACCCTCTAGCAGCTCCTGGAGAGATACCCAAAGAGCGCACTTCTCCTTCTTAGCTGGCCGCGACTCACGTCAGTGACGGGACCCGGTACCCGAAGCGGTGGGCGGCGAATGGGGCTGGAAGAAGCCCCAGGTATGTTTAAAATCTTTTTTAATTTTAGAGCTCTGAGTCCCTTTAAGGCTTGTACACATGTGCAACTTAATGCACGACCAATCACCCAACATGACCAACCGCATGACTTGTTGTTTGCAAGACCAGTATATACACACGCGCTGACTAACTATACAACCAACTCATTTAAGTACTGTGCGCACCATATCCTCATAAAAAAAAAAAAAAGTTGTTCAAGGAACTTATACACACGTGGCCAACCTGCACAATAGTTGGTCAGTTCATCTGCCAGTTGGATAAGGCAAACTGCCCGTTATAAGTTGGTCATCTAGTTGTTTGCTGCTCGGTCACACACCCAACTATTGTCCAAAACACCAAGTTGGAACGATAGTTGGAGGAAACGTTACATGTGTGTACAAACTTTTAAATTTGTGCCCTAAAGGCCCGTACACATATAGTGATACACAATGGTTAATTGTATCGTCCTCCTAATGTTTACTGTTTTTGTTGCAATCCTTGTGCTGCTTTAGACTCTGCTGTACATTTTTTGGTTGAACCTACAGTATGTTCTCCTTGTCATCTTGTGCTTTGTAAGCGCTGCGGAATATTTTGGCACTATATAAATAAATAAAAAAAAATAATAATAATACATTGTAGATTTTCATACTAATTAGTATAATTCTGTATTATAATAATCAGCCTAATTCTCAATCATTTCAAATGTATTTGCACCTCAATGACATACCTACTGACAGATGTGGACTTTGGTACATGTAGAGTTGGGCAAGACAAAACACAATAAAAATTTAGCTGCCACTGGCTTATTTAGATTTTCTTTCATTGCTGACTAGTCTAAGAGTTAAAATACATATAAGAAGCAGGGCCGGATTTAAGCCTAGGTCACCTAGGCCATGGCCTAGAGCACTACAGAACCAAAGCCACCAAAGCAGCAGGCTGAACTTATGCAGCATTTGCAAACTTGCAAATGCTGCAATGCAGAGAGATCAGGCGAGTTCCTGACCACGGCACTCTGCTGCCAGCAGCCTGTGCAGTGACCACCTTGCTATCTGTGCACGTTTGCAATGTGGTGGGTGGCAATGGACTTGGGCAGCATTGGAGACAAAGGGGAAGAGAAAGCTTTCAGCACTGGAGATGAGCTGAGAAATGAGTGACACTGATGGCTGCTGAGGTGTAAAGGCGAGCTGGCTACCTATACTGAAAGGGGGGAGTGGGAAAAGGAGGGATTAAGGGAGTCATCTGGCTACCTATACTAGAGGGAAAAAGGGGAGGAGTCATCTGGCTACCTATACTGGAGGGGGGGGTCATCAGGCTACCTATACTAGAAGGAGGGGGAGAAGGGTCATCTGGATACCTATACTGAAGGGGCCGGCTGGTGACAGTGGCCTTGGGCGGTAAAGAGTACAAATCCAGCCCTGATAAGAAGTACATTTCTCCCACAGCAAAATGAGCTATAAATTACTTTTCTCCTATGTGGCTATTGCTTACAGTAGGTATTAAACATCTGACAGATGTGGAAGGTCTTAGATTAGTTCATCTCCTCATGGGAAATTCTCAATATTTCCTTATTCTTCAAAACAGAACTTCCTGGAAATGATCTATACAAAGATGCATGTTGCTGCCCCTACCAGTTTTTACACTATCTTGCTTCATGTTAATGCTGCTGAACAAACAGTTACCGTCGTTCTGCAGTCAGGTGACAAGCAGTGCAAGGAGAGATGGGCGTAACCTGACAGATGCAAGTTCAATTACACAAAAAGAATACCTTGGGTGGCAGATAAAAGTAATCAGCTGTTACTTTCTAAATGAGCCTTATACAACAAGACCTAGAGACAATGGGGTGTATACAAGTAGTGTAGCGTGCAATGCCCTGGCAATGTACGGGTTACCTAATTGCGCAACATGCGCTACCTGTTGGTAGTACCCATAAAGTCCAATTTGTGATACCAATCCAGACTCAACCAATCAAAGCCAGGAAATATTCCACCAATTTTTCATTTCTTTGCAGCGGTTGTATAGCACAAACAGATCAGCACAACATTTCGGGCGTATAGCCCTTCCTCAAGTGCACTTGAAAAAGGGCTATACGCCCGAAATGTTGTGCTGATCTGTTTGTGCTATACAACCGCTGCAAAGAAATGAAAAATTTGTGCAATATTTCCTGGCTTTGATTGGTTGAGTCTGGATTGGTACCGCAAATTGGACTTTACATTGGAGGTTTGATGGACCCTCTTTCCAATCAGTGACTCTCAACAGAAGTATGTGTTACTGAGGCCCGCAGGTTATGTGTTCCATTGGGGTAGTACCAGTAAGACTGCTGTGCCTTCCCTATACAATTTCCTATCTAACTATACTTTATACACGGCGGCATATCAAGAGGGGGGCACCGCCATGCTTGCACCTGTACTGCACTCCATGCCTGCCCCGTGCCTCCCCTTCACTCAGACCTCAAATCAGATTAATTCTGTTATATGGGGAACATGGCTACTTAATTTATGTATATAGGGCACATAAAAAGAGATCATTTCAAAAAAGGGAATTCAGCAATATCCCAAGGGGGGGGGGGGGGGGGGGGGGCACCATTTCAGTGTAAGCCAAATTGTGATAGGCTCTATATTACCCAGATACGCCCCTGATACACGCTAGTCTAAATAGAGATGGCCCCCAATGGCTACCTTTAATCAAGGGTCGCCAAAAGATCTGGGGTGCATTGATCCCCTCTTTATCCCCTTATCTTTTTATCTCATGAATTGTCTCTCCTTATAGTCAAGGTGAAAAATAAAGTCCCAGACACACTGGGGCATTTCTGTCACCCGGCGGGTATCAGTACTTGATCCCTTGCGTGGCAGTGCAGTGCCGACGCTGTACAAATGCGTCACTAGCCTCCAGGCTAGTGACATGGTGGTTGCTATGGAGAGGAACAGAGGGACAATGGGCGGCATGCAATGGAGCAGTTAACCATGGGCAGGGGAGACCAAAGCACTCGTTGCTTGTCAGGTGCTGGGAATCACTAAAGATCCGGCAAGCAGACGCTGTACACCCACAGGAGTCTATCAACTTTGTTGGCCGAGACAGTCTATATTGTCCACCACAGCCGAGTTAAATCCAGCATGTGAACATTGCTTAACCACTTCAGGACCATAGGCTTACACCCCTCTAGTGATCAGGCTATTTTTTCACAATTTAGGCCCCTGCAGCTTTAAGGGCTTGCTGCAGGGCTGTGCAACTCAGCACACAAGTGATCTCCCCTTTTCTGCCCACCAACAGAAATCCACCAACAGAGATTTCTGTTGGTGGGCTCTGATCCCTGCTGATATGTTTGTATATTTTTTTGTTTATTTATTTGTTGATTTTCTTAATACATTTTACTATTTTTTTAATTATTTTTTTTATCCCCTCCCTCCCCCGCCAGCAAATCCCAGCGATCAGCTCTCATAGACATCAGCCAATGAGAGCCGATCGCTCTCTGAGCCACCCAGAGGTACAGCCGAGTGTCACGGCTGTCCCCAGTACAGCACTGCGGTAGATATGACAAATTACTATTTACATTAGTGTACAGAAATGAGGATGCAAGCACACAACATGCTACAGTCCTTAAAAAGTTCATATTTATAATGAGCTATTCTCAGTTGGTAGAAGTAAGTGGCTGATAAGATAGTGAACATTAGCCTGGAGGCTTCACAATATTCTATAGAGACGAGACAGAATGTAGTTATGTAATTCTGCAGCCTGTAATAGTGTTGCTAACCCCGCCAATACAGGGCCAATGATTCACTGCACAATTCATAGCTGCTTCATTTCTGGGATAAGCAAGCCTCAATTCCTTATGACAAGCAGAGCACAGTTACCATCCTAAAAGTAAAAATAATGAAGGCTTAGCAGCAAAACATAATACATTATGTAAACTCTTGCACGGCTACTTGAACGTTCTGCGTAGATATACTTATGCAGTACATTAGGAATATTGCCTGCTGAAATAAATGACGCAATGAATGCTGTGTAAGTAATCTGGATTATCAACGTAATAGTTTAACCACTTCAGCCCACAGGCCGGTTTACCCTTACGACCAAGAGCCATTTTCACCTGACAGCGCTCCTCCCATTCATTTGGCCATAACTTTATCACTGCTTTTCCCACCTGAATTATTTACATCTTGTTTTTTTTCGCCAGAAATTAGTCTTTTTGTGGGCAACACTTATTTTCAGCAATTACTTTATTTTCTATATATTTTATGGAGAAAAAAAAGAAAACCTGCACCTGCAACAGTAACACTGGACGTGTATTCATGTCCAGCTAGACCTCAGAGGTGTCTATCATACAGACTATAAAAATCTATTAACCCTTCGCACTCTCGCATGCAAATGTTCAAACAAATGCATTCACAGATTCACTCATCCAGGCACAACTGTTATCCCTACAGCTAAATTAAAAGCCGGGGTCTTAGTTCACAGAAGAATGCATTCTTATGCTTAGTCACCTATACTGCGCAGAAGTACCCAGGTAAACATAGGTGTCCTAACTCTGGCCCTGTAACATGCATAGTGCAGACATGCAAACACATTCATTGCATCAAACCTATCAATAGATTAGGAGCACACATCCTGACGTCCTCTCCTGGGACAGACAGTGCATCTTACCAATCACACAAGGGAGCTAACGTAATGTATCCATGTGCACCATGCACATACACCAGCATGTTTGCATGTCTGCACTATGCATGTTACAGGGCCAGAGTTAGGACACCTATGTTTACCTGGGTACTTCTGCGCAGTATAGGTGACTAAGCATAAGAATGCATTCTTCTGTGAACTAAGACCCCAGCTTTTAATTTAGCTGTAGGGATAACAGTTGTGCCTGGATGAGTGAATCTGTGAATGCATTTGTCTGAACATTTGCATGCGAGAGTGCGAAGGGTTAATAGATTTTTGCTGTTTTCTAGCCACACCCCCTTCAGCACCTCCCTTTCCTTAATAACTTATTTAATGTCCTAACTAGAGGCGATGTGCCTGGATATATGTATTTTGTTATTGTTACTGACCCCTGTGGCTAGGGTCTAATTCAGTGCACTCCCCCCTTCCCCTGTATGTTTGTCAGCATGCAGACAGCTTATGCTGGTGCATGTGCATGGTGCGCATGGATACATTATGTTAGCTCCCTTGTGTGATTGGTAAGATGCGCTATCTGTCCCAGGAGAGGACGTCAGGATGTGTGCTCCTAATCTGTCAGAGTTCTAGTAGTTTTATTTATGCAGGAAAAACTGTCATATGTGTATGTATATATAAATATTAATAATCAATACAGTCCTTCCAAAGAAAGAAATAGTTATTGTTAAACCCTATATAATATACTTTAATACTGTGAATTATATTTAAAAGCTAGTGATGATGAGACAGTAAAACATTCTCGTAGGATTGTTTTGGTTCTGGAAGAATTGTTGACGTGTTCTGGGTACAAGGCTGTCTCAGTTAGCTGAACACTGAAAGCTGATAACACATGATGTTTTGGGAACAAATTTTATAAATATTAAACAAAGAAGGTGTTTTACCAATTAGTTAAAGATGATTCAATGATGCCACCTGGCGGTTTCATAGTCTGATAATTATTATTAATGGATTGTTATTTATGATGAGATAGCGACATCTGCCGGTTAGATATTTAATATTTATTTTGTAAGAAAGACAAATATATAGACAATGATTTTATATTATTAAGATTTAATGTGCAATAATATCTTATATGATTAATTGTTTTAAGAAGAATTATATAATAAGCTTTATATTTAAATAAGTATATTAGAAGCCCTGTATGCTTCAATAAGCCTTAAATTGCTGAAGGCTCTTACAGATCTGTGTACAGTTTTATAGGGTCAACCTGATCTGGGGAAGTACCAAGACAGTCCAACCTAATTAGCAGTGAACACTTTATCAGAAATGCGTCATAAATGACATTGTTTAATGTTTTTGGAAGTCCATGTCTGGGTCAAAAAAGTCAACCAGTAGATAAGATGGCTGTTGACGTCCATTTTTAATTAACTGCGTCAGAAATGACCTGATTAGAATGTGTAAACATTGCAAACCTACGTAAATTCCCACAAGATAAGGTATTTAAGAATTTATAAACAATAATATTGTGATTTAGGTATTCAAAACATATATAGCGTTTGACGCACGGAAGCTTTAGCCAATCAGAGTCTGGGATTCGGGGAAAGTCCAGATTAGGCAGCCATATTGCCTCCAACCCCTATAAAAGTAGAAGCTGAAAATTCATAGTTTGCAGAAGCCCAACAATCTCCTGAGAAGACAGATGAGGCAGAAGCTACCTTCCCACAAGTGGTTCTAGAGGCTGAAGAGATGACAGAGAAGGGGTAATATGCTTAATATTCTGGTGATTTACTTTATTAATTTTTCAGCATTAAGTTTTGTTAAGATGTTAGCAAGAAGTTTTTTTAGAAGCTATTTTTTATGCTATGTATTTAAAGAAGATTACTACAAGTTTTACACAGCTACTAGATACACAGTTACTGATACAGATGAGACTACTTTTGATCTTATTCTACATAACACAACTGTTATATTCCTTTTTGAATGTATTTAGAAGATTGATGATTGCTTGGCTATAAAGCCTTGATGAGATGGAATACTGTTAGAAGGAAACACTACTTAGAACTGTTCATATTTTGTATATATGCTGTATGATAAGCAAATACAATTTTTTATATAAAATCATATACTGAGTGCTCTGATTCATTTCAAGGTATACCGTCAATCTATAATGACTGTTATAGAGGGTTCAGACCCCGCTATGCCGGATTAATATGATAGCAATGCTTTAAGGGCTGGTCCTTTACTGAGTTAGCAATCAGGAAAAAGGCAAAAACCGCTCAGGTTTTTGACAAATCCATTGATAGGTTTGATGCAATGAATGTGTTTGCATGTCTGCATTATGCATGTTACAGGGCCAGAGTTAGGACACCTATGTTTACCTGGGTACTTCTGCGCAGTATAGGTGACTAAGCATAAGAATGCATTCTTCTGTGAACTAATACCCCGGCTTTTAATTTAGCTGTAGGGATAACAGTTGTGCCTGGATGAGTGAATCTGTGAATGCATTTGTTTGAACATTTGCATGCGAGAGTGCGAAGGGTTAATAGATTTTTGCTGTTTTCTAGCCACACCCCCTTCAGCACCTCCCTTTCCTTAATAACTTATTTAATGTCCTAACTAGAGGCGAGGTGCCTGGATATATGTATTTTTTATCATACAGACTATAGTCATCCAGATAGACTTAAAGAGAAACTCTGACCAAGAATTGAACTTTATTCCAATAAGTAGCCAATACCCCCTTTTACATGAGAAATATATTCCTTTTCACAAACAGACCATCAGGGGGCGCTGTATGGTTGATGTTGTGGTGAAACCCCTCCCACAAGAAACTCTGAGGACCGTGGTACTCCTGGCAGTTTTCCTGTCTGGAAACCTTGCTGCATTGTGGGAAATAGCTGTTTACAGCTGTTTCCAACTGCCAAAAAACCATGCAGCAATGCTGCAGCTACATCACCTGCCAACAGTAAAAATGTCACCATGTGATAAAAGTCAGAATGTAAATCAGGGAGAGAAAAGATTTTACAATGGGCAAACACTGACTAAATCATTTATACATAATTATTGTAAAAATGAAGCACTTCTTTATTACATTATTTTCACTGGAGTTCCTCTTTAAGTGGTTAATAACTACACAATAAACCTCAAACTTAAAGGGTACCTATGAGGATTAAAGATGATAAAGATACGTACTGTAAGTTCTTCAGTATGACCTTCAGAAGCACCAAGTGCGCCTTATTCTATGTAACTGCATATAGCACAAAAGACATTACACATCTTGCTACATTATTTGATGCCATAATGAAGAAGAGCGTCACCTAATTGTCGGCCCACCAATATTTACTGATCTGCACTGCGCTGAGGTCCAGAAATTCCTTTATTCCAGGCAGTGGTTTATCTACAATTCATGGAGCCATGTAACGATCGGTGTCAGCTCGCAGAGAGAATCTGATTATTGGTGATCTGCAGTATCACCAAGAATACAGATCTATACCTGATTATGGATGATCTGCAGAATCACCAATAATACAGATATAGTGCTAACCTCTGGACACCTCTTAAAGTATATAGTGAGTGTTTGGTGTAACAGTATGACTTTGAGTGGAGAGAGATAGCTCTGGAGGTCGGGCAAGCCAGGTCGGCAACACACGGACAGACAAAGTACAAAGACAGAAGGCTGATTCGGTATCCAGGGCAGGCAGGGTTTGGCAACGGTATATCAGATATGCGAGGTACCGAATCAGAAAGCAGAGGGATAGTCAAGAAAGCAACAGGTCATAACAAATATCAAACGATGCCTAGTCTTGGGTGTGAGGTCTGTGGTCTCTACACCCTGGAACTAGTCTGATGTATAACAGAATAATAACACAAGTTCCCTAGTCTTGGGTGTGAGGTCCATGGTCTCTACACCCTGGAACTAGTCTGAAGTATAACAGAATGATAACACAAGTTCCCTATTCTTGGGTGTGAGGTCCGTGGTCTCTACACCCTGGAACTAGTCTGAAGTATATACAGCACACAAGGAGATAACTGTGCACCTGTCTCTTTAAGACCTTTTATTCAGTAGACAGCATACAGCCACGAATACAACAGTTTGACAAGTAGTAAAGATGCATCAAACCTGGGTGGTGGAGGGTGTCTTGGTGAGCTGGGAAGGGTGACCCTGCACGTGAGCAAGCGCCAGTTCCGGCGTGAAACGGCTGTAGTGCCGTCCTGTTCACCCCCTGGTCACCCTTCCCAGCTCACCAAGACACCCTCCACCACCCAGGTTTGATGCATCTTTACTACTTGTCAAACTGTTGTATTCGTGGCTGTATGCTGTCTACTGAATGAAGGGTCTTAAAGAGACAGGTGCACAGTTATCTCCTTGTGTGCTGTATGTCCTTTAGTTGTGCTCTGCACTACTGTACTTGCTGCACGTCTCATGTTATGACCTTTACAGCCTATGGAGGAGTGTGTGGATTAAGTGAAGCATTGTCATTACGTATACAAGCTCCTGCAGAGAGGCCAACCCTCAAGATAAACAGCCGGGTGCCGGGTGCAATTTCCTACTTCAGTGTACCAACTAGTCTGAAGTATAACAGAATAATAACACAAGTTCCCTAGTCTTGGGTGTGAGGTCCGTGGTCTCTACACCCTGGAACTAGTCTGAAGTATAACAGAATAAACACAAGTAATCTGGCTCAGTGTGAATTCCCAGGTCCTCCTGGTTCAAACACACTGTAGGATCTGACTAAGGTCTGAGTGCTTCCACGTAGTGATCGCAACGGCAGACCATTTGAGAGTGGCCAGCAGTAACCATATATAGAGCAGTGCTCTCTGGCGCCGCCCTAAAGTGATCAACCAATGGTTACCAGCTCTGAGGTCAGCTGACCTGCCTGGTCAGCTGATCCCCCCTTGGCCATCATAAAAGCTCTGCCTTTCAGCGCGCGCGCGTGTATTCCTAAACCTATGTGAACTAACAGGCTCAGCCACCCCAGCTGCACGCTGCTGCATGCAAACCACCGCGCTGGACGCGGAACCAGCCGCCTCGCCATCAATACATGCGGCGGCTTTTCCGCATTCTGCCATGTCACTAGATGCACGCGGAACGCCGCGTTGGACGCTGAATCAGCCGCCTTGCTGCTAGTACACGCGGCGGCTTTTCCGCGTTTTCTCACAAGCCCCCTAGCAAAACTTTTATGGCCCCCCTGCCCCTTATGGCCTTGGGGCCCATCTCACAAGGGTCATAAAACAAGTGGAGCCATCATAATCTACACACCCATAACAGGTGTAGCCACAAAAACACCTGATCTGAAGTATAGTACCCTGTATTGGGAGGAAGGGAAGGTTAGTAGTTGGGGGTCCCCCACAGCACTGGGCCCACTGTAATTGCAGGGGCTGCTCCCTTCTAGGTATGCCCTGGATTCCAAGTATGTAGTGTTAAGGAGCCCTTACACTGGTCGATTTCAGCCATCGATGGATCGATTCTGTAGAATTGATTGATCGATCAGAAATCGATTCTATCAAATTCCCATTCGATCGATTTTGATCGATTTGATCTATTTGAAGGTGGCCATACATTAATAGATTTGCAGCAGATTCGACCATCAGATAGATTTCTGTCAGATGCCTGTCAGGTTCAATCTGACAAGAATCTATCTGATGTGTGCCACACACTAGGAACAGATTTCCAATAGATTTCATTCTGAAATCTATTGGAAATCTATTGAAAATCGATCTAAAGGCATTACTGCACCATTAGATCCAATGCAACTCTATGGGCCATCGATCTGCTGCCAGCAGCAGATCGACCTAGATCTTCCATCCTGTCAGATAGATCAAATCCATTGAAATGGATTGATTGATAGATTTGAAAGAATTGATTTCTGATCGATTGATCGATTCTATATGGCTGAAATCGACCAGTGTATGGGCCCCTTGACAGGATGGAAAATCTAGGTAGATTTGCTGCTGGCAGCAGATCAATGGCCCATAGAGTTGCATTGGATCTAATGGTCCAATAATGCATTTAGATCGATTTCAGAATGAAATCTATTGAAAATCTGTTCCTAGTGTGTGGCACACATCAGATAGATTCCTGTCAGATTGGACTTGACAGGCATCTGCCAGAAATCTATCTGATGGTCGAATCTGCTGCAAATCTATAAGTGTATGGCCACCTTTACTAAAAAGCATGCAAGACAGTCACTGAAACTTCAAGACTAAATCAGAATGATGATAAGTACAGTATTATTTAGTCTGCAACCATTCAACATACAAAGTTTGCAGTGGAAGTGGCCGAAGTTCAAATTAGTAATGCAAAAATGATTCATGTGCACTTCAAACTGTGATATTTTCCTCACAACGGCCCTTATTCAATTCATTTTCTCCTAGAAGATAATTTTTCAACTTCTCTTTAAAATGACTTTTCAGCACTCTGCAATTGAAAAAGTACCACAAGTAGATGAAACAATGCTGTCACAGTTTTCTTCCTTGCGGGTGGCTTAAAAGGCATTTTATTGATAAGGTGCGAAAATATCACCTATGAGAAAATGAAGAAGAAAAAGTGAATTGAATAAAGGTCACTGGGCCTGATCCAATTCACTTTTTCATTTTTCACAATTCACTTTTACTCATTGGAGATAATGTTTTCACTTCTCTTCAGAATAATTTCTCAGCACTTTGCAATTGAAAATGTACCAACAAGTAGATGAAAATGTACTGTTAAAATTATTTTCTTGCTTGCTGGTGGCTTAAAATGTATTTTTTTGGGAATTAAATATAAATCGCTCAAGATCAAGGGTGGCGTCAAAATAGGGTAATACCTAAACCATGCCTAAGCATACAATTATTATCAATCGAGAAAGAAGTCTTTCTCATGCACATGCCAACATAAATGAACAACTAATGAAATGAATGAGGATTGGCTCTTGGGTGCATGAAAAAGACAGACAATACTTTATTAATGAAAAAATATATAAATATATACAAAATTATACAAGACTCCAGAGTATAAACCCTAAAAAAAACCCCTCTCTAAAACCCCTAGAAATGCTTCCCAACACTTTTCCAACACCAATAGGGGCTGCAGTCCCCAACATGGCAAATTGGCGGATTCCTGTAATTGGCAAAAAGCAAGATGGTTGTAAAGTTGCTGTAGGATGTGTGTGGCTATGATATCGATGGCAAACAGATGATAAAGTTCATGGCAATTGATCAAAAATGCAGTAACATGGGTAGCAAAAAATGATGTTAGTATGCTGGTGGTCAGCGGTTAAAGTTCATAGCAGCCATGCAAGGGAGGCGCTCATTTGTGAGAGGCAACAGCAAGCGATAAAGGTCTTCATAGACATATGATGAAGCAAGCCGTAAGTGAGTTTTAAACACAGAAAAGCAGCTGATGGTATGCACAGGTTAGGCATGAGAGTCCCTCAATCGCAGGGTAAACTGTTGGCAAATAGACCACAGGCGGATGGAAAATCCCCAAAAAAAATTAAAAAAAAAATTGATGACACAGACAATGGCTATCATTCATAAAGAGGCTGTCGGTAAGGGGAATCAGTGCGGGAAAACACCGCTGGCGGATTTTTAGACTTCTGGGTGGGCATTCATAAAAAAGTATCCATGTGCGGAAGCACTGCGGAGATTCCCCGAACTAGGCTGGCGGTAGGCAGGCGGTAGGCTTGCGGAGACACGGAAGCTGCAGAGTTGATACATTTCTCCGTGTTCCGCTCTGCTGCAGCTGCCTGGGAGGTCTGTGTGTCTCCATTCACTTGCATTGGTATCGCCACATCAGAGGGAGCGGGACTTCCCGACCTCACACCGCTTGCGGTGATCTTTATGAATGAACATTTTGCTACATTTGTTCCGATAATCACCGCACAAGGCGGTGATTTATCACTCTGCTCGTTAGTGTCATTTTTTCATGCGGAAAGAGCCTTTATGAATGCTGACTTTGCCGAGTGGTCGGTAAAGTCAGCTGTTTTTAGCATTTCCGCATGCGGAAATGCTTTATGAATGATAGCCAATGAGTCCCCCAATCGCAGGGTATGTGTGCACTTGCAATGTGCTGGACAGATTTGTCATATAGTTACCAGTCCTTAGGTCAGAGGATCCGGACAGCAGTGAAGCTGTTGACTTGTGAGTGCCACGAGTGCCAAAGTGCTCTGTATGTCCAGCCCTACATCATCCAGGAAATACCCTGCGATTGAGGGACTCTCATGCCTAACCTGTGCATACCATCAGCTGCTTTTCTGTGTTTAAAACTCACTTACGGCTTGCTTCATCATATGTCTATGAAGACCTTTATCGCTTGCTGTTGCCTCTCACAAATGAGCGCCTCCCTTGCATGGCTGCTATGAACTTTAACCGCTGACCACCAGCATACTAACATCATTTTTTGCTACCCATGTTACTGCATTTTTGATCAATTGCCATGAACTTTATCATCTGTTTGCCATCGATATCATAGCCACACACATCCTACAGCAACTTTACAACCATCTTGCTTTTTGCCAATTACAGGAATCCGCCAATTTGCCATATTAGGGACTGCAGCCCCTATTGGTGTTGGAAAAGTGTTGGGAAGCATTTCTAGGGGTTTTAGAGAGGGTTTTTTTTTAGGGTTTATACTCTGGAGTCTTGTATAATTTTGTATATATTTATATATTTTTTCATTAATAAAGTATTGTCTGTCTTTTTCATGCACCCAAGAGCCAATCCTCATTCATTTCATTAGTTATTTTTTTGGGAAATTCACTTTTTTCTCCTTAGTTTTCTCCAAGTTGATATTTTCCCAATTGTCAATTAAAATTACTTTTTTTTTTAAACTCCAGCAAGCAAGAAAGTACACAAAATCATTTTGATAGTACTTTCTCTACTACGTTTGGTAATTTTTCAATTGCGAAATGCTGAAAAGTTATTTTAACTACCTAACGACTGCGTCACGCCGATGGGTGTGAACACGGTGGCAGCCACAGGACCACCTAACGCCGATTGGCATCAAGTCCTTGAGCTGCAGTTTACTAGGGAACGCACATACATGCCCGATCATTCCCTACCACTCCGTGGTCAGCCTGTTAGCCACGGCTAGCGATTTTCAGCCAAAAGGGGAAAGACATCCCCTTTGTTTACGTTTGCACAGCGCTGCGATCTCCTGCAGTGCTGTACAGGGGAAACTCAGTTGTCCCTCAGAGCAGCTTCTAATGTGTGCCCTCTCATAGGCTGATGCTTATGAGAGGCGGGGAAGAGAGCCGATCGCCGTCCTATGGCGATTTAGGATTGCAAAGGAGAGGTAGGAAGGAGGGAGAGGGAGGTAGGAGGGAAAAGCCTCTTTTTTTACATAAAAAAAAACAAAGATCGCAGCAGCGATCAGAGACAACCTAAAGAGTGTCCTTTTAACAGTGGCGTAGCTAAGTAGCTGTGAGCCCCGATGCAAGTTTTACAATGTGGCCCCCCCAAGCACTCTATATATAACAATGGCAATGGCAACTACAGTGTCTGAGGTGCAAGAGGGGGATGGGGAGCAGTTTGTTAATGATTACCACTATTCAAAGCATCTATAGAAGTGATTATTATGAGCACAGGGCCAATAGAGAGCTAAAACTGTAGATGAGGGAGGGCCCTTCGGGACCTCTCTGGCACAAAGACCCCGATGCGGTTGCAACCTCTGCAACCCCTATTGCTACGCCCCTGCCTATTAAGGACATGAAAAGGAGGTTAGATTCATTTGTCTGCTTAGTTGTAGGGCTGTGCAGCACGCTGACAAAGCTGTACAGCCCGGTATTGTGAAAAATGGCCTGGTCACTAGGGGGGTGTAAGCCTGTGGTCCTAAAGTGGTTAAAGAGAAGATGAAAAATTATTACCTAGGAGAAAAAGTAAATTGAATATGGGCCGATATGTATTAATCCTTTCAGCATGTAGCCAAGTGGGGGGTTAGGTGAAGGACCACCTTAGGAAAAAAACTGAGACAACGGGAGCCCAATAGTGCAATATGTCTCTATTTTCTGAAATGAATAAATCAACAACAGGAAATATTCCCACAAAGGTAGGTTGCAATAAGGGGCAACCAACCACTTGAGGCAGGTGGAGAGAATCAGCCCGTCTCCACTGAGGCAATCCAGTGTTGGCCGAATGGAATTCGGTTGTACTCTTTAAAAATTGTAGATTAGATCTACAGGAGGCTACGCCACCGCAAACTAAAACATACAAACCACCCCTCGAGACAACGGGGGGCAGTTAAACTTAGCACAGGAAGGGAGAAGAGGCACCCACGATGAATAAAACTTTCTTAAAAGTACAATAAAATAAGAAAATAATAGGTGGCTTACCTCTCCAATGGAGCAAGAAAACACAACAAAGAGTAGCGCAATGATTGGTGGGCTGATGCTACGAGGTAGGGGCCGGTTCCAGGCCCAAAGAATAGGAAAAGTAAAAACAGCATTACCTCAGAACAAAGAAGGGTCTAGCAGGACACTCTATAACCATAGCGGTTGCCGCTGAATTGCATACAAATAGGTTAAAGTAGACAGTAGAGTCCTGCAGACTTCCTGATGAAGGCATACCGCTAAAACCCGGGTCGGGATGTGGAGGCTATATTATAGCGATGTGCAATAAAACCAAGTTTTTACTTTATAAGTGAATTCCCCAAGCGTGGCTAATTTCCCTCACAGTGTACACTATTGTGTGTTATTCTCTCCTCCTCAACCAGGAAGCAATGTAGGCCAGGGCAGTTTCTAGGCTAAATTTCACCCAGTTCGAGAGTCAAAAAATTGCCCCCCCCCCCCCCCCCCCCCCCAATCAAAGCTGCTAAGTGAAATCATGTCAAAAGGCTTCTTGAAACCAACTCACCATTTTTATTTTATTTTTAATTTTTTTACTCTGCGTCTGACCACCTGCCCAGGGAAAAAAAGAGTGACCCCCTCCGCCCCCTAGCCAGGGAGTCACAGTATGGTGGTCTGACCACCTGTCCAGGGAAAAAAAGTGTGACCCTCTCCCCCCCTAGCCAGGGAGTCACAGTCAGACCATGGTGGTTTGACCGTCAGACCACCATGGTCTGACTTTGACTCCCTGGCTGTGGGTGGTAGGGGGGGTGCTCTTTTTGCCCTGGGCTGGTGGTCAGAGCCCACCATGGTCTGACTGTGACTCCCTGGCTGGGGAAGGGGGGTACTCTTTTTGCCCTGGGCTGGTTGGTGGTCAGACTCTGACCACCAGCCCAGGGCAAAAAGAGTGCCCCCCTACCCCCAGCCAGGGAGTCACACTGTTAGACCATCACCATGGTGGGTTCTGACCACCAGCCCAGGGCAAAAAGAGCGCCCCCCTCCCCCAGCAGCCACATCAGAAAGAGAGAGGCAGTGCTGTACATAGACTGCCTGCCTTACTGCCTACTTACCATGAGGTCCATCTCATGGCAGGTGGAACTGGAAGAAGGCGCCGGGCCAGGAACGGTGGGGGTCCGGGCAGGGGACCATGGAGGTGCTAGCGGGCAGCGGCAGCAAGGGCCAAGGCACCCACTAGCAGCAGTGGCAGCGAGGAGCCCGAGTCCAACTGGCCAAAAAGACTCCACCTTCTGGGGCTGGGCTCCGCCGCACACTGCTGCTGCACACAGGGGTGAGCCTGGGGTGCCTGGCACCTGGCAGCACGATTTTCTCTGGCGCCTATGGGAGTGGTTAAATTAACCGCGCCCAACCACATAACCACACCCATGTCCTGCCTAATCACACCCACACCTTCCACCTCTTTACGCATGCATGTGGTACCCCATTCCTACCCCTCTTCCATGGGCTTGCTCCTGGCTGGCTTTGACTGCCTGGCAGTCTGCTAGTCTCTGGACTGACTCAGGTTGAGAGGCTCTGCGAGTGCGACGCAGTCACACACTGCGTATTTATGGCTGCCTGCGGCCACCGTACTCTCGCTCGCTGTCGTCGGCTCCTCCCCCCGCCAAGCCCAAGCGTGAGGTGGGCTGCCTGTATCTTTCCCGTTGCGCCGCGCAGCCTGCCAGTGTTGCCAACCTTTCACGTTATTTTTTACTGACAAATACCTAAAAATTTACTGACAAAAGATTATTTTTACTGACAAAATTTCCCCACTAAATGCACATAAGAGACAGCGTTTCACCAGTAAATGCACATAATAAGAGACCGCTTTTCACCAGTAAATGCACATAAGAGACCGCTTTTCACCAGTAAATGCACATAAGAGACCGCTTTTCACCAGTAAATGCACATAAGAGACAGCTTTTCACCAGTAAATGCACATAATAAGAGACTGCTTTTTACCAGTAAATGCACATAATAAGAGACTGCTTTTCACCAGTAAATGCACATAATAAGAGACAGCTTTTCACCAGTAAATGCACATAATGACAAACAGCCAGTTTCCCCAGTACATGTAGCCAGCCTGGACCCCCATTAGGCAGTGAGTGACAGGGAGCCCCTTTAGGCAGTGAGTGACAGGGAGCCCCTTTAGGCAGTGAGTGACAGGGAGCCCCTTTAGGCAGTGAGTGACAGGGAGCCCCTTTAGGCAGTGAGTGACAGGGAGCCCCTTTAGGCAGTGAGTGACAGGGAGCCCCTTTAGGCAGTGAGTGACAGGGAGCCCCTTTAGGCAGTGAGTGACAGGGAGCCCCTTTAGGAAGTGAGTGACAGGGAGCCCCTTTAGGAAGTGAGTGACAGGGAGCCCCTTTAGGAAGTGAGTGAGTGACAGGGAGCCCCTTTAGGAAGTGAGTGAGTGACTGGGAGCCCCTTTAGGAAGTGAGTGAGTGACAGGGAGCCCCTTTAGGAAGTGAGTGAGTGACAGGGAGCCCCTTTAGGAAGTGAGTGAGTGACAGGGAGCCCCTTTAGGAAGTGAGTGAGTGACAGGGAGCCCCTTTAGGAAGTGAGTGAGTGACAGGGAGCCCCTTTAGGAAGTGAGTGAGTGACAGGGAGCCCCTTTAGGAAGTGAGTGACAGGGAGCCCCTTTAGGAAGTGAGTGACAGGGAGTACCTTTAGGAAGTGAGTGACAGGGAGCCCCTTTAGGAAGTGAGTGACAGGGAGCCCCTTTAGGAAGTGAGTGACAGGGAGTACCTTTAGGAAGTGAGTGACAGGGAGCCCCTTTAGGAAGTGAGTGACAGGGAGTACCTTTAGGAAGTGAGTGACAGGGAGCCCCTTTAGGAAGTGAGTGACAGGGAGCCCCTTTAGGAAGTGAGTGACAGGGAGTACCTTTAGGAAGTGAGTGACAGGGAGCCCCTTTAGGAAGTGAGTGACAGGGAGTACCTTTAGGAAGTGAGTGACAGGGAGCCCCTTTAGGAAGTGAGTGACAGGGAGCCCCTTTAGGAAGTGAGTGACAGGGAGCCCCTTTAGGAAGTGAGTGACAGGGAGTACCTTTAGGAAGTGAGTGACAGGGAGCCCCTTTAGGAAGTGAGTGACAGGGAGCCCCTTTAGGAAGTGAGTGACAGGGAGCCCCTTTAGGAAGTGAGTGACAGGGAGTACCTTTAGGAAGTGAGTGACAGGGAGCCCCTTTAGGAAGTGAGTGACAGGGAGTACCTTTAGGAAGTGAGTGACAGGGAGCCCGTTTGAGCAGTAAGTGACAGGGAGCCCCCAGCCGCCGCTCCCGCTCCCCCCTTACCTTGCAGACCTCAGGATCAGCGGCGACCCGACCAGTACCGGCGGGCGCCGGACGCAACCGCTCTATATGCGGAAGTGATGTCACTTCCGCATAGTGCGGGCGCTGGGTCCTAGCGCCCGCACGATTGGTCGCCGCCTGATCGAGGTCTGAGTGAGGCGCCAGGAGGGAGGGAGGGGGAGCAGTGGCGGCGGCCACAGGGACGGCCTGGCGCCCCCCAATCTGTCACTCATCGGCGCCCCGTTCAGCAGAACCGGCTGAACGGGGCAAGAAACGGCCCTGATGTAGGCTATCACCAGCTGGGAGTTACATCGTAATCATCCTGGAACACAGAGCCGGCTGAAGGAGAAAGTGCGGGGACCACGTGATCGGAGGACGGGAGACTGGCCGTTTCGCTGGTGATTGTAATGCTGCCGCAATCAGAACAGCAGGGATATTGGGATTACAGCAAGTCTTGCTGTAATCAAATTCAAATTATCTATAGAAGAGATCATTATGAGCACAGGACCAATATATAGCTAAAACTGTAGTTGAGAGAGGGCCCTTCGGGGTCCCGATGTGGTTGCTACCTCTGCAACCCCTATTGCTATGCCCCTGGCTACAGCAAGGGCTTATTTATTTCCACTAGGTGCCGTGGCCGTTTCCAATTCCGCTGCATTCGGCCCTAGTGGTAACAGGCCCTAACAAGCATTACACTACTTGTGTAATGTGCTTCATGGTGTACAATGTGTCTTGTAATGTGATGATTACAACAAGAAGGGGCTGTGATCTTCAGGTAATCATGAGAGACTTTCTGTCCTGCCAGAGTGCAAGCAGCAACCCAGTTACCCTCAGCACCAGGCAGAGATGTAAGAGGCTTAGCCCTAAGCGCAGACAGTACATCTACTACCAGGAGTATTCATAGCTCCCACTGTCCCTATTCACCAGCTTTCAAGTCTGACCTGGAAGTGTCTGATTTTCCCATCTTACAGACAGTATAGGAAAGTCACTGATTTTTGACGGGCTATCTACTGTGACTATTTTTACTAGTGTTATGGCATTGCCATTGCTGGCTTTCACATTTTTCACAAGGCCCAGGGTCTTCCAGACTCTCTTTAGTATGCAGCTCCTATACAATAAATAGAAGAATGATGTAAGAAGAGATGTACTTTGAATTCCACAGTTACAAAAATCTTAAAATTTTAACTACATGTAAACACATACAAATAAAAACATGTTTCTTTCAGAGCAAAATGAGCCATGAATAACATTTCTCCTATGTTGCTGTCACTTACAGTAGGTAGTAGAAATCTGACATTACCAACAGGTTTTGGGCTAGTCCATCTCACTATAGAGGATTCTCAGCATGGCCTTTATTCTTTATAAAGACACTCCTTGAAAAGGATTTATAAAAAGGTGCTGGCCAGTCTCTGTGGTCGCAGCACACTTTTTTGGCAGTTGGACAGAGCAACTGCCATTCAGTAAGTGCTTTTGAAAATAAAGAAAACCATGAGAATCCCCCATGAGGAGATGGGCTAGTCCAAAACCTGTCGATTCTGTCAGATTTCTACTACTTACTGTAAGTGACAGCAACATAGGAGAAAAGTAATTTATGGCTCATTTTACTCTGGAAGAAAAGTACTTCTGACCTGTATATGTTTATATATATTTTAGATTTTAAGCTTTTCACGACAGTGGTCCTTTAAGTGACTGGTAACATTGTAGTCACCAGTGGGCAGTTCTCTGATATCCTTCTGGTATGTACAGTATAATAGGTCCTACCTTCCTACACAGTGAATAAAAGAGCGTAAGAAGAGACTTTTATTGATCTGCTACTTGGGTAATGGTGCACCAATGCTGTCCGCAGAGGTTTGCTTTGTTCTCAGCTATCCGTTACACAGTTAGGGAGTTTTAGGGACCACCTTAGCATAGGATTCAGCCCTTGGTCCCATTGGTGTAATCATTTTGGCGCATGTGCAAGGTGTCAGCAGTTACAAATGATTTTCTGGGGCAGAATGTTATATGCTGTAAATCATTTTTTAGAGCAAAGAAGAAATGCTCACCATGACTACCGCTACTAGGTAGAGAGGGCACAGAACATGAGGCACATTCTCTTTTCACGTCTTACTACTGGTGGAATGAATTGCACTCACAGGTTATGCTGGGGAGAGAAATAGGGGGCAGATTTGGCTCTAGACGTTTTGCTGCCTGAGGCAAACTTATGAAGCTCCCCCCCCCCCCTATTTAGTATGATCGTACAACGCCCGAAAATTTACTCTGCTTCATTTAATAAAGGGAGGGTGGACACCAAGAGCCCAATAGTGTGATATTGTATAGATGATAATTAATAATGAGTAATATAACAATTTAATACTCACAAACCAGGGTTACCATTAGGCAACCACTGTGAAGGCAGGTGGGGAGATTAACCTGACCCCACTCAGGATTAAAAGTCGCTCTCTGTAGATGGGAAGAAGATGGGTACAACCCTCCACCAAGGGTGGACTTAGCAATATGTAGAAGCTTTCCAGAGGCGCCAATAGAATAAAAGTCACTTAAACGAGCTTAAAACCGATGGGGCAGTGGTGGGCCTATCCCATCCATGCGGACAAAGCAAACAAAGGAAGGACTGTGGCATCAACAGTCAAACAACAATTTATTTATACTCCACAGTAAAAATAGGCAACGCGTTTCACGGGCTCAATCCCGCTTCATCAGGCCAATGAAAAAAGGAGCATACAGCTTAACAGCATCAAAACCACACTGAGCGCCTCTGTGACGCTCAGTGTGGTTTTGATGCTGTTAAGCTGTATGCTCCTTTTTTCATTGGCCTGATGAAGCGGGATTGAGCCCGTGAAACGCGTTGCCTATTTTTACTGTGGAGTATAAATAAATTGTTGTTTGACTGTTGATGCCACAGTCCTTCCTTTGTTTGCTTTGTCCGCATGGATGGGATAGGCCCACCACTGCCCCATCGGTTTTAAGCTCGTTTAAGTGACTTTTATTCTATTGGCGCCTCTGGAAAGCTTCTACATACTGCTTCATTTAATGTTCTCACATGACATGCTGCAGCTCAACGCAATAGCACACTGTCTGGCTTTGAGTCGGTGACAAACAAACTGCTCACCCTCAGCCAGTCGGCTGTCCTCCATTCCTCTTCAGTCAGGACAGCAGTGCCACCTTCTCCCTTCTGTAGTGCAAATCAAATGAAACACTGCTGCTCTCCTGCCTCCCCCCTCCTCACTCACTGTCAGACTCCTCACACAGCACAGCAAGCTGCTTTTACCCAATGATGACTTCACCTCGCTCACTCTCCTCTCGCTTCTCCTCCTACTCTGACTGCATGCTGTCATTGTAAACACAGTACAAACATGCTGCCCCTGTAATCTCTGCCGCCTGATGCAAATGTTTCACCTTAAAGAAAATCTGTAACAAAAAAACCTCTCCTGGGGGTACTCACCTCAGGTGGGGAAAGCCTCCGGATCCTATTGAGGCTTCCCCCGTCCTCCTCAGTCCCACAGTGTCGGCGAAAATCCTCCGGAGCGGCGGCGATGTAAATATTTACCTTTTAGCTCCAGTGCAGGCGCAGTATCCGCTCCTTCCCACGGAGATAGGCAGAAATAGCCGATCTCCGTCGGGCCGCTCTACTGCGTAGGCGCAAGTCTCGTGCGCCTGTGCAATAGAGCGGACCTGACGGAGATCGGCTATTTCCGCCTATCTCCGTCAGAAGAGCCGCAACAGCGCCACCCGCTGGAGTCAAAAGGTAAATATTGAACAGGTTGTCGGGTCTGTCGGGCTGCTGTTCGGAGGGCTGCAGCAAGACCCCCGTGGGACAGAGGAGGACGGGGGAAGCCTCATTAGGATCCGGAGGCTTCCCCCTCCCGAGGTGAGTACCTCCCAGGGGACTTTTTTATTGTTACAGAGTCTCTTTAATTCATGAGAGAACCGGCCCTGGTAGGGGGGAGGAAGGCACTGTTAGGAGTGGGGGGAAGGTTAGTGATATGAGTACTTAGGGGGAGTTAGGAGTAGGTGAGAGAAGGTTAGTGTGAGTGCAAGCAGCAGGGGCGTAGCAATAGGGGGTGCAGAGGTTGCGACCGCATCAGGGCCCTTGGTCCAGAGGGACCGTATCTCAAATGCAGAATTAGCTCTCTATAGGTCCTGTGCTGGTAATAATCACGCTATAGATACATTGAATAGTAGTAATCATTAACAAACTGTTCCCCATCCCCTTCTTGCACCTCTGACAATGTAATTGCCATTGGCATGTTTTGGAACGCCATAACAATTGTTATGTATAGCGTGCTTGGGGTGGGGGGGCAATGTAATACTTGCATCAGGGCTCACAGCTCCTTAGCTATGCCATTGCAAGCAGCCACCCAGTGACCCTCAGCACCAGGCACAGATGTAAGAGGCTTAGCCCTCAGTGCAGACAGCACATCCACTCACAGGAGTATTCATAGCACCAAAGTGTCCCTTATTCACCAGCTTTCAAGTCTGACCTGGAAATGTTTCACAACTTGTAGATTACATAAACACCCTGATTTTTTACATAATATATTAAGTTACCATTATAATTAGTATTCTGGCATTGCTGGCTTTCACATTCACACTTTCCTGACTGAAAAAGAGCCAAAGGCTTCCAGGCTTAACCACTTTAGGTTTTTGGACATAAATTTCACGTCCAAATTAGTTACACTGTAAGTTCATGGCCGTGAGGTTTACATCCGGCACTAAAATTAGCTACCGCGATCGTGCAAGTGCACTCTTCCCAGTGCATGTACTTGTGTACTAATCCCATTGTGAATAATTGCTGCTAGCAGCAGTCATTCACATAAAGCATATATGTCAAACTCCGGTCTGTGGGTCAAATCTGGCCCTCAGGCCCAATAAAATAGGCCCTAAAGTGGTTTCCCCAGTCCCCCCTACATTATGTTTGGCCCACTCTAGACCACCAGGGAAGTTATACTTGGGGGATGGAGGGGGTAAGCACTAAACACCAGAGAGCTGTATGGGAGGGGGGGGGGGGAGATTGGGAACTTTATAAGGAAGGAAGGTGGCCCGTAGACATTGAGGTTGGCCCGCAACGTTGCCCCAGTGTACAATTTTGGCCCACATTGTGTTTGAGTTTGACACCCCAGATATAGAGTTACAATGAAAAACATTTTTTTCTTTAAAGTGACAGTGAAAAATTAAAAAAATAAAGTGTTTTAATTTTTTTGTGAACTATTAACACCTACCAAACTAATTAACCCCTTCGATCGGATGTGATCTCTCTCTCTCCGGTCTATGGCCATCTGTTCCAGCTCTTACTAGATGTGGTACTGCAGACACAGGAGCATGTATTTGCATCTTTTTATTGGCTGACAAGCTGTCTTTGGACCATTTTAAATGGCAGGTTGGAGTGAGCATTCGCTTCTTGTGTTATGCGCTACTGAGAACAGTACACAGGAAGTGTTGTGAATGTGTTTTTTACATTCACGTTCTGAATGACTGCCAGCATCTAACTGATGCCAGGGATCATTCATAACAGGCACTTTGATCGGCTTTGGGAACACATGTTCCCATTCACTGATCACGGACCGGTGGAATGGAAGGAGGCAATTGCACGATTGGCAGTGGCAAAGTAAACAAGCAGAGACACAAATCTATGACCCTGATCCACAAGTGAAGCTTTCAGTGGCATAGATATGCATAACAAGGATCTGGAATGGGTTAAAAATTTCACCAAGTACTTTTTAATTTAGAACTTACAGCCACATGACACTCAGTGCTTTCATTATGTCTTCCTTCTCTGGATAAAGAATAACAGGCAGTAGCAGTGCTACATTACTGGTCTGCGACATAATCCTTTGCTATCTCCAGCAGAGCCAGGATGGGTCTTCTGTGGGGTGCTCAGAAAGAGATGGTGATCACAGGTCCAAAAGCAACATCAGCACATGAGTGTGACTGCTACTTAAAGTGGACCCAAATTAAAAATACAAGATTTTAGAAATAAAATCTATTTTCTAAATTATAATAATAAATAGCAGCCTTTTTTCAGCTGCATGATGACAAATATAAAATATTTTACATTTATTGGAGGAACCCCTCCCTTCCTTTCAAATTGCCGGGACAAAATCTGGCAAACTGGTGGGGTAGATGGTGTCCGGCAATGGAGGAATTGCTAATGGCTGACCCCAGTATAACCCTAGTTATGAAAAGAGAAGGGTGAAAAGCATGCACTGAAATGCTCATAGGCTTGAAGGAGTGTTTATTTATCTTTGTATGTGTCAGAGTGGTGCAACTAAATATTTTTAATTAAAAAAAATGTTTAGTTTGGGTCCGCTGCTGAGTGTGGTTGCTACAATTGGAGGCTACACATTACCATGCAGGAAATGGTGAAGAGCCTGTAGAGAAGGGCTTGCCATCCTCTTGACAACTTCACATTTTAGATATAATTTAAAAGACCACTATCGTGAAAAAAATTGTAAAATGTAAAACGCACATACTGTATATGCATATGCATAAAATGTTAGTAAAATGCACTTTAAATTATTTTTTTCCCTATGTACTGTCACTAACAATAGGTTGTAAAAATCCAACAGACCTGATGTGTTTGACCAGACCTTGCCTGCCTACAGTGTTGCTATTGTGCTAAACTCCTTGAAATCTCCCATAATGACCTCTCTTGTTCCCATCAGCCAATAGAGGGATGGCCCACAGGGACATGAAATGGAAGTCCTTGGCAAAAAAAAGAGTCTGCTATTGATCTATGGATACCGTCCCATCATCCCTTGCAAGGTATATACCGTAAGTGAAGACATAGACGCTTCATAGATTGGGTGAGCCAATGTCACCAACTGTTGGTTAGTAACCTCAAAACCGTATATATAAATTTATGGAAAAAAATGATCCCTTGTAGGTTTATCTTATGTATTTCATTGATTTCAGCAAATATTACTAAAGCAGCTTCTGTTTTTCCTTTGCTAACTCTGTCACACCTCACAGGTGTGCTGTAAGTGAGCAGCTATTAGGTGTGGCCGCACATGGGCCTTGAACAGACTTTTGGGGATTCTAATATCCCTCTAGACATGAACACTCCTATTCATATCCCTAACTGCTAAATAAAATAGGGATGTGAAAATGAAAATTTGGCACTGGGATTCTTCCGGTTCACACTTGCAGGACTGCATGTAAGCGTATGGGCAGGTTCACACCGGTTCACAAACATACCACAACCACAATGTTAAAAATGAGCGTCCGACTTCACTCTTGTGAAAAAATGGGTCCTTGGGATCAGTTCATGAAAACGAAACAAAGAGTCCGGACTTTGCACTTTTTACTGGAGCCCAGATACCCGCGCAGGCAATGAAAGGCAACACAAAAACGGATCTCCCTTCACACACAGAACTTTGCTCACAAAACAGATGCCAAAGCGGATTGCCTACTTCCTGCTCCTCCCCTCAGCGTCATCTTTGCGGACTTCCTATCCAATAGAAACACCCATGAAGGAAGGACATGCTTTTGACGTACGTTTAAACGGACTGGAAACGTATGCCATAAAAGCACAACATTTTGAAAAACTGATCCATTTAATACGCATTCCGATTTGCAACCGGAAAAGTGTGGCCCGAGCCTAACGCAATCATTCTGGAAAATCATACTGGCTGTAGTGAACTGGAGAGGTATTTTTCAAATACAAGGTTAGTGAATCAATGACATATAAAATCTCCTCTTTAGCAAAAGTGGAGTCTACTTTTACAGTTGAACTAAGAGCTACGCTAAAATTAGTCTGGATTACCCGCATTTCATGCAAACTATAAAGTGCTAAGATGTTCTGTTCTGTACCTAAAGAGTGCAAGCAGCCACCCAGTGACCCTCAGCACCAGGCAGAGATGTAAGAGGCTTAGCCCTCAGACAGCACATCCACTTCCAGGAGTATTCATAGCACCCACTGTCCCTTATTCACCAGCTTTCAAGTCTGACCTGGGAGTGTCTGTGATTTTCACATATTACAGGCGGTATAGTAAAGGCTCTGATTTTTGACACATCATGTTCAGTTATCATCATTACTAGTGTTTTGACATTAATGACTTTTTACATTGCATGTATTACACGAGTTGTACTATTTGCATAAAATACGCTCTGTAGATTGCATAAACGTTACGTGTGCTCTCTGTGTAAATACAATTTACAGACAAATAGTGACGATAACTGCTAATGTCTTATAGTTCCGTATAGTGTTATCAGGATTATGGTTGGAAAGTTGGAAATGACAAATGCAGATTTCAGTCTACTGGTTTAGTTGCATTAGAGTGAAATTTAAGAATCTATTTATGTGACGCAAATATGACCTGGATACCTATTATTGTTATTATGGATTTATATAGCACCAGCATCTTCCGTGGCACTGCACAATAGCATGCAGGGTATAACAATACAAAATAAAACAACGGTTAACCCTCCTGGCGGTTTATTAAAATCCGCCAGGGGGCAGCAAAGCCGTTTTAAAAAAAAATGATACATGATAGCCGCTAGAGGGCTCCTGGAGGGCTTCCCCCGTCGCCATGGCGACATGCGGGATGACGTCACCGACGTCGTGACGTCAAAGGGGACTCCGATCCACCCCACAGCGCTGCCTGGCTATAATTGGCCAGGCAGCGCACGGGGTCGGGGAGGGGGGGGGCGGCTGCGGCGCGACGGATAGCGGCGGATCGGCGGCGATCGGATTGCACACGCAGCTAGCAAAGTGCTAGCTGCGTGTAGCAAAAAAAGATTATGCAAATCGGCCCAGCGGGGCCTGAGCGGTGCCTTCCGGCGGCATAGCCCGTGCTCAGCATGGGCTTACCGCCAGGGAGGTTAATACAAGACAAGGGTGAAGAACAACTGATGCAGTGAAACAAATCGACTACAAATTTTTACACAGGGGTGGGAGGTATGCGTCTATGCAAAAAGGGTGTCGGGAAAAAAGGGCGGGTGGTGTAAACGATAAGCGGTAATAGCGTTTATAAAAATATTGTGTTGTATTTTGTTTACAATAATGTTTTACAAATTCAAAAAACCTTTAATAATGTCTATGAAATCGCAAATTGTAAATACGATAATCTTCCCTGTTTTGAAAGTAAAACCTATATAATTACATTTGTTAAAAACGATAATACATGTACAATCGTTATAATTGTATAATATTGTGTATAACCTTCATTTATCGTTTCTTCATGTAATCAAATCTAAAAATATTGTTTATAAAAATGAAAAAAATATTAAGTAGGTTTGTAATAACTGTAGTAAAACATTAGTAAATATTACTAACATTTTAATACAACTAAAGCTAACTCTACTCTCACACAGAACCCTCCCTCTACCTATCCCTAACCCTTAGACCCCCCCTGGTGGTGCCTAACCTTAAATCCCCCCTGGTGGTGCCTAACCCTAAGACCACCTTGGTGGTGCCTAACCCTAAGACCCCCCTGGTGGTGCCTAACCCTAAGACCCCCCTGGTGGTGCCTAGCCCTAAATCCCGCCTGGTGGTGCCTAACCCTAAGACCCCTCTGGTGGTGCCTAACCCTAAGATCCCCCTGGTGGTGCCTAACCCTAAATCCCCCCTGGTGGTGCCTAACCCTAAGACCCCTCTGGTGGTGCCTAACCCTAAGACCCCCCTGGTGGTGCCTAACCCTAAATCTCCCCTGGTGGTGCCTAAACCTAAGACCCCCCTGGTGGTGCCTAGCCCTAAATCCCCCCTGGTGGTGCCTAACCCTAAGACCCCCCTGGTGGTGCCTAACCCTAAATCCCCCCTGGTGGTGCCTAACCCTAAATTCCCCTGGTGGTGCCTAACCCTAAATTCCCCCTGGTGGTGCCTAACCCTAAGACCCCCCTTCCCTTAGTGATCGCTTTATTGTGCGGATAATAATGTTTTACAAATAGTGACTGTAAAAAATATATTACGATTTACTTACTGATCGCTTTATTATGTGGATAATAATGTTTTACAAACAGTAAGTGATAACATTTTAAATAATGTTTGGTAATATTTAGTATATTTGTAAACGTGATCCATCACAGGCGCATTTTTTTAAACTTAAACCATCACAAGCGTAGTTTGAAAACGTTAATAATCTCCAGGCGCCCTTTTTTCCTGTTCGGCGCCAGTCAAACGATATTTAATATGGGAGTGAATGGCGGTGCCCTTTTTGTCCACTTGCTTCATGCGCCCAAATTTCCTGCTTCCCGGATGTATGCAAACACATCACACAGCATGGAGAGACAAAAGGGTCCTGACCATAAGTGAAGACATAGAAGCTTCATAGACGGGGAGAGACAATGTCACTGACTGTTGGTTAGTAACCTTAACCACTTTGTCCTCCTTGACGTATAAAAACGTCAAGGAGGACAGGCGCGCTCCCGCGCGCTCCCGCGGCCGATCGCGCGCGTGCACGCGCACTCCCGGCCGCGGAGTCGGTAGCCACGGAATCAATTTATCGGGCTATGGAGCCCGATCATTGATTCCTCTCCCCCGCTGAAAAAGCGACAGCTTCTCTCGGAAGCTTCGCTCTTTCTGAAGCTGTGTCTCTCTAAGCGTACAGTGTACGCTTAAGGCTCATACACACATCAGACTATAGTCTTTGGAAAATGAAAGATCACAGACCAATCTTACCACCCTTCATGTAGTATGAGAGCCATACCTTCACAGTCTTTTCTATGGAGCTGAACTCCACATCAGAAAAAAATCTTTGCAAGATGCTGCACACACAGATGCTGTACAGACACAAAAGATCAGTATCTGCAAAAGATCTGTTCCTGCCAAAAATCCATTCCTGCAAATTGCAATGATAGTCTATAAGATCTGCAGATCATCATACACACATGATTTAACTGACATTCATCTGCAGATCAAGCAGTCATCTGCAGATCTGAAAATCCATCCTGGTGGATCCGATCTGCAGATGAATGTCAGTTAAATCATGTGTGTATGATGATCTGCAGATCTCATAGACTATCATTGCAATTTGCAGGAATGGATTTTTGGCAGGAACAGATCTTTTGCAGATACTGATCTTTTGTGTCTGTACAGCATCTGTGTGTGCAGCATCTTGCAAAGATTTTTTTCTGATGTGGAGTTCAGCTCCATAGAAAAGACTGTGTAGAGTATGGCTCTCATACTACATGAAGGGTGGTAAAATTGGTCTGTGATCTTTCTTTTTCCAAAGACTATGGTCTGATGTGTGTATGGGGCCTTAGAGTGACATCATGTAAAAAAAATCGAGATTGCCATCTTGTGGCCAAAAAGTAAAACTACAAGTAAATTCCCAAAAACATTACAATACACCAATATTTCCCCAAATAAAACACTTTTATATCCCACCCTCCCAAAAATGCCCACATAAAATGTTTAATAAAAAAAAAACATTACTATAAAAAAAAAACACATAAATATTTACCTAAGGGTCTAAACTTTTTAAATATCTATGTAAAGATGAAATATTTCTCTCTATTTTTTTTTATAAGCTTGTAAATAGTGATGTATGCAAAAGGGAAAAAATGCTCTTTTATTTCCAAATAAAATATTGTCGCGATACATTGTGATAGGGACATAATTTAAATGGTGAAATAACCGTGACAAATGGGCAATAACAATACGTGGGTTTTAATTATGGAGGCATGTATTATTTTAAAACTATAATGGCCGAAAACTGACAAATAATGAATTTTTCTTATTCTTCCTGTTAAAATGCATTTACAGTAAAGTGGCTCTTAGCAAAATGTACCCCCCAAAGAAAGCCTAATTGGTGGCAGGAAAAAACAAGATATAGATCAGTTCATTGTGTTAAGTACTGATAAAGTTATAGGCTAATGAATGGGAGGTGAACATTGCTCGGATGCATAAGCTGAAAACGACTGAGATGTTAAGTGGTTAAAACCGTATATATAAATTTATGGAAAAAAATGATCCCTTGTAAGTTCACCTTATGTATTTCATGGATTTCAGCAAACAATACTAAAGCAGCTGCTGTTTTGCCTTTGCTAACTCTGTCACATCTCACAGGTGTGCTGTAAGTGAGCAGCTACTAGGTGTGGCCACACACGGGCCCCGAACAGACTTTTTGGGATTCTAATATTCCTCTAGACATGAACACTCCTATTCATATCCCTAAAACTGCAAAATAAAATGAGAATGTGAAAATGAAAATTTGGCACTGGTCTCCCGACCAGACAGTGGATTGTTGACCAGGGCTGTATGTAAGCGTAACTCAATATTTCTGGAAAATCATAGCTGGCTATAGCCTTACTGCAGAGGTGTTTTTCAAATAAAAGGTTGGTGTATCAATGACATATAAAATCTGCTTTTTAACAAAAGTGGAGTCAAATTTTAAAGTTGAACTAACAGCTATGCTAAAATGAGTTTGGATTACCCCCACTTCCTGCCAACTGTAAAATGCTATGTTTAAGATGTTCTGTTCTGTACCTAAAGAGTGCAAGCAGCCACCCAGTGACCCTCAGCACTAGGCAGAGATGTAAGAGGCTTAGCCCTCAGACAGCACATCCACTCCCAGGAGTATTCATAGCACCCAAGTGTCCCTTATTCACCGGCTTTCAAGTCTGACCTGGAAGTGTCTGTGATTTTCCATCTTACAGATGATATAGTAAAGGCTCTGATTTTTGCCACACTATATATAGTGACTATTATTACTAGTGTTATGGCAGTGCTGGATTTTACCCTTTTCAAAGGAACCATTAATTATACATAGGAACAAGGTCTTGTACTGACTGTATAATAATAACCCAGATATTTGAAACAATACGTACATGTGGTGACTTTTATTATTAGGGCTCTTTCACACTACAGGCAGCGGTGAAAGGCTAAAACGCTGCGTTTTGGCTGCAGGCGTTTTGAAGGCGTTTTGAAGGCGTTTTAACGCCTCTACATTACAGTCAATTGTAATGAGAAACGCCGCGGTAGGCCCAGAAAAAGCGCCTGGGAGCGTTGAAACGCAACGCTCCAAAACGCAGCGTTTAGTGTGAATGGTAAAATGAAAGTCTATGGACTTTCTTTTACCTAGGAAAACGCCAACTTCGGCCGTGGCGTTAAAACGCCGAAAAAGCCCTCTGGTGTGAAAGGGCCCTTAGGGTTATGGCATTGCCATGGCTGTCCTTTCATGTATACCAATAAAATACACTCTTGATACTGAAAAACGACTAGTGCTTTCTGGCAACCTCAGTATTCCGATTCACTCTCACATTCAATAACATATTCCTGTGAGATCACGTATCATTTAGGAGAAGGTAGAAAGGGCAAGGTGTGTCACATTTAATAACATATTCCTGTGAGATGTAATATAGTCAGAAAGCGTAAACAAAAAGGAAGCAGACACCAATCTAGCATACAATAGAAGAATGAGCAAAATACAAATGGAGGCTTTAACGGCCTATTAGTCTCAGTTTTGAATGTAAAATTGAACTTTTAGTTACAAAAGCAATAAATAGTCATACATGATATAGCAAGAAAATAGTCCTCAGTACACGTTTATCCCATGTGAGTTGCCTAACGCTCGTTTCATGACCCTTAATGTTGTTGCTTTTTCAGAGGCATAATTTTTCTAAATTCGCAGTTTGTGAGTGAAGGATGGTTTATATGTATATATCTGCAGCATCAAACACAGAGACATAACAATTAGTGCAGAAAATGATGATTAAAGGACTTCCAAGGCGAGTTGGACTAACCCGATTTTACTCACCAGGGGCTTCTTCCAGCCCCTAGCAGCAGTCTCAGTCCCTCACCACAGCCCAGTCCTCTGCGTTGTCCCGCTGATCACCCACAAAGATCTGCGTTCTGCGCCAGATGATGTGGATGCACAGGCGCAGCAGAGCCAACTCACCGGCGGGGTCACGATCTTTACCAGTGGCCTGCATGACAATGCAGGGGACCGGGCTGCGGCAAGGGACTGAGACTGCTGCTAGGGCCTGGAAGAAGCCCCAGGTGAGTAAAATCAGTTTAGTCCCACTCACCTCGGAAGTCCTTTAAAGCGAGATTGTCACCATAAAAAACTAATTTCAACAGCAACTGGTCTGAGTGTATTAAGTGATAAAGATGCTAATCCTGCATTCAAAACTTTCAAAGCTTTTTCTGCTGTTATGGTTTGGAGTTATCACATACTGTACCTTAGTAACACTGGCCCTTTAATAGCCATTGCCATTCAGTTGCATGCTGGGGGTTCTTTTTATCTATAATATATTCCTCCTCTTCCCTTTATTTCTCTGCCTAGCTGCCTAGCTGAAACATGATCCTCTGCTCAATGTGTTTACAAACAAGGCTGAGGTGACTCAGCGATTGGAGGAGAAAAGAAAAAAAAGTTAAGGGAAGAAATTACATCAGTAGTTAGCCTCAAACTGTGGGCAAAAGACATGGTTCCCACCAGGAACAGAATTCTCTTCATTTACTATATGAAATTCACTGAAATCAAAATGTGGACAGTACAATAGATGTGTTATGTAAATAGATTAAGTATTTATTTACTTATATATGTGTTTTTTTCCCCTGGCATAGTATGGCTTAATCCTCCTGCTTTAATAGACAATATATAAATCCAGTGTAATGATGACAGAGTCACCAGAAGCCAATAAACTTACAAAAAGACTTACAAAAAGATATATAGCCACAGCAGAATATATTCCACATGTTCTTATTGTCCAATCAGCCCGATTAATAAATCAATCTGAATAAAGTCTAGTAGGGGATCACTATAATAAACGAAAGTATATTGTCCTGTTATAACAGGGCTCAGTCAATTGACCAATATATATCCTTAAAGGACCACTGTTGTGAAAATCTTAAAATACTTATAAACCCATACCAATAAGAAGTACATTTCTTCTAGAGTAAAATGAGCCTTAAATTACTTTCCCCCTATGTTGCTGTCACTTACAGAAAGTAGTAGAAATCTGACATTACTGACAGGTTTTGAGCTAGTACATCTCTCCATAGAGGAGGTTTTGGACTAGCCCATCTCTCAGCATGACCTGTATTCTTTATAAAGACACTCCTTGAAAAAGATTTATACAAAGATGCTGGCCAGCCTCCCTGCTCACCGTACACTTTTTGGCAGTTGGACGGAGCCACTGCCATTCACTAAGTGCTTTTGAGAATAAAGAAATCCATGAGAATCCCCCATGAGGAGATAGGGTAGTCCAAAACCAGTCAGTTCTGTGAGATTTCTACTACTTACTGTAAGTGACAACAACATAGGAGAAAAATAATGTATGGCTCATTTTATTCTGGGAGAAATGCACTTCTAATCTGTATATGTTTACATGTTTTAAATTTTAAGATTTTCGCGACAGTGGTCCTTTAACAGCCCAGCAATGACTGCACAACAGACACACCGAATAGGAGTAGTGAAGTGTATCACAGAAAGAATCCCCCTTATATTTGACAGATAACCATGTGAAGTATAGTAATCCATAGATCACCCCTAAAGTCAGTACTGGAGTATAATAGCCATAGATTAAGTGTCAATAGTATAGTATCCATAAACTAAGTTTAAAGGGGAAAAATAAAATGAACAAGTGAATCAGTTTAACCACTGTAAAGTCCCATAGCCTATATAGAACCATGCATTAAAGTGGTTCGGAAAGTCAGCATTTCTACTTTACTCCAAAAGATTCCTCACAGCTTAAAAGCTATTATTCCAGAATTATTATTTTTTTAGCAGAAAATCACTGAAATGGTTAAACAAGGCACTTTGTCCTGCTATTCAGCTTCAAATCCACATCCAAACTGGAGATAACAGTATCTTTGTTTGCATTTCAATGTTGATACATGTGTGTGAACACAGTGGGCTCGATTCACAAAGCGGTGATAACCCAGTTATCACGCCTAAAAGACTTTAGGCGTGATAACCATTGCACCACGCTGGAGAAAAGCCCCTTATCACGCCTAAACTCAGTTTAGGCGTGATAAGTTTAGGTGTGATAAGTTTAGATAAGTTTAGATCGCACACAAAGTCCCGCGCGCAAAGCAGCGCCATTAAACTCTATGCAACGTTTCGCGCACAGCAGACTTTGCTAGCACAAAACTTTTGATCAGCTGTGCACTGCGGTGCTAACCCAGTTGGTGCTATAGTTATCACGCCTAAACTTACCACGCCTAAACTTAACACGCCTAAACTGAGTTTAGGCGTGATAAGGGGCTTTTCACCAGTGTGCTAACTGGTAGCCCCGCTTTGTGAATCAAGCCCAGTGTAACAAGTGAAAAGGAGCTCTCTGTGAAGCTATCTGTGCTTCAAGCACACAAACAGCTCAGAACAGCTAATTAGAAGATGTTTATCTATATATATAAAATCGTGTGTGTGTGTGTGTGTGTGTGTGTGTGTGTGTGTGTGTGTGTGTGTGTGTGTGTGTGTGTGTGTGTGTGTGTATGTGCCGCGATCACTCGAAAACAGCTTGACCGATTTGAACGAAACTTGGTATACAGATCTCTTACTACCTGGGATGATATGTTCTGGGGGTCTCGCGGCCCCCCTGCACACGTGGGCGGAGCTACAAACAGTAAATCCGATTTCACCCATTAGAGTCAATGGAAAAGGCTGCCATTCTCACAGTAATCAAGCCAGAGTCCCCACACTTGACACAGTTGGTCACTTGGTGACCGAGGTTACAAATCCAGGAAAAGTGGGCGGAGCATAAAACAGCCAAAGAAATTTCAGACATTCATTTTAAATGGAAAAATGTAAACTGTAGCCATTCTTACACTGTTAATCGCAGGGTTTTCAAACTTGGCAAACTTGGTCACTGGGTGACTGGGATTAATATTCAGGAAAGTGGGTGGAGCCTACAACAGCCAATCAAAAGTCACCTATTGATTTTCAAGGTGAATATTAAAACTGCTGCCATTCTTACACTGTTAATGCCAGAGGCTTCAAACTTGCTACAGTCGGTCATTGGGTGACTGGGGTCCAAATTCACTAAAGGGGCGGGGCCACAAAGAGCCAATCAGACTTTCTTGGTGGATAAACTGCTTCCATTCACACATTTTTGATGCCGGGAACCTGAGAGCTCACAAACTTGCTCATTGAGTGACTGTGTGTCAAGGTTACAAAAAGTGGGCGGAGCCAAAAATAAAGTTCACTAGGAAAATATAAACTGCAGCCATTCTTAAACTGTTACTGGCAGGGTTCTCAAACTTTGCACAGTTGGTCACTGGGTGAATGGGATGAATATTCAAGAGAGTGGGTGGAGCCTACAACAGCCAATTAAAATTCACCTGTTGATTTTAAAAGGGAATATTTACATTGCTGCCATTCTTACACTGTTAATAGCAGATGCTTCAAACCTGGTACTGTTAGTCACTGGGTGACTGGGGTTCAAATTCGTAAAGGGAAATATTTCATTACTGCCATTTTTGCACTGTTAATGGCACAAGCCCCAAACTGGGTTACAGTTATTTATTGGGTGACTGGGGTTCAAATTCAGAAAAGGGGTGGAGACACAAACAGCCCATCAGATTTGTTTCATTTCAATGCAAATTATGGATGCCAAAGACTGTAAAGCTCACAAATTTGGTCATTGAGTAATTAAGTAATTGTCTGTTACTGTTACAAAGAGTGGACATAGCCAACACCAGCCAAATACATACGCAGGCAATGCTGGGTCATCAGTGGGCGGAGACAAATACAAATTTCACTGGGAAAATGTAAATTGCAGCCATTCTTACACTGTTAACGGTAGGATTCTCAAACGTTGCACAGTTGGTCACTGGGTGACTGGGATTAATATTCATAAAAGAGGGTGGAGCCTACAAAAGCCAATCCAAATTCAATTATTGCTTTTCAAGGGGAATATTCAATTGCTGCCATTCTTGCACTGTTAAGGACACAAGCTTAAACCCTGGTACAGTTGGTCATTGGGTGACTGGGGTTCAAATTCAGAAAAGTGGGTGGAGCCACAGCCAATCAGATTTGTTTCATTTCAATGCAAATTATTGATGCCAAATATTGCAAAGCTCACAAACTAGGTCATTGAGTCATTGTGTGTTAGGGTTATAAAAGTGGGCGGAGCCAACACCAGCCAAATACATACCTGGGCAATGCCGGCGATCAGCTAGTATATAATAAAAAGCAGTTGGAATAAAATGCAATGGCAGGTTTCAGGGCAAGATAAACTACACTTTGGAAACTTGTAATGTGTAAACAGACAATATTACTTATGCAAAAAAGCAAATATGATAACTGTATGAGTAATAAAAAGTAGGGAAATACATTTTTATTGAATGTTATGCCAGAGTTTCAGACCAGTTTAATAAGTCCACATAATCTGGTCAATATGGACATATCTTATTTTCATTTTCTCACAGATTCCCTACAAGGATCTATTTTTTCGGCTCTGGATTATTTTTATTTTTGAGCCCCAATGTTCCAGCTATGACTATTTTTTGCTAAAAACTATGAAAAATATATGGAGGATAACCAGGACAAATAAGCTGTAAATCAAAATGTTTTCTTTCTTCTTTATTCTGTCTCTATTGTTTTGTATCAAGGTTACCTTCTAATAAAATTTAAAAAAAAATAAGTCCACTTAGATATGAATGTACTGTAAGTATCCTTCCTTCATACTTGCAAGGCAGCACAACATCCAAATTAGTCCATTGTATGGCGTATTCTGGCAGTGTATAGTAGTGGTTGCACAGTTTATAGAATAAGAGAGTATCCAACTATGTACTGATAGGTTAGCCGCTATAGAACTGTCAATAACAGTAGAGATAAACAATATATAGAGCTTACCCGTTCAGTGTAGCTATTAGGAGTGTGATGGGGCAGCGCTGAAAATCCAGCGATGCGCCTATATTTCCATGGAAGTAGGCTGGCAGTAAAGTTACTGTAGTAACTGTAGTTTAAATATGGTTACAATTTAGGTATTTCGTAGATTTGAGCAAACATTACTAAAGCAGCTTTTCTTTTTCCTTTGCTAACTCTGTCGCACCTCAGAGGTGTGCTGTAAGTGAGCAGCTATTAGGTGTGGCCGCACACGGGCAAACATGTGAAAAAGGCACCTGGAAAAAAGGGCACAGGTGATTGCCGCTAGTAAAATCTTGCTAAACATAACAATATTCCACTACTGCATTTTGATAGTAAAATATAGATAATATTTACCAATATTTTACTATACTAAGAACCCTACCCTGGTGGTGCCTAATCCTACCCCCATGGTGGTGCCTAACCCTAAGACCCATATGGTGGTGTCTAACCCTAAATTCCCCCCCTGGTGGTGCCTGACCCTAAATCCGCCTCCTAAAGCTAACCCTTCCTTCCACAAAGCCAGGCTATGCGGCCGTGAAGGTGTGGAGGTAAACTTCAGCACCCAGAGGCGTCCAATTCCTGGCAAGAGTGGATAGTTTCCTCAGACAGGCTTGCAGCAAAAAAATTGTGTTGCGGATAACTAAAAGTTAAGCACAAGCACATTTTTTTTCCGCAAGCCTGTCTGCAGAAACTATTAGACAAAAAATTGAGAGCAAGGCGCCCACTACAGGGGCAAAAGCCATGGATCTGTTAGCTCCTATTACACACACAAAAGCATCTATCTAGGTAATTATAATTCATAATTAAGCCACCAAAACAGCGAATAATATATAATAATGTCAAAATTTATTAAGGACGTATCCCAAATTTTTTAAAAAAAGAATTAAAAGTATGCAGTGCACAGGATGGCAGGTGTAGCTCAAATCAATAATAATATAATCACAATAATCAAGTTGCTTTGCAGGTACAGGTATTACCAAATGTATAGGCTAAGATTGCAGGGTCAAATACACAGTCTACAGTTGCATGAGCGTATAAACCACCAAACAATTGGAATAAAAATCACGTAATTTAGTGATAAAGATAAGTCTTACCCAATCCTGCAACTTCCAAGGTACACCGCCCACCTGTGCCCCCTCACGTGTTCCGTGACACCATCACTTCTCCAGAAGGTAAAATCTAGAGACTTCCATCCTCTCTTAAGTATAAGTCTGCCCTTCCAATCTAGTCACCTGACCCCACCAGCAATCTCTTCATTGGTAGTCTAACTTCCGCAACTTGCAGTCCACTTGTGCGTTGTGCGCGGCCGCGCACAGTGACATGAACACGTTCCCCATAATCAGGACAGGCATCCGCTATCATGTGTTCCTATGTAGCACTACAGAGTTGAGTTGCACGTCTGGGCGGGACAATATAGTTATTCAATTGTCGGCAGCAAAAAAATATATGTATTATATTACAAGAGATAAAGACATATTTGCAGAATATATGACAGGTATTGTCCTGCCCAGACCTACAACTCAACTCTATAGCGCTAGATAGGAACACATGATCGCGGATGCCTGTCATGATTAAGGGGAACGTGATCACGCCACTGTGCGCGGCTGCGCACAGGTGGACCGCAAGTTGCGGAAGTTAGACTACCAATGAAGAGATTGCTGGTGGGGTCAGGTGAATAGATGGGAAGGGCAGACTTATACTTAAGAGAGGATGGAAGTCTCTAGATTTTACCTTCTGGAGAAGTGACGGTGTCACGGAACGCGTGAGGGGGCACAGGTGGGCGGTGTACCTTGGAAGTTGCAGGATTGGGTAAGACATATCTTTATCACTAAATTACGAGATTTTTATTCCAATTGTTTGGCGGTTTATACGGTTAATCAACTATAGACGGTGTATTTGCCCCTGCAATCTTAGCCCATACATTTGGTAATACCTGTACCTGCAAAGCAACTTGGCTATTGTGCTTATATTATTATTGATTTGAGCTACACCTGCCATCCTGTGCACTGCATAGTTTTAATTGTTTTTACAATTTTTTGGGATACGTCCTTAATACATTTTGACATTATTCATTATTCGCTGTTTTAGTGGCTTGATTATGAATTATGATTGCCTAGATGGATGCTTTTGTGTGTGTCTGCAGAAACTGTCGCCTCTTTCCGCTAATCGGGCGCCTCTGGGCGCCGAAATTTACCTTCATAGCCGCATATCACGGCTATTCTAAAAAACGCAATTTGCCTATCATGCCACAAAATGCAGGGCTCCTGCTCCCTTTTATCCTGCTTCGCACACCTTGAACACACTTTGTGGGATTCTAATATCCCTCTAGACATAAACACTCCTATTCATTTGCCTAACTGCAAAAGAAAATGGGGATGTGAAAATGAAAATTTGCCACTGGGAATATTCTCAGGGCTGCATGTAAGCGTAACTCAATCATTCTGGAAAGTCATAACTGGCTAAACACTGAACTGGAGAGGTATTTTTTCAAATGAAAGGTTGGTGTATCAATGACATAAAAAAAAATCTCCTTTTTTATCAAAAGTGGAGTCAACTTTTAAATTTGAACTAAGTGCTACACTAAAATGAGTCTGAATTACCACCACTTCCTGCCAACTGTAAAATGCTATTTTTAAGATGTTCTGTTCTGTACTTAACAGAGTGCAAGCAGCCACCCAGTGACCCTCAGCACCAGGCAGAGAGGTAAGAGGCTTAGCCCTAAGTCAGACAGCACATCCACTCCTAGAAGTATTCATAGCACCCATATTCACCAGCTTTCAAGTCTGACCTGGAAGTGTCTGTGATTTTCCCATCTAACAGATGGAATAGTAAAGACTCTGATTTTTGCCACGCTATCTTCAGTGACTATTATTACTAGTGTTATGGCAGTTCTGGAATTTACACTTTTCAAAGGAACCATTAATTATACATAGGAACAAGGTCTTGTACTGACTGATTATATAATAACAACCCAGATATTTGAAACAATACATACCGTACATGTGGTGACTTTTATTATTAGGGTTATGGCATTGCCATGGCTGTCCTTTCATGCATACCAATAAAATACACTCTTGATACTGAAAAATGACTAGTGCTTTCTGGCAACCTCAGTATTCCTAATCGCTCTCCTATTCAATAATTTATTTCTGTTAGAAATCTCCTAGTTGGGTAATTTTTCATCACTGTAGTTCCCATTGGCCAGTGCTAAGTTGTGTTTCTGGTACACAACGAGGGAGGTATGGGGGCCAAGGCTGGTTTTAGATTCATTGGGGCCACAAGGCAAAAGTAACCCGGAACCCTACACCCCCAGCAGAAAATACACCCCGGTTCTCTTTGAGCCAGCTCTGCAGTTAGATCTGGTACCAGGTTTGACGAGGACAGCTCCACCTCCACTCTTTTGTTTATTCTTTTCTGGTCTTACAACATGATTCCATGAAGTACCCCTCACCCTCAAATGGAATATAACTATATACAGTGGCGTGAAAAACTATTTGCCCCCTTCCTAATTTCTTATTCTTTTGCATGTTTGTCACACTTAAATGTTTCTGCTCATCAAAACCCGTTAACTATTAGTCAAAGCTAACATAATTTAACACAAAATGCAGTTTTAAATGATGGTTTTTATTATTACGGTAAGTGAGGAAAAAAACTCCAAATCTACATGGCCCTGTGTGAAAAAGTGATTGCCCCCCTTGTTAAAAAATAACTGTGGTTTATCACACCTGAGTTCAATTTCTGTAGTCACCCCCAGGCCTGATTACTGCCACACCTGTTTCAATCAAGAAATCACTTAAATAGGAGCTATCTGACACAGAAAAGTAGACCAAAAGCACCTCACAAGCTAGACATCATGCCAAGATCCAAAGAAATTCAGGAACAAATGAGAACAAAAGTACTGTAATTGAGACCTATCAGTCTGGTAAAGGTTATAAAGCCATTTCTAAAGCTTTGGGACTCCAGCGAACCACAGTGAGAGCCATTATCCACAAATGGCAAAAACATGGAACAGTGATGAACCTTCCCAGGAGTGGCCGGCCGACCAAAATTACCTCAAGAGCGAAGAGAAAACTCATCCGAGAGGCCACAAAAGACCCCAGGACAACATCTAAAGAACTGCAGGCCTCACTTGCCTCAATTAAGGTCAGTGTTCACGACTCCACCATAAGAAAGAGACTGGGCAAAAACAGCCTGCATGGCAGATATCCAAGGCGCAAACCATTTTTAAGCAAAAAGAACATTAACCCTCCTGGCGGTATGACAAATTCCGCCAGGAGGGAGCGCAGCAGTTTTTTTTTTTAAAATCATGTAGCGAGCCCAGGGCTCGCTACATGATAGCCGCTGCTCAGCGCCATCCCCCCGCCCGCTTCGATCAGGAAATCCCGTTCAAAGAACGGGATTTCCTGGAGGGCTTCCCCCGTCGCCATGGCGACGGGCGGGATGACGTCACCGACGTCAGCGACGTCATTGGGAGTCCCGATCCACCCCTCGGCGCTGCCTGGCACTGATTGGCCAGGCAGCGCACGGGGTCTGGCGGGGGGGCGCGCCGCAACGTATAGCGGCGATCGGGCGCGGGGCGGCGGGGATCGGTGTGCTGGCGCAGCTAGCAAAGTGCTAGCTGCGTCCAGCAAAAAAAAAAATTATGTAAATCGGCCCAGCAGGGCCTGAGCGGCACCTTCCGGCGGCTTACCCCGTGTCACACTCGGGGTTACCGCCAAGGAGGTTAGGGCTCGTCTCAATTTTGCTAAAAAACTTCTCAATGATTGCCAAGACTTTTGGGAAAATACCTTGTAGACCGACGAGACAAAAGTTTAACTTTTTGGAAGGTGCGTGTCCCTTTTTCTTCTGGCGTAGAAGTAACACAGCATTTCAGCAAAAGAACATCATACCAACAGTAAAATATGGTGGTGGTAGTGTGATGGTCTGGGGTTGTTTTGCTGCTTCAGGACCTGGAAGGCTTGCTGTGATAGATGGAACCATGAATTCTACTGTCTACTACCAAAAAATCGTGAAGGAGAATGTCTGGCCATCTGTTCATCAACTCAAGCTGAAGCGATCTTGGGTGCTGCAGCAGGACAATGACCCAAAACACACCAGCCAATCCACCTCTGAATGGCTGAAGAAAAAAAAAATGAAGACTTTGGAGTGGCCTAGTCAAAGTCCTGACCTGAATCCTATTAAGATGTTGTGGCATGACCTTAACAAGGCGGTTCATGCTAGAAAACCCTCAAATAAAGCTGAATTACAACAATTCTGCAAAGATGAGTGGGCCAAAATTCCTCCAGAGCGCTGTAAAAGACTTGTTGCAAGTTATCGCAAACGCTTGATTGCAGTTATTGCTGCTAAGGGTGGCCCAACCAGTTATTAGGTTCAGGGGGCAATTTCTTTTTCACACAGGGCCATGTAGGTTTTGAGTCTTTTTTCTCACTAAATAATAAAAACCATCATTTAAAACTGCATTTTGTGTTCAATTATGTTATCTTTGACTAATAGTTAACGTTTTTTGATGAGCAGAAACATTTAAGTGTGACAAACATGCAAAAGAATAAGAAATCAGGAAAGGGGCAAATAGTTTTTCACACCACTGTATAACACTCTTCCACTATCTCCTAACACACCACAACCAGTGTTATGTATAGTTATATCCTATTTATTTATTTATTGTATTTATAAAGCACCAACATATTACGCATTCTAGAGATGGTCAATGAGATGCAAATAATTCATGCAGGATTATTCACATTTTGTATGCAAAATTATGCAGCTTGAAAATGGACCAGCTGAAATGGAATTTGATTGGTCCCGTTTCAAGCACTTATAGTTTTCTACTTGGAGAAATGCTATGTTGAGTTGATGGAATTGAAAATGATGATAATGATGATGATTCTGGGACAAGAGCTATTGTATTGGGATTCTTCCCTCGTTATCTGATGCCTGTGGTGGCATCTAGGTACACACGATACACTAGATTTTCCATCCGGTCGATTCTCTGCTTGTTTTTCCGCTCGATTCTCTTATCTTTTCTTATCAATTTCCATTCACTTCTATGAGAAATCAACTAGACAAATGATCGGAAATAATATCAGACATGTCAGAATTTGTCTATCGAACCATCCATCTGCTGAAAAAACGTATGGTGTGTTCTTAGCATTACACTGAAGCAGCATCATCCATTGCAGCCAGCGCCCTGCCCTGGTTTGCTGGCTCTCATTGGTGACATGTTATTTTGTCATTGTGGGCTGCACCGTCATCACAATCTATATCCTGGCCAGCGTTCTCAACTCTATATAATATTGTCACTTTCCTGCGGTATGTTTTATGCATTTTATCTCTTACTGTATTTAAATTGGTGATATTTACTTACTTATACAAGCAGGGATCCCACTTGGTAATTGATCCATCGATCTGTGCCCATAAAGTAGCTTGCACTATTATACTGTAAGTACTTTTATTGTATATCATTAGGACATTAGCTTGTTCTTTTGCATAGCAGAAAGAGGCACTCATGCTTGCAACACAGCCATAGCAGTTAAGGCACCTGTTTTTTTTCACTGACCTGAGGAAGCAGGCAAGCACCTGCGAAATGTGTTGTCAAGTTTATGTGCTCAAATAAAAGACCTTTTACAATAGACTGGTCCACATTCTTCAAGAGAGGTAATATTACCTATCTTTTATGCATTGGCGCCTCCACCCCTGTTTTAAGTGTCTTGTGGACTGGAGTTGGACATCCCTGTGCTAGACCATTTGTTGTCCTACCAGGGGCGTAACTAGAAATCACTGGGCCCCCCTGCGAATATTTGGATGGGCCCCCCCCCCCATAGGTGCCAAATAATCGTAATGGGGCAGCGTTTCACTGTAAATTAATTGTAAAGTGGGCAGCATTTTACCAGACAATCGTAATGTGGGCCAGAAAATCGTAATGTGGGCAGAGTTCACCAGAAAATCGTAATGTGGGCCTTTAGAAAATCATAATGTGGGCAGAGTTCACCAGAAAATCGTAATGTGGGCACCAGTCACCAGAAAATTGTAACGTGGACAGCATTCACCAGACAATCGTAATGTGGGCAGCGTTCACCAGAAAATCATAATGTGGGCAGAGTTCACCAGAAAATCATAATGTGGGCAGAGTTCACCAGAAAATCGTAATGTGGGCACCAGTCACCAGAAAATCGTAACGTGAGCAGCAGTCACCAGAAAATTGTAACGTGGACAGCATTCACCAGACAATCGTAATGTGGGCAGCGTTCACCAGAATATCGTAATGTGGGACTTTAGAAAATCATAATGTGGGCAACAGTCACCAGAAAATCGCAATGTGGGCAGCAGTCACCAGAAAATCCTAATGTGGGCAGCATACACCAGAAAATCGTAATGTGGGCAGCAGACACCAGAAAATCGCAATGTGGGCAGCAGACACCTGAAAATCGTAATGTGGGCAGCAGACACCAGAAAATCATAATATGGGCAGCAGACACCTGAAAATCGTAATGTGGGCAGCAGACACCTGAAAATCGTAATGTGGGCAGCAGACACCTGAAAATCGCAATGTGGGCAGCAGACACCTGAAAATCGCAATGTGGGCAGCAGACACCTAAAAATCGTAATGTGGGCAGCAGACACCAGAAAATCATAATATGGGCAGCAGACACCTGAAAATCATAATATGGGCAGCAGACACCTGAAAATCGTAATGTGGGCAGCAGACACCTGAAAATCGCAATGTGGGCAGCAGACACCTGAAAATCGCAATGTGGGCAGCAGACACCTAAAAATCGTAATGTTGGCAGCAGACACCTGAAAATCGTAATGTGGGCAGCAGACACCAGAAAATCGCAATGTGGGCAGCAGTGACCAGAAAATAGTAATGTGGGCAGCAGACACCAGAAAATCCTAATGTGGGCAGCAGTCACCAGAAAATCGCAATGTGGGCAGCAGTGACCAGAAAATCGTAATGTGGGCAGCAGACACCAGAAAATCGCAATGTGGGCAGCAGACACCTGAAAATCGCAATGTGGGCAGCAGACACCTGAAAATCGTAATGTGGGCAGCAGACACCTGAAAATCACAATGTGGGCAGCAGGCACCTGAAAATCGTAATGTGGGCAGCAGACACCAGAAAATCATAATATGGGCAGCAGACACCTGAAAATCGTAATGTGGGCAGCAGACACCAGAAAATCATAATATGGGCAGCAGACACCTGAAAATCGTAATGTGGGCAGCAGACACCAGAAAATCATAATATGGGCAGCAGACACCTGAAAATCGCAATGTGGGCAGCAGACACCTGAAAATCGTAATGTGGGCAGCAGACACCAGAAAATCGTAATGTGGGCAGCAGACACCTGAAAATCGCAATGTGGGCAGCAGACACCTGAAAATCACAATGTGGGCAGCAGGCACCTGAAAATCGTAATGTGGGCAGCAGACACCTGAAAATCGTAATGTGGGCAGCAGACACCAGAAAATCCCCCTGCAGAATTTCAGAGCGCCCCCCCCGGGCCCGCTCGTGGCCGGTTTTTGGGGGCTGGAGGGGTGGCAGCATGAGGGGAAAGCCTTGCCCACAGTCGGCGGGGAGAGGGGAAGTTCCCCCCTCTCCCTCACCTCGGGGCTCTCCCCTCTGCGCCCCCCTCCAGCTAGTGAATGTGTGTGGGCAGCGAGCAGCAGCGGCGGCGGGATACATACCTTCTTCCTTGAGTTCCATCGCCGCCTTCTCGCTCTAGCGGCTGACGTCACTTCCGCCTCCGGAAGTGACGTCAGCCGCTAGAGCGAGAAGGCGGCGATGGAACGCAAGGAAGAAGGTATGTATCCCGCCGCCGCTGCTGCCCGCTGCCCACACACATTCACTAGCTGGAGGGGGGCGCAGAGGGGAGAGCCCCGAGGTGAGGGAGAGGGGGGAACTTCCCCTCTCCCCGCCGACTGTGGGCAAGGCTTTCCCCTCATGCTGCCACCCCTCCAGCCCCCAAAAATGGCCCCGAGCGGGCCCCAGGGGGGGGCCGGCCCCCCCCGCGGGCGCAGGCGCTGCAGGGCCTATTGCTACGCCCCTGTGTCCTACCTAATGTCTCCACACCACTCTCCTCTAGATTGTAAGCTTGCAGGGACCTCCCCCTTGTGTTTTCTATTCCACTCACTGTAATTATTTTATCAAATAAGCATTGGCCTGTATGGCTGGATATTATCATAGTATGCACTATGTGTGTATTTTTGTGCTTATGTTCCTGGATGTCCCGATTGTACTTTCCATCATAAACTCTGATTGCATTGATGTTATCCCCTGATGTCTGCACTGTACTCTGTACAGTACCATGGAAGATAATGACACTATACATAAAATAATAATAATGAATAATGCATTGCCTGCTTGTCTCCTGGCGTTGGGGAGTGTAGGATGCAGCAGGTATATCAGCACCTGTACATAGTCCACAATGAGTTACATCAAAGCTAGCTGCAAGTCACATGTACATCTCAAGCCTCTGCCTGGCATCCCTGAGGGAAAAACATGGGAGAAGATGAAACAGACTCTGGCTGCTAACAGCCGTTATTCATGCGGATGATTCTGTTTTTACTGTTTGTGCTCAATGAATCTAAGCAATGCTCTTGCTATAATGGAGATCCCAATACTACTTTTGTACTTTAACTCTTTCAGACAAAGAAACCTCCTGCAAAAAGAAGTAACCCAGAGCGATCGGAATTACACCGTAACTATAGCAGGCCATGGCACGATCTCAGATCCTCATATGCACCGCCGTCCCACCCATGAGGCGGGGTGAGGCAGCTTCCTCAGGCAGCGGAAGTGTGGGGGCGGGGCCCGCCTGGCCGTGGGGGGGGGGGGGACCGAGCTGGTAGGTAGCAGCCAGGAAGGTGGAGCAGCAGGCACATCGATGAGGAGGGGTCAGACCCCCCTCACCTAGGGCTACCCCATCCACACTACCCCTCCAGCTAATTGCACAACTTGTGTCACTTCCTGCAATGCCGCCCGCGGTACTTCCGCAGTACAGTGGACGCCATTGCAGGAAGTGAGGAGAGCGGTGGAACCCAAGCAGGTGAGTCATTACTTTCCCCGCTCGCTGCCTGATAGAAATGCTGCACAATTAGCTGGAGGGGAAGCACAGACGGGGGGACCCAGGTGAGGGAGGGGGGGGGGGTCTAACGCCCCTCCCCACTGCTGTGGCCGCTGCTCCCCCTTCCTGGCTGTTACCGCCTCCAGGCTGCCTATACTACTGCAGTTGGCTGATGGTGTAATGGTTAAGGGCTCTGCCTCTGACACAGGAGACCAGGGTTCGAATCTCGGCTCTGCCTGTTCAGTAAGCCAGCACTAATTCAGTAGGAGACCTTTGGCAAGTCTCCCTTACACTGCTACTGCCAATAGAGCGCGCCCTAGTGGCTGCTGCTCTGCTCTGGCGCTTTGAGTCCGTAAGGAGAAAAGCGCAATATAAATGTTATTTGTCTTGTCTTGTCTTTGTCTACTGAGGGCAATGATACTACCTATGGGGGGGGGGGGGGTGAGCATCCTCACAAGTTTGCCTTCTGGCAGCAAAAAGTCTAGATCCGGCCCTGCCCATATGATCCACTGTTCACCTGATATATTCTTTCTTCCACTCCACTCTGTACTGCACTGCTGGGCAGTAGTACTATGTACGTGTTCCACCCAAAATGGGTTTCACCTGTGATTCACATCAAGGTGGAACAACCTGCGGCAAGAAACGATTGCCCTGGATTAACGATCGAAAGGTTATATCAGCGCTAAAGAGTATAACACACAGCTGCAGCTAAAGCTCCTGGTGCTCCTGGAAGCCTGAGGAAGCTTATCACAAGTGAAACCAGTCCGCAGCGAGTGGGGAAGATTGCCTTCTCTCTACTTCCTCCACTCGCTGCATCACTTCCTGCAATGCCGCCCTCCGAAGTATAGAGGGCAACATTGCAGGAAGTCTAGCGGCGAGCGGTGGAAGAGGAGAGAAGGTAATCTTCCCCGCTCGCTGCGGACATTATATTTTAACAATTTGCACAAATAGCTGGAGGGGTAGCGGGGACAGGGAGACCCAGGTGATGGAGGGGAGGAACAAAGACCTCCTCCTCACTGCCACCCCCGTCCTGGCTGCTTTCCCCTTCACTTCTGCCCCCTCCACCCCCCCGGGCATACGTTTCTACGGACTGGAAACGTATGCTCCAAATACATTGTAAAGCATAAAAAAGGGGGGCAGAATACCAAACCGGATCCATTTAAAACAGATCCAATCTATCACGAACCTAGTGTGGACCTAGCTATAGTAATCATTAGCAAGCTGTTCCCCATCTCTTTCTTGCACCTCTGACACTGTAGTTTTCCTTGGCAGGTGTAGGTACGCTGTGCTGTATAAATGGTTATGTATAGAGTGCTTGGGGGCCCGATGTAAAACTTGCACCGGGGCCCATAGCTACTAGAAATGAGATTGCTTTTAAGAGTTAATTTAACCTCCTTGGCGGTTCTATTTTTTCGCCAAGGAGGCTGCATTACACTTTTTTTGTAATTTTTTGTTTTGTTTCATGTAGCTACCCAAGTGGTAGCTACATGAAACACCACTAGAGGGCGCATGTGTCCCTCTAGTCCGATCGCCGCCGACAGCAAACAGGAGATTGCGTATAGAATGCGATCTCCTGTTTGGCTTCTCCTGTTACCATGGCAACGATCGGAATGACGTCGTGGACGTCAGCCGACGTCCTGACGTCAGGCGCACCCGATCCAGTCCTTTGCGCTGCCCGGGAGTGATTGGTCCGGTCTGCGCAGGGCTCTGGCGGGGGGCCCTCTTCCGCCACTGCATGCGGCCGATCGCCGCGTGGCCGATCGCCGCGCGGCAGCGCCGATCAAGCTGTACGCGTGGCTAGCAAACTGCTAGCTGCGGGTACAGCACTTTACAGAATTTAAATCGCCCCACCAAGGGGTGAGATATCCTCCGAGGCGGCTTACCCCGTGTCCAGCACAGGGTTACCGCTAAGGAGCTTAAAGAGAACCTGTACTGAGTAAAATTATTTAAAATAAACACATGAGGTAACTTCAAATGAACATTACATAGTTACCTTGCCATCAGTTCCTCTCAAAAGCTCACCATTTTCTTCTTACAGTGATCCCTTCCAGTTCTGACAACATTTTGTCAGAACTGAAATATATCAGTTGCTGCCAATTATATATCAGTTGCTGTCAGTTACAGTTGAGAGGAGAACTGATGTGTCCATGTTTCCCTATGGCTCAAGTGGGCAATGTTACAGTTTAACAGTGTGCTGACCAGGAAGCTGTTATGGGGTAATAGCCATTTTCAAAATGGAGGACGGAGAATTCTATTGATCACAGTGGACAAACAGGACGCAGGAGAGGAAAAATAGATTGAGGAGTAGACTGCACGGGAGGCAAGTATGACTTGTGTATGTTTATTTTGACTTTTAATTTTCAGTATAGGTTTTCTTTAACCCTTACCAATCCCTCTAATCCCAACTATCCATTTTGACACTTAAAATGAACCCAAGGTGAGAATAAACTGACAAGATAAACAATTATATTTATCCGCCTACCCCTAAAATGACTTTTTTTAAGTATCCCAGGGTTTTCTATTATATTTAAACATTTACAAATTAGGTTGAATGTTTTACTGTCTCTAATCAGTGGCAGCCTACTAAGTGTCCCAGAGTTAGAAAAAGGTCAATAGTTGATGTATTTTATCATTCCCTGCCCTCAGAAGTTGTATTCTGTTTGGAAAACATTTATGGCTGTAATTTGCTTATCAGTAATGTTTACTATATTTCCAACAAGCTACCGACAAGACAGAAGCTGTCACTTCAATGCCTAGATATTAACTCTTTCAGGTATCAGAATAAAACAAGTGAAACAGCCTGGTTATTAATATGTTTTGCACTGTGCATACACGTGTTTATTTCATCATGTCACATGTCGCCTCGGGTACACTTTAACTCTAACTTTCCCCTCCCCAAAATAAACTCCTTCCTGTCCTCCTATCCCAATCTCTTTTCCCTCTAGCTGTAACTAACCCCTTCAAGACACCTTTCCCCAATCTCCCCCAGAACACTTACTGATGGCTGCTTTTTATCCTTAGCTATTTTGTATAAGTTAAAATGGATTGAGTGGGATGCTGTTAGCTCTTTATGCAGCTGTATGATATGCAATACCCTAAGCCAGTTCTGCAGGATGAGACAGACCTACAGCTTGGCCCTCTTAGTTATAGATCATTTCAGTTGGCAGTTATGAAACAACTGCTGTATAGACACGGTGTTTGTTTACCAGCCAAAAAGTGTGTGCTGCTTTATTAGGCCTGTGTATTATTGCTGTGTTGTAGTATGAATCATGACAAATGAAACTGAATGGCAAAAAATGCAGGATATTTCGGTAAGAACCCTTTCTACTTCCATGCCATATAACAAGTCCAACCATGTCTCTATATAACAAGTGCACCTATGGGTCCCTATGAATAAGCTGCTATTCTCCCCCCCCCCCCCCCCCAACAGGTTTAGCTATTCCCACCCCTACAACAAGTGCTGACATATCCTCACATATCAAGGTGCAGTGGTGCACCAACGTGTCCCCATGAATAAGATGTTATTCTACTCTCTCTCTCTCCCTCTCCCCCGACCAACATGTTTATCCATTTCCACCCCTATAAAAAGTGCTGTCATACCTTCATATAACAAGTGCACCAATGTGTCCCCACTAAAAAATGCAGCCATTTAATCCCTGTAACAAGAACAGCCAATGTCCCTTCCCCCCTCCATATGTTCAGCTATTTCCACCCCCATACAAAGTACATACATAACCCCCAAAGACTATGTGCAGCTTTGCCAATAGATAGCAAGTGTAGCCCACACCCATCTCAATGCAGAGCAAAGCACGAGTTGTAGAAAAAGGCCATTGATTTATCAGATCCAATGCTGGGTCTTGCATCTCTAGCTTGGCCTGTGTTGAGTGAACTCACATGGCTCATGGGAAATGATGGGTATGGCAACGATAGATGAAGCCTGTAGTAAACCTGACAACGGAGTCCATAAATAAGATATCCAATTTCCTCCCTTCTATGCACAGATGTCTCCACTGGGATGGGGAAATGGTATCGGCAGGTGAAGACGGACCCCAGGCTTAAACTAGTAGTATCCTCTGGCCTCTCTGCTATTTCATCCTGGATGTCTGCCAGGTTCCTAAAATTAAACCTGGATAAGACTGAACTCCTAATCTTCCCGCCCCGTGCTGCCTCACCCCCACTGACCTCTACGTCACTGTCAATAGCACAATCATTCATCCAACCACACAAGCCCGCTGCCTGGGTGTCACCCTGGACTCGACCCTCTCCTTCACCTCCCACATCCAAACCGTAGCTAGGGCCTGCTATTTCCATTTACGCAACATCTTCAAGATCCGGCCTTTCCTGACTCCAGACACTGCCAAACTCCTTGTCCATGCCCTCATCATCTCCCGCCTGGACTACTGCAACTCCCTCCTATCAGGCCTCCCTCAAAACCGCATAGCCCCCTTACAATCCATCATGAACGCAGCAGCCAGACTCATCTACTCCTCCCACCGCTCTGTCTCCATGACTCCCCTACGCAAATCCCTTCATTGGCTTCCAATTCACTTCAGATTTAGCTTCAAAAACCTATGTTTGGCCTACAGATCCATACACAAGTCCTGCCCAACCTACATCTCTGACCTGGTCAGCAGACATACACCTGGCCGCCCACTTCGCTCCTCCAACAACCTCCTCTTAACCACCCCACGCATTTTGCACTCCCATGCACGACTGCAGGACTTCACTAGAGCTGCCCCCATCCTGTGGAACTCTCTCCCACTGCCCATCAGGCTCGCTCCCACTTTCAACACCTTCAAAAAAGCACTCAAAACTCACTTCTTCAAGGAGGCCTACATCAACTCAACACTGCCCTAATCCTTTCTGCCAATAACTTCTTGCTGCACCCCCTCCTTTTGTGTCACCAACCCCTACCTCTAGATTGTAAGCCTTTGGCAGGGCCCTTTCCCCTTGTGTATCATACTTGACTGTGTGCACTTTACCCAGAAATTGGAACTTGTAATTTTTACCACTACCACTCCAGTTTATGATCTGGCATTGTACTCCTATCTGCATTGTGTTGTGTATCTTATTGCTATAACCTGTAGTGTTGTATCTATTGTCTATTACCTGTATTGTTCTGTCACCCCAGTTATCATTGTCTGTAACCCTATTTATTGTACAGCGCTGCATAATATGTTGGCGCTATATAAATCTAATAAATAATAATAATAGTAGAGTAGAGGCCTGGTTGCAGTTACTACCTCTGTGATCTCTCATGCTATGCCTTCTCTCATTACCTTTTTTTGCTGTTTTTCTCAGACAAGCCTTTATAAGATTAGGAGACTTTGGGAGCATGCATCACCGGTGTCTACAGGCAGAGCTGTCCCGCCACCCTAGACTTCGCCCTCCACAAACCCACAAACCCCCACTAAACTGCACTGCAAGTGTGCTGGCTGGCCCAACTGTTCCCTCTATCTTACCCGTCATAGGTAGCCACAGGTGCCCCTTAGTATTAGGTAGTCAGAAGTACCCCAATATTAAGTAGCCTCAGGTACTCCCAAGTATTAGCTAGAGATGCTGTCACTGAAGGGAGATCTTGTCAGTGGAATGTAGAGAGCAGGGTGAGTAACCCCTTCTTTACATTCTGCACAGGACTCTGCATAGGAAAGGAGGGAGGGAAGCACTCGGGGAGGGGAGTGAGCTGCACTTCCATCATTAGGCGCCCGTAAGCACGAGCCTACAGTGCCTTATGGAAAATCTGGCCCTGATTGGGAGTCAATAAGATCAGCAGTAGACTGTGGAGTCTATGAAAAAAAGATCATGTCTACTATATTAGTTACACCCTTCATATCACAAAACTACCCCATTAATCTGTGCCTGTTGTCTTGCATGGCTTTATGCTGCATCACATTATGCAGTTATTATATATAAATTAACATGGAAATCAGTTACCATTCTCAGATGTCTGGTGATATTTCTTCAGAATAATATGCATTCCACATAACAGCTAAGCAAACTGTTTTTTTCTAAATGCATTTACAAATCCTAGGTTGAAAATAAATTTGGGCGTGAGAGTGATTATTTAGCACAGGGATATGCATTCAATATACACAAAAGAACTGTCCAATCTGTTCTTCAAATGCCTCTGTAAATCCGGTTTGAATGGGAAACTAATACAGGGCAGTTTGCACGCTTTAGCTATTCAGATCAATATTCCTATTGACTGTTCTCAACGAGCTTAAGCCCATGCTCTGACAAATTCATTAATGAATCCTCCGTGGGCAAAGCCTGCCTCTGTGCCTCTCTGACTGTTTTCCAGGCTATGTGTTTGCTAACTTGCAGCAAGTGGATCAGCACTGTAGCCTTGCATTACAAGTTAGCATTATAAGTAGACTGTGGGGAGGACCTCGCTGCAGTCACTTCCAAGCCTGCTTAAGGAAGGCTCATCCTCGCAGGGGGCTGACTGAGGTCGAAAGGTGATTGGCTGAAGGCCTAGGGCAGTGCCATGATTGGATCAAAGGATAGAGCCACCTCAGTGGTGATTTCATTTTATTCTCAGAAATTCCCACATGTGAGGCAGGAGAAGTGAAGCAAAGAGACTCACAGGCACACCACAGGGCTCTCCTGCTGGATTTTTCATCCCTCAATCAAATAAAGGTGCTATTGCAGCTGAAGAACCCAATGAGGAGATTTTACAAAGCTTTTTCCACCAGAAGAAAACTGCTGAACTAAAAGCGGATCCAAAACTTTCAAGCCAACAGCAAAATATCAGGAGAAGTGAATTATGACAAAGCATACAGTATTTCCAGGTAAGACACTTCTAGCATTGATTTGTACTGTGAAGAGGTCTGTGCTGTGGTAGATTTTTGGGGATGTAGATTTGTTTAAGTGGTGCGTAGTACTGTGCTGCTGCTGCTGCTGTGACAGAGTCCTATAGAGGCAAGGTGAACAGAGGCCAGGGCATGGGGATTAGTACAAAGAGAGACAGGCTTAAGGGAAACAGACAAAATCACTTGATCCTTATTGCAGAGGTGAGAAGAAAAACACTTCACAGAAACAGGCTGTAAACTGGGGCACAAAGGTGCAGTATTATTATTTAGTGTTTATATAAGTATAAAATAAGTATAAATAAAACATAAAGTATAGAGTACAATAAGCACATATTGGAGAAACCTAAGAGATCTTTATAAAAGCAGCACAGGCTGAAGAGCAGGAAGTTAGCGGTTTTTATTCCCCGCAGTGTTTCGTCTAGTATGTATTATTGTTCAGTTTTTACTGCTTTATAATAGTTGTTTTATAGCTGAAAGTCTACTGTCTGGAACTTCAGTAGTGTTTCTATGGAAACGTAAGAAAGTGCATTATGACTTGAGTTAGAAGGTGTGCTCATGTAAAATAAATAGATACAAAGTACTAAATTGAAAGTATTTTACCATTTTTAATGGCTTATTTATAAATATGTTATTATGATGATGGTTATTATGTCAATGTCAGTATTCCATAGTCACGCCTTTGCAAGGCACGCAGGCTAGCCACAGATATAAGTAGTACTTGGAAACACCTTGCTGTTATAGGCTAAAGCCTGGTACACACTATCAATTATGATTGGCCAATCACTGACCAATTTTACCTCCTCCAGGTAGTATTAGGGTTTACCTACACAATCTGCTGACAGTATTCAAAACCTGTTGTCCCTCATACTACATGGAAGTGATACCATTGGTCAGTGATTGGCCAATCATAACTGAGTGTGTACCAGGCTTAAAAGTTGTGGTAAAAGTAACTATAGATATTTTAGGGGAGCTACATAAGCAAACTCCAATCAGATGCTAAAAGGTCATCAAGTCTTTCAGTTGGTGATATAAACAAGAAAATAAATGTTTATCAATGGGGGAACAATACTACAGTAATGTGCCAAGGTTACCCAACCTGCCCAATGCCTTTCGCCCCAGATAGGGCTCGGTTGGCCATACCTCTAAACAGTGGCATAGGTAAGCAGCCTGGGGCCCCTGTGCACATTTTACATGGGCCCCAAGCACTAGATTGATATAAAGCCCCAAAACCAACCAAGGACAGTTTTAGTGTCAGAGAAGCATAATCAGAGTAAGGAAACTGTTAGTAAAGGATTACTACTATTCAATGCACATATAGAGGTGTTCATTACCAGTAGAGCACCAATGAAAAACTAATAAGATGGATGGAGAAGGGCCCCTAGTGGGCCCCTCGGGTCCAGGGGCCCCGGTGCAGTTGTAACCTCTGCATCCCCTATTGCCTTGCCACTGCCTGCAAGGCTGATATGTCTGGATGGTGCTGTGCTGCTCCCCACGTACTTAGCTATGTAAGAAAGATTTCCTGGATTTTGGATTATATTCATTCAAACAGTATTTGCAATTGGCGGAAAATTTCATAAAAACATGACCTGTTGAACTAGAATTTCCAACCAATTGTCATATTTGCAGGACTTTGTTTTTTATCTTTACTGAACTTGTACACAATTCACTTCTGTCTTATGTCTATGGGTGGACTAATGTGTTCCGTCAACCAGAGAAAAAGTGCAATCACAACCATCTCTGCTCATTGAGTGCTCCGGTGAGAAACTGACTGTCACCCCCTACACCCCACTCCCAATACCAGTATAGGTCACGTAGTGGTTAGCATTCTCGCCTTGCAGTGCTGGGTCCCTGGTTCAAATCCCAGCCAGGGCTCTATCTGCATGGAGTTTGTATATTCTCCCTGTGTCTTTGTGGGTTTCTTCCCACATCCCAAAAATATACAGATAAGTTACTTGGCTTCCCCCTAGAATTGGCCCTAGACTACAATACATACACTACACAATACATCCATAGACATATGACTATGGTAGAGATTAGATTGTGAGCCCCTCTGAGGGACAGTTAAGTGACAAGACAATGGACTCTGTACAGTGCTGTGGAAGATGTCGGGCTCTATAAATACAAAACAATAATAATCGAATGCAATATAAATGTATGGAAAAAAGTATGATTTTTGAATAATAGTAGTGACAGAAACTTTTAGCATCCTTTTTATTAAACTCACCTACGCAAATACCTGCTGTATTCTGTATTGTGTTGTGCATGTTTGTAGGACCAAGTACAAACCTAAAACAACTACAGTCTTCTTGGGCACCTTACTAGCTCTTGCCACTCTATTAATACACTATTTGGGGCGGTGATTTTAAAGGTGTCCACTATCGGTACAATTTTCAGCAAAAAAAAATCGCCCTAGCGTTCAGATAAATGTGATCCGATTGCCAGAAAATAAACCTCGCTGATGTCCCAAATTGACTGCACAGGTGATCATCAAATAACAGTTTAGTCAATCAGAAAAACTTTTTTTTTTATATGTTTTGATGGATAGGAAGTTAAAACAATCGATATATTATGGCATTTTATTTCTGATCAAACCTGATCACTTTGACCAGGGGTCTCAAACTCAATTTACCTGGGGGGCCGCAGGAGGCAAAGTCAGGATGAGGCTGGGCCGCATAAGAAATTTCACAATCGCGGTGCATCGCCTCCTCTGCCTGCCCCTCTCACTCATCCTTCACAGAGAGGGGCGGGGAGAGGCGGCGATTGACGTCAGGAGGGGCAGAGCTGAAGCTGAAAGCTCTGCCCCTTCCGGGAAATGCCGGCGGATTGCCCCCCGGGCGATTTGGGGGCTCTGCAGCCCTAGTTTAGCGGCGGGGATGCGGCGGATTACTTGGGAGCACTGAAGAGAACTATAAGGAAGCTTTTGCCGGCGAGGGCCACAAAATATTGTATCAAGGGCCCGCGGGCCGCGAGTTTGAGACCCCTGACTTAGACTGTAAGGAGAACAGAGGCGCCAAAAGAATAAAATGTATTAAAAGCTTTAAAATTCCTCGGGAGGCAGTGGTGGACTCATCTCCCCGAAGTAGGCGCTTATTATTCTTTTGGCGCCTCTGTTCTCCTTACAATATCAGCATCCACCCCTGCTGGAGGGGTTGAATTCCCTTTCTTCTCCCTATCTACAGAGAGCGACATCTTAATCCTGAGTGAGGACAGGTCTAATCTCCACACCTGCCTATACTTCTGAGTATATTCATTTATATACCTCTCATTACCCATTATTGTACATACTACACTATATTGGGCTCTCGGTGTTCCCTTTTTTTCTCTCTGATCACTTAGACAATTACTTAAAATTGTACCATTAGTGGGCACATTAAGTGTTAACAAATCACTGGGCTGGCCACGTGATGCAGCACAGTGACTCCTTTGCCCCATAATTACACAACAGTCCTATCCAATCCCTTCCATAATCTAATCTCCAGATGTCTATAATATTTCCGGAAAGAATAGTGTACATGGCATAGTTCTTAGGAGCCCCTCCAGCAAGTGGTGTCATGCAACCTTGGCAACAGTATTGTGTACTGTGTTTGGAATACTGTTGCCATGAATCTGTCCAGCAGCTCTCCTGCTGCTGCAGGAGTAATGAGCTGCAAAGCACAGAATATCAGCAACTGTTACCATTTTCCATACCTGCACTAATCCACTGACAGACATCAGATGTTGACACTCCTATATTCTTGTCTGTCATTCAGCTAATTGTGACCTGTCATCCGTAATCAAAACACCTCTAACCATCCATGCTGATTGTGACTACATTAAAATAATCTACCAGTCTGTTTTTGGAATGTGGAGAACTCCAGGGTGCACAGGGCAAACCCACAAAAAGAAAAGTTTAATACATACCTGGGGCCTGCGCTGACTGGCCGAATTACTGGGTGGCGGCGGAGGACGGCGAGGGAGCGATCAGCCTGAAAGGGGCTGGAGGAAGCCCCAGGTATGTATTAAACTTTTCTTTTTATTTTCTCAGGTAGCAGAACTAACATTCGGAGAGGCATCATATAGTAAATTCAGCTAGAATAAGTGATATAATCAGTCTCCTGTAATGCCCTGCACAGCAGCTCTCAGACTGGAAAGGGAAGCAACAAAACAGGGCTGAGGTTTACATTGTGAACTTTGCTACGGTTGGGCAGAGTAATGACTCATCACCGTGCTGCTCACTTGCTCAGTCCAATCAGCATTTGGCCTCTTGCACACTACATGTGATTCCGATTTTTTATCTGATCCGATTTTGGATTCCAGTTAAAGAAAGTACTGCTAAGATTTTTAATCGGAATCCAAAATCGGACGTATAAAAAATCAGAATCACATGTAGTGTGCAAGAGGCCTTAGGCAGTTTTTTTTTCCACAAAGCAACCTAGATGAAGACCTAGGGCCTGGTAAGAATCCAGGGTCCTGTCTGCTTTGTCCACAGATCACCCTCCTTCATCCCTCTCCAAAAAGCTCAGGTGGCTAACAAGGGAAGACTTTGCTGGCACCTGCCTAAAATTATATGAAACTCAAGAATAGCTGGATAGCACTATAAACCTTTTTATAGTACAGAATGCACAATTACATTATAAACCACCAGACAATTGTATGGAGGGGTGGGGGGGGTGGGGGGAGGATAAAAGCAGCCTACAAACCCTAAACAAACACACATACACTGGTTTATATAACTGACAGGGAATACAGCAATGTACACTCTGGCAATAATTATTACAATACATTTGCAGTGCTGGGTACCCAGTTTGAATCACAGCCAGCACTATTGTGTCTGTGTGGCTTTCTTCCGGGCACTTCAGTTTCCTCCCACACTTCCAAAACAGACAGATAAGTTAATTGGCTTGCCCCTATAATTGGCCCTAGACTATGATACATACACTACACGATACATACATAGACATATGACTATGGTCATGAGAGCAGGGGATAGATTATAAAAGATCAATAGTTCATATATTTTAGCTTCTGGGACACTGAAAGACTGTGTCAGCATATAAGACAATAAAACATTAAACCTTCTTTTCTTTGCTGACACACAGAGAATAAAACTAAAGAATTCTGAAAAAAAGTCATTTAAAGGAGTAAGAAGATATATACAGTAGAATTGTTTATCTAATCAGTTTATATTCCCCTCAGGTTTCCTTTAAGGCACTGTGTGATGCTCTGCCCCACCCATCGAAGGGAGGAGGAGAGAAAGAATAGCCCAGCCCACAAGCACCGTCATTTTCATGTTGAATCCTTATGTGGTCTAAACATGAGTATGAGATTTATTTTACATTTTTTCAATGAACGGGGCTTGAAAAATAGTTAAACCAAAATTGGAATTCCACTTAAAGAGAAACAGTGACCAAGGATTGAACGTCATCCCAATCAGTAGCTGATACCCCCTTTCCCGTGAGAAAGCTTTACCTTTTCTCAAACAGATCATCAGGGGGCTCTGTATGGCTGATATTGTGGTGAAACCCCTCCCACAGTGTGATGTCAGGACCATGGTGCTGACATCACACTGTGGGACCCTTGTTGCATTGTGGGAAATAACAGCTGTTTCCAACTGCCAAAAAAAGCAAGCAGCATCTCCTTCCACTGACATCACCTGCCAGCAGTAAACATGCCACCATGTGATAAATATCAGAATGTAAATCAGGGAGAGGAAAGATTTTACAATGGGCAAACACTGACTAAATCATTTATACATAATATTGTAAAAATGAAGCACTTTTCTTCATTACGTTATTTTCACTGGAGTTCCTCGTTAAACAACAAGCTATGTGGAACTATCAAGCAAATAATGTTTCCTGGAATAAACATTTTGTTAAATTCTCCTAACGAATTCACAAACTGAACCAGTCAGTGTAGAATGTTACCTTCCTGCTCATTATCTCTCCAAAATAAGTGGGATCTGAAAGGGCTGTGATTTAGGAACATATTAGCATATCAGTCTGCAGTGCCAAAACAAAGGTCGTAATATTTATTTTACATGATCACAACAGAACAGAATGAAAATGATACAATTAAAGTACGAGTGTGAAGATCCGGTCCAATGTATTCATTATGCTCATTCTTACTTTGGAGCATACAGGACTGGTTGATTCCTAGTGAGGTCCTTTGCCTGGGGGGCTTCACAAATGTACTGTCCATCTACAGCATAATTAAATCTATTATGTAACACAGTGCTTGCATGCAAGCAGGATCGCCACGACAACCAGGTACCGAACGCACAGCACTTCAGACATAAATGTAGATTTATTTAACTTTATTTTTAGTTTATTTTAGGCAGTCTTGTAGTGCGCACTAGTTTCCACATTGCGCAAGCACCAAAGATGGGCGAGATTTGTTCCAAAGGTGAAATCAGCTTTGAAACACTGTGAGATTTTCAGCCCCCTTTACAAAAAAGTTTGGACACTGTGGCCTCAATTCACGGAACATTATCAAACGTTTATCAAACACTTTATCAAACGTTTGATAATTTACCTCATGGGTAAAATCTCATTTTAAATTCACTAAGGTGTTATATATTTATCGAATGTTTTACCGATAAAACTTTCAACAAATATATAACACCTTAGTGAATTCAAAATGAGATTTTACCCATGAGGTAAATTATCAAACGTTTGATAAAGTGTTTGATAAACGTTTGATAATGCTCCATGCATTGAGGCCTATGTAAAATAAAATAAAATAAAAACAATGCAATGATTTGCAAATCAAGTACATCCTATATATAAAGGGCCACTATCGTGAAAAATTGTAAAATGTAAAATACATGTAAACACATAAAAATAAGAAGTATCCAGAGTAAAATGAGCCACAAATAACTTTTCTCCTCTGTTGCTGCCACTTACAGTAGGTAGTAGAAATCTGACAGAACCAACGGGCTTTGGACTAGCCCATCTCCTCATGAGGTATTCTCAGAATGACACTTCTTGAAAAGGATCTATACAAAGATGCAGGCCAGCCTCCCTGTTTGCTGCACACTCTTTTGGCAGTTAGACGGAGAAACTGCCATTCACTAAGTGCTTTTGAAAATAAAGAAAACCCTGAGTATCCCCCATGAGGAGATGGGCTAATCCAAAACATGGGGGTTCCATCAGATACTACCTACTGTAAGTGACAGCAACATGGGAGAAAAGTAATTTGTGGCTCATTTTACTCTGGAAGAAACATACTTTTTATTTGTGTGTGTTTACATATAATTAAAATGTTATGATATTCTTTAAAGCAGTATTGTCACTATAAAAATCAAATTTCAACAGCAACTGGTCTGAGTGTATTAAGTAATAAAGATGCTAATCCTGCATTCCAAACTTGCAAAACTTTTTCTGTTGTTATGGTTTGTAGTTATCACATACTTTAGGAGCACTGGCCCTAGTGCCAAACAGTTGAATGCTGGGAGTTCTTTTTATCTATAATATATTCCTCTGCTTCAATTTATTTCCCTGCCTAGCTGCTTATTAGAAACACCCTCTGATTACTTGTGTTTACAAGCAAGGCTGAGGTGACTCAGTGATTGGATGTGTAAATAAAAAAAGACAGTGCAGTTGTTAGTATACACCTCAGTGGGAGTGTCTGAAGACTCTGGGAGGAGGGCAGCTAATGAATACACAATGAGCAAGAGAAGGGAGGGGGGAAAACAAGAGTCAGGGAGGATATGATGTCAGTATTAGCTTGGCAAGATGGCCACTGCCTAGAATCAGATTTTCTGCTTTTGCTTTATAAAATTCACAGGAATCATTACGTGGATAGCACAAAACATCTGTTATGTAAGTAGAACTAGTATTTATCTACTTATATATGTGTTTTTTATTTCTAGGTTAGCATGGGTGTCGCTTGTTCTTTAACTGAGAATAGTTTAAACATAAAGCAAAGGTCAAACCAAAGGGTGCATACTAATGATACAATCATGATTGTACAGTCTTACGACTTCTATGTAATATGAGGGACTATCTAAAGTATCTATACAGAATATATTCACTCAGTTTACCCTTCTACTCCATAGATGTAGTAAAATTGTACAATAAATACTGTATCGTTAGTGGGCACTAATTTGTACCCAGTCATGTTACTGACCCGGTAGCACTCAACAGGGGCGTAGCTAGAGATCGTGGGGCCCTCAGATGTAGCCATTCATGTGCAATGCCACCTGCCCCACCCTATGGATATGAGTTAATTGGGCAATTTACATTCTCATGGAATCAACACTGCACATAGTTCATGGGCACTGAGACAAAGTCAGAGGGTGGAGAAACACAAGAAAGTTAATGGTGAATACATTAACCACTTCCCAACTGAGGGGTTTTACCCCCTGACCACCAGAGCAATTTTCACCTTTCAGCGCTCCTTCCATTCATTCGTCTATAATTTTATCATTACTTATCGCAATGAAATGAACTATATCTTGTTTTTTTCACCACCAATTAGGCTTTCTTTAGGTGGGACATTATGCCAAGAATAATTTTATTCTAAATGTGTTTTAATGGGAAAATAGGAAAAAATGTGGGAAAAAATTTATTATTTTTTAGTTTTCGGCCTTTATAGTTTTTAAATAATGCATGCTACTGTAATTAAAACCCATTAAATGTATATGCCTATTTATCCCGGTTATAAAACCGTTTAAATTATGTCCCTATCACAATGTTTGCCGCCAATATTTTAGTTGGAAATAAAGGTGCATTTTTTTCAGTTTTGCGTCCATCCCTAATTACAAGCCCATAGTTTATAAAGTAACAGTGTTATACCCTCTTGACATAAATATTTAAAAATTTCAGTCCCTAAGGTAACTATTTATGTATTTTTTTTAAATTGTAAATTTTTTATTTTTTTTTTAATTACAAAAAAAAAAAAAAATTGGGGAGTGTGGGAGGTAAGGAGTTAATTTTTTTGTGTAAAACAAGTTTATTTGTGTGTAAAAAATGGTTAGGGTGTAGTTTTACTATTTGGCCACAAGATGGTAACATTACCAATTTGTTTCATGCGACCTGCAAGCGTCCTTCCGGACGCTTGCAGGAAGTAGAAAGAGGCTGGGACTTTGTTATTTTTTCACAATGATCGCGCTGCTCAGCCGAGCGGCAGCAGATCATTGCGGGGCTGAGATCAACGAACGGGAATGGATTTTCCCGTTCCTTGATCTCTGGGCGAGCGGGCGGCGGCGTGTTTACTAGCGGCGGGCGGCGTGTTTACGAGCGGGAGCGCGGACAGCAGCGGCAGTGCGCAGAGTACGGATTTCTCTGTCCCTCGGGGTGAAAGGATGGAAAAAGGGGCGGAGAAATCCGTACGCGCGGGGGTAAAGTGGTTAAGTACCACCTCTGCTCCAGGGCCCCATAGCAGCTGCTATAGCTATTACTACGCCCCTGGCACTCAACCAAATTAGCTGTGAGATGTTCTGCCATGTGTGTGTTTTCAGTCTTGTTGTCCAACTCAGTGTAATGCTGGGTGGTCATACTTCCTGACCACCCAGCACAACAAGGCTAAGAGCTGGATAATGGAAGAGGTTACACAGGCTGCCCAGAGCAACTGCAGCTCTAGGCTTCTGATACCGATACAAATAAAACACAATGGCAGCGCAGTGCGATGTGCGCCGCCTTAGTTCGCATTGTGCTGCCTTAGCGATAGCAAGTATTCAGACAGGTACAAGACAGGACTAAAGATTGGAGCGTAACTAATAGCAACCGCAGCTCACAGTAACGTCCACAGAAACAGAGCAAGCTGGCTAACAACAGTCACCAGCAAGCATCCACCCAGGCAAGACTACAGGATAGAACGTATCTAATAGCAACTGCAGCCTATAGTTACGTTCCCAGAAACTAGAGTAGCAGGAATACTACCAGTCACCAACGTGGTGATGGCAGAATCCAAGCTATCTGGATAATGGACTTCACTGATCCACCGGGGATGCAGCGAACGTCCATCAAGCAAGGAAACAAGGCAATACACAATAATACAGAAAAATAACAAACGGCTCAACTAACGGATAAATATATATTAGCAAGTCTGCATCCGATCGGATTTCCCTTTTTTTTCGATTTTTATCTATCCGGAATGCCAGATATTTTTCTTCAATTTCTCTAAAGATTATAAGGTGTCAATTTATTCATATACACACCCAAGCAATTTTCTCAGAGTTTCCAATCATTTTTATCATAATTGGGGAAAAATTGGACATAGGTGTGTGGTACATTGGTCATATTTTTGAAATGTTACAATCAGTCAGAAAAATTGATTGCAATTATTAAATTGAACAGATATTTAAAAAATTGTATGGTGGCCACCTTAACACTTGAGGCTCTGATACAGTTAAAACATTCCAAAGTTTAAACCTTCTTTTAAAGTGCACTCATGTTGAAGTGTGCTTAACCACTTCAGGATTCGGCGTACGCTTAACTACGCCCCTGAATCCCGAAGTGGATTGCATGGAAACGGCCGCTCGTATGAGCAGCCGTTCCATGTCAGTTCACGGGGGGTGTCTCCGTGAACACCCTGCGAGCCTCCGATCGTGGCTCGCAGGGTAAATGTAAACACACGGGGAAGATCTTCCCCGGTGTTTACATGTATACGGCGCTGCTGCGCAGCAGCGCCGTGGCGGAGATCGGCGATCCCCGGCCTCTGATTGGCCGGGGACCGCCGGCACCTGATAGGCTGAAGCCTATCCTATCCGGCGCAGGACGGAATTCCGTCCTGCGCCGCTCACAGGGGGAGGTAGAGGGAGGGAAGGGGAAGGCGGCCAGGAAGCGCTGCGGAGGGGGGCTTTGAAGAGAGCCCCCCCCCCCGCAAGCGCAAGCAGCCGGCGGCGATCAGACCCCCCCAGCAGGACATCCCCCTAGTGGGGAAAAAAGGGGGGAAGTCTGATCGGCCTGGCTGCTAGCTGATCGGTGCTGCGGGCTGGAAAACCCACGCAGCACCGATCAGCAAAACCACCCGGTATCCGGAAGTGGTTAAATTACTTAAACAGAAACTTTAACCCAGTATTGAGCTTCATCCCAATCACTAGCCGATACCCCCTTTCCTACGAGAAATCTTTACTTTTTCTCGAATAGATCATCAGGGGCTTAGTGTGGCTGATATCGTAGTGAAACCCCGCCCACAGTGTAATGTCATTACCATGGTCCTGTGAACCTCGTTGCATTGTGGGAAATAACGGCTTTTTCCAACTGCCAAGCAAGTAATATCTCCCTCTGGGCATAGAACTTTCAGTGACAAACATTCTGTACAGATCACCTGGCAGAACTAAAGATGTCACCACCTGTGATAAGTTTCAGAATGTAAATCAGAGAGAGGAAAGATGTAACAATGGGCAAACACTGTCTAAATAATCGATAAATAAATATTGTAAAAAAATAAACAATTTAATTGATTATGATATTTTTTTACTACAGTTCCTCTTTAAAGTGAGGGTCTGATCTATAATGCAATGTACCTGCTTGGTTTTGGTTACTTCCACCAATGCCCAGATGACTTTGGCCAAGCACAAATCTGAAACTGTTAATTCCCAGTTAAGGAAATCATCATGAGCCAATCATCATAAGTTTCGCACCAGAGAAATTCATAGACAAATTATTTCAAAGATAGTGAATTTTTGGCCAAGAACTGTTTGCAGCAACTATATCACTGCCAAGAAAATCAACACTTAGCAAACACCTGGCTGACGGTGGCAAGCTTAAACCCAAGGACAGCTGCCGCCAGGGTCACAGACAGCAGAAAAAGCATTAAGGGAGGTAGACCCCAACTACTCTAAACTACTGCTGAAGTTCTATTTATGTCTTCACTTACCAGTGCAGCTACATTGTCTTCTATCAACCTATAAAGTTTCCTAATGTTAAGAAAACTGATTCATAAAACTTAGCGCGGATAACTCAGCAAAATGTTAAGTGCACTACGAGACCTCGGATGTCATCACTGCAGTGTCAGATATGTTCTCCTACATAAGTACATGATGTTTTTGGACATGTTTTTCTCCAGAAAGCTGATGGAGTCAAAATGCTGACTCTAAGGACGACTCAGCAAATAATCTTAAATATAGAACTTAGTTCAACAACAAAGGACACACAGCACCACAGGAGACACTGGCTGGAAGGTGTAATGGTTAAGGGCTCTGCCTCTGACACAGGAGACCAGGGTTTGAATCTTGGCTCTGCCTGTTCAGTAAGCCTGCACCTATTCAGTAGGAGATCTTGGGCCAGTCTCCCTAATACTGCTACTGCCTATAGAACGCGTCCTAGTGGCTGCAGTCCTGGCGTTTTGAGCCCGCCAGGAGAAAAGCACAATATAAGTGTTCTGTGTTTGTTTGTTTATATAAATCCAAAGTAATAATAATAACCCGCATCGGGTCAGGTGACATGCCAGAAGCCATGCATGGACGCTGGAAAGCCGAAGGGAGCATGCAGAAAGGATAGAAGATGGCACCTGGAGGCTTGGTAAGTATTTTCAACCCTATAATGCCCTGAAACCCTCTGAAGCACTGTCCCTGTTATCCCCTCAGGCATGACAGTTAGTTGAGACTTTCGGTTGCCCGTTGCCTTTGCTCTAGTTACGTAAGAAACACCAAAATCTATCAATCTTTCAGTCAATCTATCGTTCATCTGTCTTTGCACAGATGACTGCAGAGTAATATGGAAAATGTAATAATTATGAAATTATGTACTTGTCAGTTGCCACAGGCACAGGTCCTGTTTTATTTCAGCCACTGTATGATTCATCCAAGAAGGAAAAGAAAACTAGCCTATGAAAGCCCCTAGTTGCAATTCAGCTTCTTGTTGATAAATTAGCAACCAGTGGCTTTGATTTGCTAGATTTATTTTCCTTCCTGGGTTAGTGGAGATTTCACTGTTGGGAGGATTTTCACAAAGCATCTTCCTGTCTCTTTTAAGCCTCATCTACACGTGTAGATGAGGCGGCGATCCGGCGGCTCGATTTGCCGCCGGATCGCCTCTTCCGCGTCCCCGCTCGTACCCACCGCGTACCCGCTCGCCGAGCGTGCGCCGGATTCGATTCCCCGCTCCTCCCCGCCAGCGCGGCTTATCTTCCGCTCCATTCCCTGCCATTGTCCCCTCGCGGGGAGCGAGCAGGGAATCGGCGGTGGAGATATCCGTCCTGTCGGATCTTATCAATCGAGCCGCATCAGCGGCTCGATTGATAAGGAACATCGCGGCCGCATCTACGCGTGTAGATGCTGCTTAAAAACAGCACACATTTTCATTCCATTGTTTCCAACTTATGCTTTTCAAGCAAAGTACATTTCAACTTCAAAACTCATATTAAAGTGGACCTGAACTCTTTTAGACAGTTTAGCCTGTCTACTTCCCCCTCATGTGTGACTGATCACCACCGTAATTTGATCTCTCAACTGTGTCAGCTCAAGAATAACCTCTGCCATGGCAGAGCAGCTAATTTGTAAACACAGGATGTTAACAATATGTCTGCTTCCATGGAAGCAGGAAGTTGACACACTGCAGATTTATTGCATGGATTTGTATCAGCTGTAGCAAAGACATTTTGTCTTTAAAGGTTATTATACTATTGCTTATCATTTAGAGCAGAAAGGAAAAAACACTGTTGGAGCTTCTTCTCTGCCTTGTGCAATACAGTATATTCACATCAACCTCTATCCCACCCCGGAACAAGAATTTATCCAGCAAAGTAGGAAGAGTTTCGGATTTATCATGGGCTTAGCTGTTGGCATTAATATTTTCACCTAATAAATAAATGGTGGCGGAACACTGCTTGGATTGATGGGGACACACATATGGATACGGATGGCCCTGCCTAGGAGAATGCCTGGAGAAGCATGTGATCAGTTTGATCAGCTGATAGATTTGTAAGGTTCTGATTTGCTGTGATGGCTACCTGGTTTGACACAGGATCATGACCAGCCAATTAGAGCCCTACAAATCAACTGATCAAACTGACCACATGCTTCTCCATAAGTTCTCCTAGGCAGTGCCATCCCCATATATGGAAACTGATAAGACAGGAAATGCATCATTCAGAGGATGGTGGCATGGGAGACGGGACACGGACTATACAAAGAGGTGCATGTAACAGGCAGGCCCACCATGGGAATACTCACCTCACCTCCATCTTTCTAAATAGCAAAATGCTACAAAGGCCAGAGGAACCTATTTTTGCAGCTGTATAAAATAATTCTTGTTAGTTATGTCAGTTATGAATGCATGGAAAAGTTATGTAAAACTATTTAGCAGCCTCAGATTCTTTCTGCAAATCAACTAAAACTGAATATTTATCATTCACTAGCTGATTGCCCGGCGTTGCCCGGGTATGTATTTGGCTGGTGTTGGCTCCGCCTACTTTTTCTAACCCTAACACATAATTACTCACTGACCAAGTTTTGTGAGCTTTGCGGTCTTTGGTATCAATAATCTGCTTTGAAATGAAACAAATCTGATTGGCTGTGTGTGGCTCCACCCCTTTTCTGAATTTGAACCCCAGTCACACAATAACCAACTGTACCAGGTTTGAGGCCTGTGCCATTAACAGTTCAAGAATGGTAGCAATTAAATATTCCCCTTGAAAAGCAACAGATGAAGTTTGATTCACTTTTGTAGGCTCCACCCACTTTTCTGAATATTAATCCCAGTAACCAACTGTGCAAAGTTTAAAAACCCTGGCATTAACAGTGTAAGAATGGCTGCAGTTTACATTTTCCCAGTGAAATGTGTATTTGTCTCCACCCACTGATGATCCGGCGTTGCCCGGGAATGTATTTGACTGGTGTTGGCTCCGGCCACTTTCTAACCCTAATGCACAAACACTCAATGACCAAGTTTGTGAGCTTTGGGGTCCTTGTCATCAATAATTTGCATATTCCCATAGAAATGAAACAAATCAGATAGGCTGTTTGTGGCTCCGCCCCTCTCCAGCATTCAAACCCCAGTCACCCAATGACCAACTGTAGCAGGTTTGAGGCATCTGCTATTAACAGTGTAAAAATGGCAGCAATTTAAATATTCCACTTGAAAATCAACAGGTGAATTTTGATTGGCTACTATAGGCTCCACCCACTTCCCTGAATATTAATCTCAGTCACCCAGTGACCATCTGGGCAAAGTTTGAGAACCCTGCCATTAACAGTGTAAGAATGGCTGCAGTTTATATTTTCCCAGTGAAATTTGGTTTTGGTTCCGCCCACTATTTGTAACCTAGACACACAGTCACTCAATGACCAATTTTGTGAGCTTTGGGGTCCTTGGCATCGATAATTTGTACTTTCCCATGAAATGAAACAAATCTGATTCACTGTTTGTGGCTCTGTCCCCTTTTTTGAATTTGAACCTCAGTGACCCAATGACCAACTCTACCAGGTTTGAGGCTTGTGCCATTAACAGTGCAAGAATGGAAGCAATTTTAATATTCTCCTTGAAAAGTGACATGTGATTTTTGATTGGCATTTTTAGGCTCCACCCACTTTTCTGAATATTAATCCCAGTCACCCAGTAACCAGCTATGCTAAGTTTGAGAACCCTGTCATTAACAGTGAAGAAGGGCTGCAGTTTACAATTTCCCAGAAAAATCTGTTTTTAACTCCACCCACTTTTTATAACCTTGACACAGTCACTATTCAATGACCAAGTTTGTGAGCTTTTGGGTTCCTGGCATGAAAATTGTGCTAATGGAAGCAGTTTATCCAGCAAAGAAATCTGTTTCTTTTTGGCTCCGCCCCTTTACTGAATTTGAACCCCAAACACTTAACAACCGACTGTAGCAGGTTTGAGGCCTCTGCTATTAACAGTGTGAGAATGGCTGCAGTTTCAATATTTCCCTTGAAAATCAATAGGTGAATTTTGATTGGCTCTTGTAGGCTCCACCTACTTTTCCGAATATTAATCCAAGTCACACAGTGACCAAGTGTGTGAAGTTTGAGGACCCGGCCATTAACAGTGTAAGAAAAGCTGCAGTTTACATTTTCCCATGTAAAAAGTTAGTTGTTTTTGGCTCCGCCCACTACTTCTAATCTTGACATACAGTCACTTAATGACCAAGTTTATGAGCTTTGGGGTCTTTGGCATCAATAAGTTGCATTTTACCTTTGAAATTAAACAAATCTGATTGGCTGTTTTTGGCCCGCTCCCTTCAGAATTTAAATCCCAGTCTCTCAGTGACTGACTGTAGCAAATGTTAGGCCTCTGCTATTAAGAGTGTATGAATGGCAGCAATGTAAATATTCCCCTTGAAAATCAAAAGGTGAATTTTGATTGGCTGCTGTAGGCTCCACCCACTTTTCTGAACATTAGTCCCAGCCACCCAGTGGCCAACTGTGTCACGTTTGAGAACCCTGCCAATAACAGAATGGCTGAAATCAATCTAACAAATCTGATTGGCTGTTTGTGGCTCCACCCCTTTAGTGCATTTGGACCCCAGTCACCCAATGACTGACTGTATCAGGTTTGAGGCCTCTGCCACTAACAGTGTAAGAATGGTAGCAATGTGAATATTCCCCTTGAAAATCAATAGGTACATTTTGATTGGCTGTTGTAGGCTCCACCCACATTTCTGAATGTTCATCCCAGTCACCCAGTGGCCAATTGTGTAAAGTATGAGAACCCTGCAATGTAAAAAATGAAGTTGTTGGCACCGCCCACTTTTTCTAACCTTGACATACAGTCACTCAATTATCAAGTTTATCAGCTTTGGGTTCCTTGGTATCAATACTTTGTATATTCCCATTGAAAAATAAACAAATCTGGCTGTTTGTGGCTCTGCCCCCTTCCTGAATTTGGGCCCCAGTCACCCAGTGACCAACTGTACCAGGTTTGAGGCATCTGCTTTTACCAGTATAAGAGAATGGTAGCAGATGAAATATTCCCTTTGAAAATCAAATGGGGAATTTTTATTGGCTGTTGTAGGCTCCACCCACCTTCCAAAATCTTAATCTGTCACCCAATGACCAACTGTGCAAAGTTTGAGAACCCTGCCATTAACGGTGTAAGAATGGCTGCAGTTTATATTTTCCCAGTAAAAGTTGTTTTGGCTCCGCCCACTTTTTGTAACCTTGACACACAGTCACTCAATGACCAAGTGTGTGAGCTGTCAGGTTCCTGGCATCAAAAATGTGTGAATGGAAGCAGTTTATCCACCAAGGAAATCTGATTGGCTGTATGTGGCCCCGCCCCTTTAGTGAATTTGGACCCCAGTCACCCAATGACCGGCTGTAGCAAGTTTGAAGCCTCTGCAATTAAAAGTGTAAGAATAGCAGCAGTTTAAATATTCCCCTTGAAAATCAATAGGTGAATTTTGATTGGCTGTTGTAGGCTCCACCCACTTTCTTGAATCGTAATCGCATTCACCCAGTGACCAACTGTGGCAAGTTTGAGAACTCTGTGATTAACCGTCTAAGAATGGCTGCAGTTTACATTTTCCCATTTAAAATGAACGGCTGAAATTTGATTGGCTGTTTTATGATCCACCCACTTTTCCTGGATTTGTAACCTCGGTCACCAAGTGACCAACTGTGCCCTGTGTGGGGACTCTGGCTTGATTACTGTGAGAATGGCAGCCTTTTACATTTTTTCCATTGACTTGAATGGGTGGAATCTGATTTGCTGTTTGTAGCTCCGCCCAGGTGTGCAGGGGGGCCGCGAGACCCCCAGAACATATCATCCCAGGTAGTAAGGGATCTGTGTACCAAGTTTCGTTCAAATCGGTCAAGCCGTTTTCGCGTGATCGCGACACATACACACACACACACACACACATACACACACACACACATACATACAGACATCCGATTTTATATATATAGATTGTTGAACAGGACAGTGAAAGAGGGTTTCTTATGTAACATATATAGATATGTATAGTGTGAATTATTGATAAGGAAATAAGAATGCATAAGCGACTCATGTCACTGTGCAGTGGGTCACTGGCTGTAATGGGAGATGGGGAAACACAGGAAGGATGCTCCTCAGGGATGTGCAAAATGTAACAGTTGACACAAAGCATCAATAATATAGCTGAGCCTAGAAGTGTAATGTGACCTCTTAGTCTGAACCCATCAGAACATATAAGACTTGTTACTAAGTGGATTTCATAACCACTATGTAGTGTATAAATGACAAGACTCCAGGGAATGTAAGCCTGTAAAGAGCAATAAAAAAGCATAGAAAACCCAGTAAGTTTGGCAATCAGGATATACTGATGACCAGAAATGTGAAGTATTCACATGATATAATATAGATACAGTCCTGTGCATAAAATAGAGATGCAAGGAAAAAATGGGTGCCCGTTTTTGTTAATAAAATTATCATTAATATCTACCAATATTCTTCATTTTTTTTAAAGTGTAAATAGTGTAAATTATAATAATAAAATATCGGTATATATTAATTAACCTCCCTAGCGTTCTGGACGAGCTGAGCTCGTCCAGAAACGCCTGACGTCACCACTCAGGCCCCGCTGGGCCGATTTGAATAATTTTCTTTTAAACACGCAGCAAGCACTTTGCTTGCTGCGTGTCCTACCCGATCGCCGCCGCTCGACGCCGATCCGTTGCTACCCGCCGCGATACAGGGCCTCCCCCACCCCCCGAGACCCCGTGCGCTGCCTGGCCAATCAGTGCCAGGCAGTGCTGAAGGGTAGATCGGGACTCCCTAGGATGTCACGACGTCGATGACATCACTCCGTTTGTCGCCATGGCGACGGGGGAAGCCCTGAAGGAAATCCCGTTCACCCTAACCCTAGGAAACCCTAACCCTAAAACCTCGCTGCCTATCCTTGAAATCCCCCTTTCTGATGCCTAACCCCAAAACACCCCTTCCTGACACCTAACCCTAAAACCCCACTTCCTGACGCCTAACCCTAAAACACCCTTTTCTGACATCTAACCCTAAAACACCCCTTCCTGACGCCTAACTCTAAAACCCACTTTCTGGACGCCTAACCCTAAAACACCCCTTGCTGACACCTAACCCTAAAACACCCCTTCTTGACACCTAACCCTAAAACACCCCTTCTTGACACCTAACCCTAAAACACCCCTTCCTAAAGCCTAACTCTAAAATCCCCCTTCTTGACGCCTAACCCTAAAACCCCTCTTCCTTAACTTATGATATTGAAAACAATAACATTCAAAATTATAACTTTCAAAAATTAATAATTTTTAAATACTGTACTATACTATAAACATTAAAAATGTCAAAAACTATAACGTTCTCATTTTTAAAACGATAAAAAAAATTCAAAAATTTTAAGGTTGTAACTTTTAAAACGATAATTTTCCAATTTATAGCATATATTTGCATTAGCACTTATGGGTACCCAAATTGTCAATAAGCCGCGGGTGCCCAAATTTCATGCTTCAATACAGTCCTCTCTTACCTAATCCATGGCACTTGCGGGGATCACAGACCTTTTCACTTTTGCACGGCTCCCCCAGTGAACAGCTTGGGCTGATCGCGTCATCAGCACAAGCTATTCACTGGGGGTGCCGCGCAGCAGAGAAGAGATCGGCGATCCCCACGGGTGCCATGGATTATGTAAGACATGCCACTGCACTTGATGCATATACAGGGAGGGAGCGGAGACACAGTGGAGGGAGCGGAGGCACGGGGGGAACACGGACACACACTGGGGACAGAAGGGGACACCTGGGGACAGTAGAGGACACATGGGGACAGTAGGGGACACCCAGGGGACAGATGGGGACATTTGGGAACGTGAAGGGGACCACCGGGGGACAAAAGGGGACACATGGGGACAGAAGGGGACACAGGAGGATACCAACTGGGGAGAACATTATAAGACACTCTTGGAATATGGATGCGCCAGGTTTAGTGTGTATAATATATATATATATATATATATATATATATATATATATATATATATATATATATATATATACAGTATATGTATATATATATATATATATATATATATATATATATGTATATATATATATATATATATATATATATGTATATATATATATATATATATATATATATATATATACATTTTTTTTCACTGTTTTATTTACCTCTAAACCTAGGGACTTGTTATATTCTGGAGCGTCTCATACGGCTGAAAATATGGTAATTTATGGCTCATTTTACTCTGGACATACTTCTTATTTGCATGTGTTTACATCTATTTTATATTTTACAATTTTTCGCAATAGTGATCCTTTAAAAGAAGCCTGAGACATTAAATCAGCTGGGTTGAATTCCCGGACCTGGTGTTCTATTTAGCTGCTTTCACAGTAGGATGGGAGATGCTTTCGTGAAATGTTTGTCATCATTGTTCTATCTGGGAATGTAAAGGGCTTTCTCGCAATTATTATTAGAATTGTTGACACAGCATCTGTATTGTGGTGTTTCTAGTAATGGGTTTGGGATATGATGGCTTGTGAAAGCTATGTAGCCGCGTGTAAGGCTAAGTCAACTGGTCCTGGTTTGGGGACTAAGGGATTTTGAGTGGCTGTGTTGTGTGCGCTCCTAATCTGTCTGCACGCCACTGTCTGGGAGGGACATTTGAGGACTCCGGGATCGATCTGTGCATACAGAAAAACTTGCATAAGCAGGAACTCAGATAACCTATGACTCCAGATGGCTTGGTCTCATAATACCTATGCCACAGTATACCACAGGCCTGCAATATACGTTTTGGAATTGGTTTAATTTTTATTGATCACGTCTGTTCATACAGGTGAAACTCCAAAAATTAGAATATCGTGCAAAAGTCCATTTGTTTCAGTAATTCAACTTAAAAGGTGAAACTAATATATAAAATAGACTCATTGCATGCAAAGGGAGATATTTCAAGCCTTTATTTGTTACAATTTTGATGATTATGCCTTACAGCTTATAAAAACCCCCAAATCAAAATCTCAGGCCATTACAATATTGTGAGAATGTTCAATATTCTCGGCTCAAAGTGTCAGACTCATCAGCTAATTAATCCAAAATACCTGCAAAGGGATCCTATTTCATATTTTAGTTTCACCTTTTAAGTTGAATTACTGAAATAAATGGACTTTTGCACAATATTCAAATTTTTCGAGTTTTACCCTTACTATTAATTTTAGTTATGTACCGTGTTTCCCCGAAAATAAGAAACTTATATTAATTTTTGCTTTACAATATGTACTAGGGCTTATTTTCAGAGGCTGTCTTATTTTTGGGGGAACACTGGTAGTTTTCCTATGCAAAATGTATATACTGCATGCCAAGCTGAAACACAAGCAGCATGCACAGAGCCTGTGGTTTGCAGATATTGGCTCTCACTTACAAGAAATAGATTCTGCTGCTCATGTAGGTAAGAGTCTATTTCTTGCAGACAGAGAACTCTGTCAGGCTCCCCAGAGCTAAGATAGGATAAGCTGTGTATCCTGGGAAAAGGTGAAGAGATGAAGTGCTACTGCTGCTGCTTATCACAACAGATCGGGAGGGCTGGCTCCAACAAAAACACAAATTGCCTGACACATATACAGGACTGTAGAACTCACATTATACTGCTGCTCTCCTGTATCCAGGCTTTGTATTGAGCGTGACTTGCTGGTGTCATGTGGGCTGGTCCTAGGGCTTACATTCGGGGGATGTCTTATATTTCAAGCATGCTAGGAATTCCTGCTAGGGCTTATTCTCAAGGGATGTCTTACTTTAGGGGAAACACGGTATCTAAAATGTATTTTTGTCACTTCTCTATCACTAAATAGTAAAACACATTCATTTTTTATTCAAAGTTTTCTCCTAGGAGATAATTTTTCATCTTCTGTTTAAATGAACTTTTCAGCAGTCTGCAATTGAAAAGGTACTAAAAAGTAGGAGGAAAAGTATTGTCAAAATTATTCAGCGTATTTTCATGCTTGCTGGGGACTTAAAAAGCATTTTATGGATAAAATGTGAAAATATCACCTAGGCGAAAACGGAGGAGAAAAAGTGAGTTGCAAAAGGGCCCATTAGCAACTAGTACAGCACAGCACAGTGCCAATAGTCCCTCTGCTATTCTGTCATTATAACATCATATTATATCATCGAAGTCTGACTGTCCACTAATGGTAGATGACCTCAATTATGCCTATAATTTGCGGCCTAACCTGACATTATAGATTGACTTAAAGTGCTTACAGTCATTATCTGCGGCATGAATAAAGTATCCGATTGTAAAATATTTTATACTCCTTTCCTAGAAGCCAATCAATATTCACATGACATGCCCCAACCTAGCTCATTAACAGGAAATGAGAACCAAATGCATAGCTCCCAAATGTCCCTCTTTTGGAGGGACAGTCCCTCTTTGGTAACCTCTTTCTTCCTCATCTGTAACTCTTTCAGGACTGATGTACAGATCTATGTAAATATATGTATTTTTCTATTGAAGAATGTGTTTAACTCTAAACTTAAAGGGTCACTATGGCAAAATATGCAAAGACAAATAAAATGTACATTTTTTCCAGAGTAAAATGAGCCATAAATTACTTTTCTCCTATGTTGCTGTCACTTACAGTAAGTAGTAGAAACCTGACTGAAGCGACAGGTTTTGGACTAGTCCATGTCTTCATAGAGGATTCTTAGCAAGGCTTTTATTCTTTACAAATCTGCTGTCAGATTTGTACTACTTACTGTAAGTGACAGCAACATAATTTATGGCTCATTTTACTCTGGAAAATGTATGTGTTGTATTTGTTTGCACAAATTTTAAATTTTACAATTTTTCGCCATAGTGCCCCTTTAATTTCCATCAATTAAATTCTTATATATCTTGTTTTCAAATCTTAAAATGAAGAAAAACTACCAATGATAGAAAGGACCAGTGTGGGTTGAATTTGATTTAATTTGATTCTGAATTCTTTGTGATATGCATAGTGAGAGTTGTGGTAGGGGCGTGGTTAGTGGTGTGGCAGGGGGGTGTCTTAAAGAGAAACTCCGACCAAGAATTGAACTTTATCCCAATCAGTAGCTGATACCCCCTTTTACATGAAAAATCTATTCCTTTTCACAAACAGACCATCAGGGGGCGCTGTAGAAAGAAACTCTAAGTACGTACTCCTGGCAGTTTCCTGCCTGTGAACCCTGTTGCATTGTGGGAAATAGCGGTTTACAGCTGTTTCCAACTGCCAAAAAAGCATGCAGCAGCTACATACCTGCCAACACTAAGAATGTCATCATGTAATAAATGTCAGAATGTAAATCAGGGATTTCAAAGATTTTACAATGGGCAAACACTGACTAAATCATTTATACATAATTATTATAAAAATGAAGCACTTTTTTGTTACATTATTTTCACTGAAGTTCCTCTTTAAAGTTTCCATCTTTCTTATCTCAAAAAGTTGGTAGGTATGCAAATTGGTTGCTAGGAGAACAGACACTGCTCTACAGACTGTCACAATGCTTTCAGTCTCAGAGTTGTGGTTGGAGTTTGCATACATATACAGTAGGTAGACATGCACGAAGCACGAAACGTTTGGGCACCGCCATAGGCATACAAATATTGTTTATAGAAGGAGAATAGTGGGTGGCCATGACACTTTCGGAGCCCAAATTTCCTTCTATAAATGATATTTGTATTGGCTCCTATGGCGACACCCAATATTTAGCATTTTTTTGAGCCAGGTTTTCAATGTGGGGGGGGGGGGAGGGGGGGTTTGGCGTGTAGGGGTGGTGGTTAATGTTAGGGATCGGAGAAGAGGTGGTTAAGGTTAGGCATTGGTGGCACAGTTAAGGTTAGATGTGCAGGGAGGTGGTTAAGGTTAGGCATCATGGGGGGGCGGTTAGGGTTGGTGTGGGGTTGGTTAAGGTTAGGCATCTGAAGAGGGGTGGTTACAGTTAGGCATCTGAAGAGGGGTGGTTACGGTTAGGCATCTGAAGAGGGGTGGTTACGGTTAGGCATCTGAAGAGGGGTGGCTGCGGTTAGGCATCTGAAGAGGGGTGGTTACGGTTAGGCATCTGAAGAGGGGTGGTTACGGTTAGGCTTCTGAAGAGGGGTGGTTACGGTTAGGCATCTGAAGAGGGGTGGTTACGGTTAGGCATCTGAAGAGGGGTGGTTACGGTTAGACATCTAAAGAGGGGTGGTTACGGTTAGGCATCTGAAGAGGGGTGGTTACGGTTAGGCATCTGAAGAGGGGTGGTTACAGTTAGGCATCTGAAGAGGGGTGGCTGCGGTTAGGCATCTGAAGAGGGGTGGTTACGGTTAGGCATCTGAAGAGGGGTGGTTACGGTTAGGCATCTAAAGAGGGGTGGTTACAGTTAGGCATCTGAAGAGGGGTGGATAGGGTTAAGCATCGGTAGATGGAGGGAACTGAGTGAGAATAGGGTTCTTTTTAGCTGTTGTAAAATATTGGTATTATTTACTGATATGATATTTTACTATTCTAATTTGCACTTCATAATAGTAGAGTATCGGTAAATTTACCTATACTCTACTAGCCGATAGTCGGGTGCCCTAATTTTCAGGTGCCCTTTTTACATATATGTGACACACACATGTCTACGCTTTGCACTGACGTGCACCTCCATGCCTGAGGACATCATCATCTGACAGGGAGGGTATTCAAACCCCCTGATTTTGCAGCTGGTGCTACGGCTTCTTGATAACTACCATATCTATGCTGTTGCTGACTCCGATAGCCTGAGATAGCAACAACAAGTCCTGAAAATGCTGACGTCCGATTGAACCTAACAAACCTTGTTTGCCACCTGCCTTGACCTCCCCTTGATCCCAATGATCACTGTTTGCTGTCCACCTCTAAAGCTCAGATAAAACAGAAAGGACCGGCACCGCTGTCTTGTATCAAAGCTCTTTTAATAGCACCAAAGTGGCAGCAGTGACAGACTGCTGTTTCGGTTTACACCTTTATCAAACTGCTCAAAGCCACCTCTAAAGCTCAGCACCCACGGCCAGAAGGATTGGGGATCTGCACCGACAAACAATTGTTCCCCCGATCCATGTGAGCAAATCAGCAAGCTTCTTTGGCATCGTCAGAAATGAATGATTGTTTAACCACTTTACCCCCGCGCGTACGCATTTCTCCGTCCCTTTTTCCATCCTTTAACCCCCAGGGACGGAGAAATACGTACTTTCCGCGCTCCCGCTGCTGCCCGCGCTCCCGCTCGTAAACACGCTGCCCGCCGCTAGTAAACACGCCGCCGCCCGCTCGCCCGGAGATCAATGAACGAAAAAAATCCATTCCCGTTCGTTGATCTAAGCCCCGCAATGATCCGCTGCCGCTTCCCATTGTGGGGGAAAAAAAAAGTTCTCAGCCTCTTTCTACTTCCTGCAAGCGTCCTTCCAGACGCTTGCAGGTCGCGTAAACAAAATGTTACTGTGGCCATCTTGTGGCCAAATAGTAAAACTACATCCAAAGCATTTTTCACATAGAAATAAATAAGTTTAACACACAAAATTAACCCTTTACCGCCCACACTCCCCAATTTTTTCTTCTTGTAATTTAAAAAAAAAAATTACAATTAAAAAAAAATACATAAATAGTTACCTTAGGGACTGAACTTTTTAAATATTTATGTCAAGAGGGTATAACACTGTTACTTTATAAACTATGGGCTTGTAATTAGGGATGGACGCAAAACTGAAAAAAATGCACCTTTATTTCCAATTAAAATATTGGCGCCAAACATTGTGATAGGGACATAATTTAAATGGTTTTATAACTGGGACAAAAGGCTAAATACATTTCATGGGTTTTAATTACAGTAGCATGCATTATTTAAAAACTATAAAGGCCAAAAGCTGAAAAACAATAATTTTTTTCCCACGTTTTTTCCTATTTTCCCATTAAAACACATTTAGAATAAAATAATTCTTGGCATAATGTCCCACCTAAAGAAAGCCTAATTGGTGGCAAAAAAAAACAAGATATAGTTCATTTCATTGTGATAAGTAATGATAAAGTTATAGACGAATGAATGGAAGGAGCGCTGAAAGGTGAAAATTGCTCTGGTGGTCAAGGGGTAAAACCCCTCAGTTGGGAAGTGGTTAAACAATCGTTTGCATAATAGCTGCAAAGCCCACGAAAGTCAATGAGGATCATAACGATCCTCCATGATTTAATGCAACATGACGGTTGTTCAAAAACAAACGATTGCTGCGGGTGTCGTGCATTGTGAAACATCATTTAACAAATTTTTGTAAAGCTATGTACCAACATTGCAATATTTCTAATGATTTTCCAGTGACTGGTGATTTTTGTGTGTGACAAGCAACTGTTTCCATGATCTTGCAACATGGGTATGTGTGTGCAATTATATGAACAGCGCTTTGCAATGTGCTGGATTACGATCGTCATGTGAGATCGGATTTTTTAAGATCCCAGACGACCCTTGTGAAAAGTGCCGTGAACTTTGAATTGTCGTTGCGTTGGTGGCATGCTTCCTAAAGTTGATGACCATCTTGATGGTTTTGTATGTGTTTAGGACTAGGCTGTTCTTTCTGCACTCAATTACCACCAATAACAGGTGCTTTTGATCATCTTTTAGGCCCCTCTGAAATCAGTTGCAAAGACTCAGCCAGTTTGCAGCTAAGGAATCTTTAAGGTTGGTAGCTCAATGGTTCCATCATAAAAATGTTATGTCATTGCTGACCCCTCCCTGTCATGCTGACTGACAACACAGAGTACATCTCTACAAAGGAAAACTAGGGGGAGCGAATGCACAGAGAAGCCAGGCTTCTAATAGCATGACCACCCTATTTGTACAATCTGAATCAGCGGATCAACAAGACAACATGTCAGAGTTGTCAGCCATGTTAGTTTATTGCAAAAGAGTCTTCTGATTTTTTTTTTTTACCTATCACATTCAGTGCTGTCAGAGCTGCTGATATCTCAAGCACGATTTGCAGTACTATGGCTAAGTATGGCTAAGTTTGGGCAACATGGTGGCAAAGTGGATAGCGCTCTTGCCTTGCAGCGCTGGGTCTCTGGTTTGAATCCCGGCTGGGGCACTATCTGCACAGAGTTTGTATGTTTTCCCCGTGTCTGCATGGGGTTTCTCTGAACACTCTGGCTTCATCCCACATCCAAAAAACATACAGATAAGTTAATTGGCTTTCTCCTAAAAATTTGTCCTAGGCTATGATGAACACATGACATGATAAGATCGATAAGATTGTGAGCCCCTCTGAGGGACAGTTAGTAACACAACTGTATATATGCTGGACAGCATGGTGGCATAGTGGCTAGAACTCTCGCCTTGTAGCACTGGAATCCCAGCCAGGGCACTCTCTGCACAGAGTTTATATGTTCTCCCCGTGTCTGCATGTGTTTCCCCCAGGCACCCTAGTTTCCTCACACATCCCCAAAACATACAGATAAGTTAATTGGCTTTCCCCTAAAATTGGCCCAACACTACGATACATACATACGATACATAGATTACATGATACATACATAGACATACGACTATGGTAGAGATTAGATTGTGAGCTCCTCTGAGGGACAGTTAAGTGACAACAAGCACTGTGGAAGATGTCGGCGCTATATAAATACTAAATAATAATAATAATGCTCTGTACAGCGCTGTGGAAGATGTCAGTGCTACATGCTGTAAATACTAAATAATAATAATAAAGTAGCCATTAACCAGGATTTCGATAGATATGGCATATCAGCATTCCTTATGTTACCAAAATGTAACAAATAAGTTAACATTACCTAAACTAACATTAAATCAACTAAACTAAACAGCTAAACTTTCATCTCCCTGTGCCAAATTACCCTTAAGCAGTTTAGCTCAGGCATTGCTCATCCCTAGTGATCCCTCGTCTATAATTAGGAATCCAAGGTAAAATGATTCAGCTCAGCGGGTCACCTGCTTAGCACTGGTTTATAGACAGTCTTTTATATATTGAAATGACTGACATTGCTCGATTTGCCAAAGAGTTACAAATATATCAGTAATATCGGTAAGTGTCAACAGCGGAATCAGTAAATTTGGGTGCCTGTGGCTGATAGACTGTTTGGGCGCCCCATAGAGGCTAATGCAAAATATCGGCTATTGGGCGCCCAAAAGAAGAAATTTGGGTGCCAGCTATAAATAGTTTTTTGAATTAGGGATTTGAAAAATACAGTTTTAAAAATTCATTTTGATAATTATCACTTTGTAAATTATCATTTTAAATTTTTAAAATGTTTAAATTCATTTTGAGAATGATCTCGTAAATTATCATCTTGAAATGTAATGTCTTAGAAAAGTATCCCCTTCTGTATTTACTTTATTTGCAGCGGAGAAAGGGGTTTTAGGGTTAGGCGTCAGGAAGGGGGGTCTTAAGCTCAACACACACACCATACAATCTTGGTTGTACAGATTTACCAAATCTATGTAGTATAAGGGCCAACAGATTAAAAATACCTTGAATGATTGATTGAATAAGCTCTTATACTACATGAAAGTGGTAAGATTGTATGGTGTGTGTTGAGGGATAGGCACCACCAGGGGGGTCTAAGGGTTAGGCACCACCAGGGGGAGGATTAGGGTTAGGCACCACCAGGGGGAGGATTAGGGTTAGGCACCACCAGGAGGAGGGCTTAGGGTTATGCACCACCAGGGGGGTTTCAGGGTTTGGCAGCACCAGGGGGGCCTTAGGGTTAGGCACCACCAGGGGGAGGTCTTAGGGTTAGGCACCACCAGGGGGGAGGGGGTCTTAGGGTTAGGCACCTCCAGCTTGGGGTCTTAGGATTAGGCACAACTTGGGGGTGGAGTTAGGCATTGTTAGAGGGAAGGTTCTGTGTGAGAGTAGGATTAGGTTTAGTTGTAGTAAAATAACGGTAATATTTACCAATGTTTTACTATGTTCATTACCACTGTAAATATATTTACGTTTTTTATTGTTATAGACAAAATTTTGCAATTTGGGCTTCACCCTCCGCCCTTTTTAATATCATTACTTTATCGTATTAATTATTCTACCTCAAATAAAGATGAAGAAACGATAAAAAATTTGGCTATACCCTGCGCCCTTTTTTCCTGGCGCCCTTATTTGATGTATACATCAGCATAGAATAAATAACCAAACTACAATATATATGTGCTAAAGCTGGAAAGTGGGTAGATAAATGTCATGTGAAAAAGTCTGTAGCAGCGTTACATCAGCAATGGCGATAGAAATCATTGGCTGCCAGTCATTTTCACCGCTGTCAATACGGGGACACAGCATGGATTTCTCTTGCTACATCATTGACCTTACATGCAAATGGGATACCTTGTCTGAGATTAGATATGACATTGTCATGAAATTCCGAGTGTGCTGCCACTAAGCCTCACATCTGCTTTATATGGAAACATAAGCAGCTCTTGTGCAGAGCGAGAGAGAGAGCGTATAAGTGTTTGTGTGAGAGAGTCACGAGGGCCCGAGCCATGGCAAGGACTGACCCATATATATCAGAGGACGCTGCACAACTTTACATAACATTGTCTTTTAAAGGGACCCTGAGCAGATATTAAATAAGCAAATTAACTTGTCTCTCTCGCCTGCCTGTCGCTGTAAGCTTTCTGCGCACGTGCGGTTCTTGATAGAGTGAACTGCTTGTGCACAGAAAGGTTACGGCGACGGATGCACGAGGGAGACAGGTGCACGGAGGCGCTGTGCATGCACCCTGGCCAACGACTTTGGCCGAAGTTGACGCTTAACGGAGCTGCTTGGGCAGAACTGAGGGAGCCCGGAGGACGCTGAGATACTTCATCAACTACGAGGAGCTGGAGGAAGTCCAAGGTAAGTTCATGTGCCCATTTTAATGTCTGCTCAAGGTCCCTTTAAGTAATAAGAAAAATATATCTCGGAGGATGTTTTAGGATGTCACAGTATGAGCACTGCATTTACAGTATATAAAACAGGCTCTCTCAACCAGAGTTCCTTCCTTCAGGACTTCAAAAGTGATGAGTTGTAGCAGGCCTCATAATCTCACTCCAATCTGAATAATCGTGAATACCTTCTGTTCTAAAGGCTCATACACACATTGGATTTTTCCAAACGTCCGGTCGTTTGGACGTCAAATCGGGCGTGTGTACAGTCGGTCGTTCAGCTGATAACGCTGGTTTTGACCGATCTGCCAAGCGGATCCGTCAAAACCAGCATTATCAGCTGAACGACGTGCATGTATGTAGAGCAGAATGTGCCTGGAGCAGCAGAGGAAAAACGGAGGCTTTGGACAGGTAATGTATAACATGCACAAGGGACAGGGGGGGGCACTTAACATTAGGGGAGACAGTGCTGGGGTTTCATTGCATTTGCCGATTGTCCCGGAATTGCACGCTGTTACTGCTGCGCACCCGATCGAGCAAGTCGGCCCAACATCTTGCAGCATGTAACCAATTTTGTCCTTAAAATTGGTTGCATTGTCGGTTGGGCATACACATGGCAGCACTGATTTTCATCCGATTTGATTATAATAATCAAATTGCATTGTTGATCAGCCGACAAGTTTCCTGATGTATGGCTACCTTAAGGCTTCACTCTGCTCAGCTTCATTCGGGGGCGGGGAATGGGGGGGGGCAGAAGGGTTCCCCCGTGTTCTGCCATAAGGGACACACTGCTATTTGCTAAATTTTCCTAGCACCGTGGAAAGCACCTGCATTGGACGTATTCCTTTTCAGCTGCTTCCCACTGTACTGAGCAAACTGCCAGGGGATGCTTTACCGTGTCCCTAAGCTGCCTCACAGGGTGCAATAAACACAGTTGTGATCCTTCCCAGCTTTCGGTCTGGCCCTGACAACAACCAGGAGCAAACGGACCTCAGATGATTTAAATGTACCCATAGTCAAAGTCAGCTGTTCCAAATATTGAATACAAATATCATTTCTTTAACAAATGTTTCTTTTGTTTTAGACCAAGTTAAAAGATTTGCATCATGAGCTCTTTGTGCCTTTAACCAACCAACCGACAAACTGACGTTCTCACCAACCCTGCTGTCCCCAAACCTTAGGATGGGCAGCACCACCATCCTACCCCGTGGCCCCCTGGCCATGGGGGTTGCGCGTGCCATCCGCCGATTCAGCACGGACATCCCTGAACCACTCAGAGAAGAAGAAGAAACAGAACTGACACAGGGCTTGAAGCCAACGCCCTACCGCAATGGGAAAGTACATACGAAGCCTGTCCGCCAGCGCACGCGCTTTGTACAGAAAGACGGTCACTGCAACGTAGAGTTTGTCAACCTCAGTGAGAAGAGCCAACGCTACCTGACTGATCTTTTCACCACATGTGTGGACATACGTTGGAGGTGGATGTTCCTTATATTCTCTTTTACCTTCGTGGTTTCCTGGCTTATTTTTGGCTTCACCTTCTGGCTTATTGCCGCAATGCACGGGGACTTGGCTCCACCCCCTGATGCTGGCTCAGAAGAAACCCCTCCTTCTCCCTGCTTCTTACAAGTCACTAGCTTCATGGCCGCCTTCTTGTTCTCCTTAGAAACACAAACTTCCATTGGATATGGTTTCCGAAGTGTGACAGAGGAGTGCCCTTTAGCAGTGTTGACGGTGGTACTGCAGTGCATTGTGGGCTGCATTATTGATGCCTTCATCATTGGAGCCATCATGGCAAAAATTGCCAAACCCAAAAAGAGGAATGAAACTCTGGTTTTCACAGAAAATGCCGTGATTGCTCTTCGAGATGGTAAACTGTGTCTCATGTGGAGAGTGGCCAATCTTCGCAAGAGCCATTTAGTGGAGGCCCATGTCCGGGCACAGATCCTACAGGTAAGAGTTGCATTACTATACATAAGCCTTTCCTGAACAATCCTCAATGCATTCCAAGCAGGAAATATCTCATTTGCACTCGTGAAGTCATACGTAGGGATGGTCAATGAGATGCTAATAATTTCAAGTTGATGCAGCATTATGCAAATTGTGTATGCAAATTTATGCAGCATGCAGTTTGAACATAAACCAATCAAATCCTGCTAAGGTAAAGTTGGTGATTGGTTCATGTTCAAGCTGCATACATTTGCATACAAAAATTTGCATTCCTGTGTACTGTGCATCGCTCATGCACAGTACACAGGAATAAAGTGGGGGACATCTAGTGGCCAAAAAGTAAAAAGACAACCAACATACTGTACATTTTTGGGGGCCCGCCACGCCTCACGTAGCACCAAAGCTTGGTGCGGCTATAGCAGTAATGCTATAGTCTGCTACAAATTGGAGGGGGAATAGTAATTAACGGAGCCCGGAATTTGGACAGCAGCAGGGTGAGATGTCAATCGGTTCACCCTGTGCCGACATACCATGTACACTCTTCTATAACAAATGACATTTAAAAAAATACATAAATAGTCATGATGGTTTATTACTGTTATGTTTGCAAATAGGGGCTTGTAATTAGTGATACAGTGTAAATGAACAAAACTGAAAAAAATATACCTTTAATTCCAAATAAAATATTGTCGCCATACATTGTACTAGGGACATAATTTAAATATTTTAATAGCCAGGACAAATGGGCAAATAAAATGTGTGGCTTTTATCCACAGTAGAACATTTTATTTTTAAACTATAATGGCTGAAAACTGAGAAATAATACATTTTTCCCACCCAAAGAAAGCCTAATTGGTGGCAAAAAAAACAAGCTATAGATCATTTGGGAGTGATAAGTAGTGGTAAAGTTATTGGAGAATGAATGGGAGAAGCGCTGAAATATTGAAAATTGCTCTGGTCCATAAGAGGAACACCACCTGTAGCGTTCAAGTGGTTAAAGTGGACCCAAATTAAAAATACAAGATTTCAGAAATAAAATCTATTTTCTAAATTATAATAATAAATAGCAGCCTTTTTTCAGCTGCATGATGACAAATATAAAATATTTTACATTTATTGGAGGAACCCCTCCCTTCCTTTCAAATTGCCGGCATTTTTCCGGCAAACTGGTGGAGTAGATGGTGTCCAGCAATGGAGGAATTGCTAATGGCTGCCCCCAGTATAACCCTAGCTATGAAAAGAGAAGGGTGAAAAGCATACACTGAAATGATCATAGGTTTGAAGTAGTGTTTATTTATCCTTGTTAGTGTCAGAGTGGTGCAACTAAATATTTTTAATTAAAAAAATGTTTGGTTTGGGTCCGCTTTAAGCTTGTATCAAAGCACAATTTCAGGAAAAGGAAATATTGTACTTTGTGGTTTTGCACTGCTTTTTGGGGTTTGTACTACTGTCCGATTAGGAATATTTGTCTTTTTTCTTTTCCCTCACAGACAGCACTAAAGATAATAATAAATTGGTCCGTAAGGTACATACAGGCACATACAGACATGCAATAATCTTTGCCAGATCTGACTGATAGCAGTTGGATTAAATAATGATCATGTGTTTGTACCTGATGTTTATTGGCTAGTGCACACCATAAATCATTAGCATAATCGCAAATGCTTAGCATTTTTTTTTGAAGCAATTTTTAAAAGCAATTCCAGACACATGCCAAGCGATTTTCTATTTATGCCTAGTGATTTTTGAAGCATTTTGGAGATTTTATACTTCTACACTCTGACCTGGAAAAGATCATCTTTTGAAGAAAAAAAAGCTAGAAAAATTGCTCTGTTCAGCTCTTTTTAGAGCGATTTTCCAATTCCCTATACTTAAGATTGAGGTGTAATCGCCTCAAAAATGCTGCAGGACCTGTGTTGGCTTTTAGGAAGAAAATCACATTGCTCTGGTGTGATCTATCCTATTGAATTAGATTAGGCAAGTGCTAGTGTTTTTAAAAGCACTCAAAAGCGTTCTTTGTGTGCACCAGCCCAAAGACAGCTTTCAACCTATTCCCCACCACGGGCTATTTTCTCTTAAATCCCTGAACAAGTTTCACATTTCACACTCTGATTCATTTGCCGATAACTTTCCCAATACTTACCACACCTAAATGATTTACATCTTGTTTTTTGCAAGACAAACTAAGCTTTCTTTGGGTGGTAAATTTTGATAAGAATTATTTTATTTTGTATGCATTTTAAAAGGGAATACAAAGAAGAAAAATGAAAAAGTCATTATTTCTCAGTTTTCAGCCATTATACAGCAGTTTAAAAATTAAATGCGCTACTGTAGTAAAAACCCACACAATGGGCTTGATTCACGAAACCGTGCTAACAGTTAGCACGCTGGTGAAAAGCCCATTATCACGCCTAAACTCAGTTTAGGCGTGATAAAATAAAGTCGCTCGCAAAGTCCCACGCGCAATCGCACAGCATTAAACCCTATGCGACTTTCACCAGACTTTGCACGCAAAACTTTGCGCGCAAGTTTATTCCTCAAACCGGTGCTAACCTACTTAGTGCAATGGTTATCACGCCCAAAAGTCTTTAGGCGTGCTAAGTAGGTTAGCACCGCTTTGTGAATCAAGCCCACTGTATTTGACCATTTGTCCTGGTTATTACAACATTTAAATTATGTCCCTAGTACAATTTTTATGACAATATTTTATTTGGAAATAAAGGTGTATTTTTTTTAGTTTATCATTATGCTTTTTCAATAATTACATGCCATTATTTGCAAAAAAAATATCTTAAAGCGGATCCGAGATGAAAAACTAACAATAACAAGTAACTTGTCTATATATCTTATCTAAAGTTTAGATAGTTTACACAGCAAATCTAGCTGCAAACAGCTTTAATAGAATATGATTTATTCCTGTGATACAATGACAGCAGCAAAAAAACCTAATCCCCTCCTCCTCCCTCCTCCCCTCTGCCTCTGAAATCTCTGGCTAGTAATACCTCCCCCTCCTCCTGCCCAGACTGAGCTCCCATGAGCCCTTGCTACTGTCTGAAAGTGCCTTGGCTCTCTGAAAACCTGTGGGCGTGGCTTCTTTAGTTTATAGGGAATTAGAGTATTAAAACAAAAACAAAAAAGTATTTGGCTTGAGGAATGCCCTATAAACAATAGGAAAGGAACACAATTATGCAATGAGTAAAAGTTGATCTCGGATCCATTTTAAGGAAACTATTTAATCATTTTTTTTTTAAAATGCTGCCACTTTGGCTCTTTTTTTTCTGGTGTCCTACTTTAATAACTATGTGGATGGGGGAGGCGGCAGAAGGGGTTAATGGCTAAGGTCTCTATCACAGTAGGATGTTGCGTTTTGATGCAACGTTAAAGTCGCAACGCAAATTACAACGCAACGCCCCAAAAAAGTTGCACCGCAACTTAATGCCCGGTTATTGTCGCATACAGTAGAGCATACAGGCAATGAACATTATGCTTCCAAGTTATTACTGAGCATGTGCAAACAGTCTAACCCAGCTAATAACGTGTATAACGCACTGCATGCAGTACCTTCACTTAACGTGCAGCGTTAGACACCAACGCAGCGTGTGCACTGTGAAAGGGGCATTGATTTTTCATTGCAGTGAGTTATTCTGCATTAAATGTTGTTTTAACGTGCAGCTTTAACGTCGCACTGTGAAAGAGGCCTAAAGGAGATTTATTTTTTAATGTATTTTTTTACTGTATTATTACGTTTGTCCACTAGATGTCCCCACATCCTGGGTGCTTAGAATACCGAATCACAGTGTTCTGAGTTAATAGAAAGTGAAAGTTTGCATGTGTTTACAAACTTTCCATGAACAATCACTGCTATTGCCTGAAGCAGTGATCATTCATTCATCAGGCACTTTGATTGGCTTTGGGAACACATTTTCAGGCACCAATCAGTTCTCTAATGGGTGACGACAGAGGCAACTGCGGGTGTGTGCATGATCGTGAGCGGCGATCATAAATGCGACGATATGGCGGCATTCATAAATGCGGCGATATGTACTGTATACGGCCCTGGTCTGCAAGTGAAATAATTGGAAACATATTTGCAATGTGGTGGTCAGCTGTACTAATGCTTTAGTTTAGTTTATACAGTCTGTAGGGCCGGCGCTACCATAGGGGCAAAGGAGGCAGCTGCCCCAGGGCCCCAGAGCTTGTAGGGGCCCCCAGTGGCTACAAGAGGGAAAAAAAATTCAAATCGGCCTTATAGTTTTTGAGAAAATCGATTTTAAAGTTTCAAAGGAAAAAAAATAAAAATTTAAAAACCTGCCGACTTTAATGGTTAATAGCAAATCCACCTTAAATGCTAGAAACCCTAAATTTGCAGGATATGTTAAGGAGATCATTAGGAATAAGAGGAAAAAAACAATTTTTCAAAAAGACCTTATAGTTTTTGAGAAAATCGATTTTAAAGTTTCGAAGGAAAAAAGTATACTTTTAAATGCGGTAAATGTCACTTTTAGTAACAAACCTAACGGTAGTGTAATTTTACATGCATTAAACGAAAGCGCAATAAATTTCCTGACGGGGTTTCCAGGGGGTCTATACGCAGCCGCAGCGCTTTGGCCAGGGATCGCTATACAGCCGCAATATGGCTGTATGAAGATCCCTGGCATTTTTTCCTATTTTACCAATATTTTTTTTTATGTTTAGAGTGTGGGAATTTAAAAAAAAAATTATGTGGGGTCCCTCCTCCTGAAACTTTTTAACCCCTTGTCCCCCATGCAGGCTGGGATAGCCAGATTGTGGAGCTCCGACCGATTGGAACTTCACACCCTGACTATACCAGCTGCAAAAAATTTTGTTCCGGGGTATATGTTGGGGGGGCCCCCCAGGTTTATTTTGCCCTGGGGCCCCATTGTTGCTTAAACCGGCCCTGACAGTCTGTACAATGAGAAGATGTGTTCTAAAGTATAGAATAGTGACACACCAGTAAGTGAATGCCCCCTGACCCTGTCTGCAGGTGCAGGGCTGAATGGTGCCTAAGTATAATGATCAAGTGAATTTGGAATTATGTTCCACATTCAAACACCAACACTACCTGGCAGTGTGTGTGTGTGTGTGTGTGTGTGTGTGTGTGTGTGTGCACAGACGCCTGTATGTAGATGTATTTCTAAGTCTGCTTCGTGTATGAGCAACGTTCCAGTGCTTAGATTGATGTCCATATTTTCATATCATCACTAAACAGGAGAGGAAATAAGATTCTTTGAAGGCTGCCACCTCTCAATGTGATAAACCACAGGAAATTACTCACTAGACTTCCTAGTCTCACAAAGAAGGGGGCAGGGACTCAGATGTCCTGTATACATCTAGGGAAGCCTGAGGTTTCTTTTCAATTACTTTGCATTCGTATGAAATTACGTATGAAAGTACTAATCGACTAACCTATTAGCCACCCTCACTAGATTTCAGTATGACCCAGAAGAGGGCTTCAATCTTCCACCACATAACAGCAGAAATCCAGTCAAGGTTTACTGGATGGTTTATGATATCTTTAAAATTAGGCATACACTATGCAATGTAAACTCAACCTGAAGAAAATCGATGAACAAATATCGGTCGCTTTACTGTCTTGCTTGATGCCCACACCTACTGCTCACCAACTGTGCCACCCATGCCACCACCTGCACTCAACTGATAAAGTGGCGGCCTGTTTGATGGACTTTTTCAGGTCAAAATTGTCTGAGAAAGGCCTTAGTTTTTTTGCTTGATTCATTATTTTGTTATCAATCTTAACTCCAGTGATCTCCCCTGATGCCATTGTTTGCCCTGCTCCCCCAACCAACGTAACGCAGGAGATGCAACACAGCTTGTCATCTGCTACACAGTGTGTGCATCCTGGCTCAGCGATGTCGCCCAAGGGGATCAAGTCCTGTAACGTGGACACCTGTACCTGGCTAAACTATACTGGGGGACATCTGTAACTGGCTAACACATAGGATCGGGACTCAGCATCATGACTTCAAGTCCCGATCCACCGCATAGAGAATAGAGGAGGCAATGCAGTGATCACTGAACAGAGGCACGGTAATTAACAGCGCCGTGAATCAGGGGCAATTAGGGGTTGGGGGGCACCTATGCTAGCTCACCTATTGCTGGCTAACGTATATACCCGAGACACCTCAATCTAGCTAACCTATACTGGGGGTCACCTATAGCTTAGATAACCTCCTGAGCTGCATGTCCGACACTGTGTCAGGCATACCGCTTTTAGCTACATTTTCTTGCCCGACGCAGTGTCAGGCATACCGCCCAAGAGTTTAATCCCCTTAGAAAAACATATTGCTTAAAAGAATAGTATTTTGGTGTTCCTTTTTTTTTTTTTAAGATGGGTTGTTGGGGAAGGATCAGCAGGTGTAAAATTCCCAAACATGTGGAACTGTAGAGAAAATGGCATAATGAATCCAATTGCTTATGGTTTACAATATTAATTTACTGTATACATTTGCCCATTGTAAAATCTTTCATCTCCCTAATTTACATTCTGAAATTTATCACTGGTGGTGACATTTTTAATCCTGTTAGGTGAGGAATCCTTGGGAATAGAGCATTTCTACTACTATCAAAGAGAACAGAGCATTTTCCCCAAAACTTTTAGGAATACTGCGTTTCCCTGCCTACATATTATAACAGTGCTGGACAATTGGGTGCAGAGTGAGACGAATGACGGCTCACCCTGCTGCCGCTAAAATTCCTGGCGGGATTAAATACAATTCACCCTTCAAGTCATAGCAACTTGGGGCAGACCCGTAATTCAGGGTCCAGCTATTGCCGTCACACAGACTTGACTATAGCATTGCAGCTATAGCTGCGCCCAGGGCCGGACTGACCATTAGGGCACTCGGGCACGGACCGAGGGCCCGTGGTCAGGGGGGGCCCGCCACCCGCCATAGAACCCTGAGCAGCCAGGAGGGGAGACAGCCAGTGAAGGAGGGCGATGGGCATAGCAGCGGAGAAGGGGGGAAGTTTCCCCCCCCTCCTCTCACCTTGGGGCCCCCCTTCCTGGCTCTCCCCTCCGTAATCTGTAATGTGTCGGACAGCTGGAAGCGGCTGACAGCAGGCGGAGACGCTGTTCAGCCACCGGAGGGATCGCTGATCTGTGTGCAGCTAGTCTGGGCTTGAGAAGCCCAGACTAGCTGCACACAGATCAGCAATGCCTCCGGTGGCTGAACAGCGGTAAGTCTCCGCCTGCTGTCAGCCGCTTCCAGCTGTCCGACACATTACAGATTACGGAGGGGAGAGCCAGGAAGGGGGGCCCCAAGGTGAGAGGAGGGGGGGGGGGAAACTTCCCCCCTTCTCCGCTGCTATGCCCATCGCCCTCCTTCACTGGCTGTCTCCCCTCCTGGAGACACCTACAAGCCTGGCTGCATATACTGGGGAGACCTATACACCTGGCTGCATATACTGGGGGCACCTATAGACCTGGCTATACTGGGGAGACCTATACATCTGGCTGCATATACTGGGGGCACCTATACACCTGACTACATATACTGGGGGCACTTATACACCTGACTACATATACTGGGGGCACTTATAGACCTAGCTACATATACTGGGGGCACTTACAGACCTGGCTATACTGGGGAGACCTATACACCTGGCTGCATATACTGGGGGCACCTATACACCTGGCTACATATACTGGGGGCACTTATAGACCTAGCTACATATACTGGGGGCACCTATAAACCTGGCTATACTGGGGACACCTATACATCTGGCTGCATATACTGGGGGCACCTATACACCTGACTACATATACTGGGGGCACTTATACACCTGACTACATATACTGGGGGCACTTATAGACCTAGCTACATATACTGGGGGCACCTATAAACCTGGCTATACTGGGGACACCTATACACCTGGCTGCATATACTGGGGGCACTTATACACCTGGCTATACTGGGGAGACCTATACACCTGGCTATACTGGGGAGACCTATACATCTGACTGCATATACTGGGGGCACCTATACACCTGACTACATATACTGGGGGCACCTATAGACCTGGCTATACTGGGGACACCTATACACCTGGCTACATATACTGGGGACACCTAAAGACCTGGCTATCTATACAGGAGACACCTATAGACCTGGCTATCTGTACTGGGGACACCTATAGGCCTGGCTACCTATTCTGGAGACACCTGTAGACCTGGCTACCTATACTGGGGACAGCTATAGACCTGGCTATCTTAACTGGGGACATCTATAGACCTGGCTATCTTAAATGGGGACATCTATAGACCTGGTTATCTATTCTGGGGACACCTGTAGATTAGGCTATTTATACTGGGGACACCTATAGACCTGGATACCTGCACTGGGAAAACCTATAGACCTGGATACTTCCACTGGGGATACCCTTTGACCTGGTTACCTATACTGGGGGCACCTATTTTGGGGGAACTGCTGCCAGATTAACTATTTTTGGGGAACTGCTGCTGCCAGATTAAGTGTATTTTGAGAAACAGCTGCCAGATTATGTGTATTTTTGGGGAACCGCTGCCAGATTGTGTATAATGGGGGAACTGCTGCTTCCAGATTCTGTGTATTTTGGGGGAACCACTGCTGCTACATGTATTTTTGGTGATCCGCTGCCAAATTATGTATATTTGGGGGAACCGCTGCTGCCAGGTAACGTCTATTTTGGGGGAACGACTGCCATATTATCTGTATTTTGGAGGAACCTCTGCCAAATTGCATGGATTTTTGGTGAAATGCTGTCAGATTGCATGTATTTTGGGGCGAAACACTATGGCAGAGTTCAAACTTCCCCAGCAGACCTTTTACACCACTGCTAAGGTCATGTATATTTTGCCCCACCCATGACCACGCCCACATTCTGTTGCGTGACAACACCCATTTTTTGGCGCGGTTTTTGTCACTGTGTAATATCTCAATATAACATATTTACTGTTGTCAATAAATGATTATATCTTAGTCTGTAAAAATATAACGTGAAAGGTGGGAAACACTGGTATGGGTGCCCCATAATCTCCTATTGCCCGGGGGCCCCATGAGTTGTCAGTCCGCCCCTGGCTGCGCTGCGCCAATACTTGTTGCTATGAGCTGCTTCCCGTTTCCCCTACTATCTTATGGAATAGAGCATTTACATACTATCTAAAGATGGCCATACATCAAATCTAATCACAGAAAGATCTATCGGCTGCCCACACACTGCACACCAATATCCAATAGATTTCAGCAAGAAATCTATTGGAAATTGTCTTGCTGCTGCCCCCCAAGTGTATATGTGTCCCCAATTGTCCAGGGGTGTAACAATAGCCCCTGCAAGGGATGCAGCCGCAGGGGGGCCCTTAGGGAGAGAAGCCTGAGGGGGGCCCCTGGTTCTGGGGCCCTCCAGGGACATGTTTAGGGGCAGGTGGGGGTGCAGCGCAAGAAGAGGAAGTAGCAGGCACAAAAAGCAGCAAGGAGGAGGGCCAGACTCCCCCCCACCTCGTGCTACCATCAGTGCCCCCCCCCTCCAGCAACAACAGCTGAGAAGGGGCTCCATCCAAAGTTTCGCACGGGGGCCCAGTGATTTCTTGTTACACCCCTGCTCTTGTGTGCAGTGTTGAAGGCTCACCTGTACACCAGCGTGTAACCTGGCCTGCTACATTTTCTGGCATCACAGTGAGCGCCTTTACCCAGTGCTCAGGGCCCAGGGTTCTAGACTTTGCTGCCTGAGCCAACTTATGAGTATTCGCCCCTCCCTTCTGCTGTGCAAGCCAAATGAAACACTGCTGCTCTCCTGCCTCCCCCCTCACTGTCAGACTCCTCACACAGAACAACAAGCTGCTTTTCCCCAATGATGACCTCTTCAGATCGCTCTCCTCTCGCTTCTCCTCCTACTCTGACTGCGTGCTGTAAGTGTCACACAGTACAAACATGCTGCCCCTGTAATCTCTGCTCCTGATGCAAATGTTTCACCTTGTTTCATAAGAGAATCGATGAGCACGCTATCAGTACTTTACTTGCATTAGCTGGCAAGACCCATGCTTCCTGTGTAAGCTGCTGCCTGGTTACTAAGGGAATTGCCTGTGATCTGTGACACTTGCTTGTGCATGGCTGCAACACTACAGTCTGTGCTCGATTGCTGAAGTATTGAAAAGAAAAAAATACCTCCCAATTATTGACTAAATTAGGATATAGTACTATAGTATATTGTATGTGCTTGAGTATGACAATTTCTGATATAGTAAACTTCCGATATATTAAACTGCATTGCCCGGTGCCTTGGAGTTTACTTTAAAGGGATTCTACTATATGTTAGAGAACAGAACATTTCCCCCACTATTTTAAGGAACATAGTATTTCCCTATGTCATTTTGTATTAAAATGTTTTATCAACATTTTGGGACTCCTTTTGTTGTTAAAAATTGTGGCCTGCTCCAATGGCCCTAGTGCTAACGTGCTAAGTCTGTACTTACTGCTCTGTACTCTGGAACTTAAAGGATACCCGAACTGAAATGTGACATAATGAGATAGACATGTGTATGTACAGTGCCAAGCACACAAATAACTATGCTGTGTTCCTTTTTTTCTTTCTCTGCCTGAAAGAGTTAAATATAAGGTATGCAAGTGGCTGACTCAGTCCTGACTCAGACAGGAAGTGACTACAGTGTGACCCTCACTGATAAGAAATTCCAACTATAAAACACTTTCCTAGCAGAAAATGGCTTCTGAGAACAAGAAAGATGTAAAAAAGGGGAATTTCTTATCAGTGAGGGTCACACTGTAGTCACTTCCTGTCTGAGTCAGGACTGAGTCAGCCACTTACATACCTGATATTTAACACTTTCAGGCAGAGAAAGAAAAAAAGGAACACAGCATAGTTATTTGTGTGCTAGGCACTGTACATACATATGTCTATCTCATTATGTCACATTTCAGTTCGGGTATCCTTTAAAGTGGGATAAAACTCTGACATAACATTAAACAAAAATGTGTTTTACTATGTTCTATTATCTATACAGTTACCATATTTGCTTTTGTGCACAAGTAATATTGTCTGTTTACAAAGTGCAGTTTATCTGCTCTGAAAACTGCCATTGCGTTTTATTGCATAGCTGCTGCATTTATACTGTATATTGTAATGTAGCTAGTGATCACTTCTTGGCTCTCTGCTTCTACTGCAGACAGAGTACATTTTCAGCACCGCTAGGAATGTATACTAATTGGAGCAGACAAAGGAATGTAAACAAAAGATGACGTTATCACCTCTTCAGATGCATCAGCAAGCTTTCCATTGAAGAAGCAAGTGCTGTGTTTAACTATTTGAATGCTGTTCTTCTACAATTTTTTGTGGTAGTAGCTTTTATGCTGTAAATAATCTTTTTGAGCAAAGAAGAAATGCTGAGTTTTATACCACTTTAATATATTAATCCCATGCTGCCTATAAACTCGCTGTGCAAATCGAGTATAGTGGATTCGGTAGTATGCTCTCTGCTTTCCTTCCTGCATCAAATGGTGTGCCTCTAAAACCATTCCCCTGCCATCACTGGCAGAGAAGCAAAGTTCTGTCACTGCTTCCTGTGTATGCCTGAGCTCTGGAAGTGCTGGAAAGTACAATGATTTAGAGAAGGAGCTTACAGGTAGCACAATATGGGCACATCAGAAACATGGGAAGCACCAGCAAGGAAGCAGTTAAGTTCATATGAAACTGACATACTGTGTATGTATATATATATGCAACCAGTGCTCATCCTGTAAAAGATCAATTGTGTAAAAATACTCGCAGTACACGCAAACTAGAGTGCCCAAAACAACTGTTTTATAGCAATTGGGAACACTGGAAATCCATGTTGGATTGCCATTGTTTTTTCTTGCTCCTACTGTACTATCCGCACTCCGGTGGAAGGAACTTGACTAAAGGCCTGTACACACGCAGGGGCGTAGCAATAGGGGGTGCAGAGGTAGCGACCGCATCGGGGCCCTTGGGCCAGAGGGGCCCCGAAGGGTCCACCCTCTATCACAGTATTAGCTCTCTATTGGTCCTGTGCTGGTAATAATCACTTCTATAGATACTTTGAATAGCAGTAATCCTTAACACACTGTTCCCCATCCCCTTCTTGCACCTCTGACACTGGGGTTGTCCATGGCAGGTTTTGGTGCGCCGTATTAATTGTTATGTATAGAGTGCTTGGGGGGGCCCCATGTAAAACTTGCACCGGGGCCCACAGCTCTTTAGCTACGCCACTGTACACACGCCTGTTTAAGTTGGCTGAGGTGGCCGATAACAACTGCCTCAGCCGATAATGAGATGTGTGAAGGGCAGCCGGCAACCCCCCTTTCCCCAACCCCCAAGCGATCCGATGGTGGACCTACTCACCCCCAGCTACGCTGATCCCCCCACCGATCCCATTGTTCGCGCCGCTCCCCCACCCGTCGCATGATGTCACACATGCGCTGCTTGTCTGCCCTCCACCGTTACCTTCCCCAAACACTGCATAACAACACAGTGCGGCACCAGCTACACAGCTGACACGCAATTGTTCAGCCCAGCCCAGCGATGTCGTCCTAGGAGATCAAGTACAGATATGCTGCTTGACTCTGCTAAGCAGTACATTCAACCGCATGGAGGAGAAAGGTAAACAGAAGGCATCCCGCTCCAGCTTGCAACAAGTTACAATAGTGGTTGACTCTATTGAGAAGGCCACCTATGACAGCAGGCAGACACTAGCTTGTCAACCTAAACAGTCTTGAAAAATATTTTTTGTGACAAAAATCTAGTTTTCAAATATTTTTTTTAGAAAATATTTACCCAAATCAACTGTTAACTGTGGTTTTCTTCATTTACATGCTCTACATTTTTAATTTGATATGGATCCATGTTTGATGAATTTAACAGGTTTTTCTTTCAATGTTTTAAACAGCCTAGAGTTACACCTGAAGGGGAGTACCTACCACTGGACCATACAGATATCAATGTTGGGTTTGACAATGGTACAGACAGAATCTTCCTGGTGTCTCCAGTGACCATTGTCCATGAGATCGATGAAGACAGCCCTTTGTATGAGCTTGGTAAGGCTGAACTGGAGGCCGCTAACTTTGAGCTAGTCGTCATCCTTGAAGGCATGGTAGAGGCTACGGCCATGACCACACAATGCCGAAGCTCTTACCTTCCATCGGAGATACTTTGGGGTTGCCGCTTTGAACCTGTTCTGTTTGAGAAGCGTAATCACTATGAGGTGGACTATCTACACTTCCATCGTACCTACGAGGTTCCCAATATACCAGCATGCAGTGCTAAAGAGCTCACCGAAAGGAAGTATTCCATGGTAGCTCGCACTTCGTTCTGCTATGAGAACGAGGTAGCCCTTAACTGCATCTGTGATGAGGTGCCACCTGCACTTGTGGATACAAGATCATCGAATCCCGACTTAGCTCTTGAGTTAGACATGCTTAGGGTTGTGGATCCCCTAGAAGAAATATTACTAACATGAACTACTGTATGGTTCTTTCTTGACCATTAAATGTCAGGGTATGGTGGCAGCACAGCAGAGATCTGCTACAGAAAATTAAGGACAATTTCTCCACTTCATCTTCTACAGGAAAAAAAGATTACTGTTTCAGGGGGGAAACATTCTATTTGCTGGACAATGTTGAAGATATTACTGGTGGGTGGAAAAAACCTGCTCCTGATCCTTCTCGAACACAGAGCTTTGTACAAGTGGTCAGTGGCTACTCAAGTCATTTGCTGTACTGACTCTAGATTGCTTTATTTCATTTCCTCCCTCTCTGCAAATGCAGCTCTTGCACTTTGCTGACCGTAAGAAAAAGCCAAGAGTTTACCACAAATAATACAATATTAGCCTTTCAGTCATCTCAAAGCATCAGCAAACTAACCTTGTGATAAATTTCTTCTTATAAAAGACAAAGGTGTCTTGTTCATGGTAGGAGATCACTTTATTGACTTCTGTGAAGTGTAGAATTAAGATTCTCCCCAGATATCATAAGTGTATTTGCTGAGTCTTTCAAATCAAAAATAGGAGAAGAGCCAACTATAACCAAGCACAAAAATAAGCCATATGTTACTAGCACGGTTTACTTGGCTGAGGGAGCCATTTTGAATCTTGACCATAAAATTCAATAAGCTTTATTAACACAAATACAGAAGACGTTATATATATGAAAAGAAATTGTCTCAGGGTACAAAATGGCTGTCTTAAAGTGTAGGGGAACCAGGTACATGGTAAACATTTATTAAATGAAACCATTTAAAAAGATGTTAATATACAACATATTAGTTAAATGAAAAACTTTTTTAAAGATATAAGAAAACTCAAAAAAGAAAATGCATAAGGAGTATATGTTACAGCATGAATGCTAGCTATCAAAGTTTTTAATTTTTTTTTACTAGGATAACATACATCTCAAAATGTGCTTATACATAAGTGTGCTTATAATTGCTTAAAGCGAGTTTTTTTTATCAATAATACATTGTCTGTGCATTACTCACAGACCTCCACCCCACTGCAAAATCTGGCAAATACTTTACTGTGCACTGCAGACTGCCTGAAAGAAAGTTTCAATAACACAGATAGTGCAGTATTGTGCTTTATACACAAGATGGCACCCCATGACTTTGCCAGGATGGCCTGTGTCCAGAAACAGTCCTGGGCACAGAGTAACAGCATCTACTGTACACACTGGAGATGACGTGTGTATCTAAAAAGGGGTAAAAGTGAGTACTGCAAGTGTATTACATCATTGACCAAAGGTCTCAAGTAAGTCAATTAGCACACTTAAGAATAGGTACACTTAAGGAGTTTTTTTAACACAAAGATTTTCAGGGTTGATTTTGTTATTTTACGTGGCTGACCAAACTTTTAGGCTGCTGCTGACTGATAAATAAGTCTTTCCGTATAAGGTCTGAAATGTCTAATTTAGCTGTGCTAGAATCCTGAGTGATTTTTTAATTTTTTTGAGTGGAGTGCAGGGATTTTCAGCTAAGTTTTCAAGGTAGAGTTAGGTGATGTCATGGGCTGGCAGGTGACTATTACGCTTAGGGAAACTTGAAACAGAATGATGTCAAATTGTTGCATCCTCTTTAATCACATATACTGAGTGCCAAATGTAAACAGTCGCAGAGAAAAAGTGGATTAACAAATCACTGCCAAGCCCATCACAAGTTCACAAGACCATTTTTTTACAGAGCCCAAACTGAAGAGCCCTTGAGCTGCTATACATCTCACCTATCGCCAATGTGACACTCAAGTAAGTACAGTTATTTACAATTATTTGCACCAACCAATAGCAACACATCAGGTGTTTTTCATTACCCTCAAAATGGTGGTAAATAATTAAAGTGAGCCTGACATAAATAGGTGTTTGTTGTAATGTGAAATCCCGCTCTGAAACTGCTATGATAGTGAGGTTTTATCTGTCAGGGAAAGGGGTTTGTCCTTTTTTATTACTATTATTTTTGCTGTATGTCTTTGTGAGTGAAGAGTGTCCAATACAGTGTCAAGCTATGGAACTGTATAATCTGCTCCCTAATGCCAGGTAGACTGGTACACACCTCGCAATTTCCTGTCAGATGGGTGGAATTAATTATTTTCGACAAGTCCAATCTGATTTCCAATCATTTTTCTGATCAATTTTTTTGATCACTTCTATACAAAATCTATCAGAAAAGCGATCGGACCTGTCTGTCTGATGAGAAATTGCATGGTGTGTACCAGGCATAACTCATTGCTGACAGAAGATGCGCGTACATCTGTCAAATAACAAAGGTACTATTATGAATACATCAAAAGAAAGCTAAACGATTTGTCACATGTGGGTTAGCAGAACATTTTAGTGACACTGGTCTCAGGCAGTAAACTAAAAGCATCTGACGGGTTCTTATAGTATGAAGCACAATACTGTGAAGTAACAGGGCTGGCATCCTAGGCAGGTAACACAGTTTCAGAGGGGAGACTAACATTGTTACAAATGCGTATTTATGAATGGCACCTGTTGAAGCAGAGCTCCAGGAAAATATTACACAGCAACTCTTTTACCCATAGCTCACTACAGCTTAGTAAGGCCTCGTTCAGACTATACGCGCTGCCGTCCGCATTTTGGCAGCGCGTATAGTGTGCGACACGCAAGAACGGTAGAAGGGCATAGACAGCCCTTCTACCGTTCCCATCATATGCGCTGCGTGGCAGCGCGATTGCGCTATCGCGTGCTGCACGCATTTTTGGGAATCGCAGCGCAGATCCCATTCATTGTAATGAATGGGATCTGCAGCGCAGCGCATAGTAGCGCAGATGGCGTGCGATCGGACGCGTTGCGTTCCAATCGCACAGCCATCTGCGCTAAATGATGTGAACGAGGCCTAAAGCTGAGGCAGAAACTGCATATCAGTATTGTTGTAGACTGCTGTTTTTCTGATGGAACTGTTGCACCTAAAGTTAAGTCTCAGACCGCCCTTTGTAGACTTGTAAAGCTAAGCAGAGTGTGATGATGTCACCACATAATCAGGACCAGATTTTCTATAAGACACTGTAGGCACATGCCTTATGGCGCCTTATATGGGAGAGGCGGCCCCTCCTCCTCAGATGTTGACCTCACAGTCTAATCCCTGCCTCATATCACTGACCTCATGCACTTTCACCCTAATTCTTGTCTCGCATCACTAAAGATGATATGAAACAGTGATTAGAGGGTAAGATTCTAAGGACAGTTAGTGAAATAAGGCAGGGATAACAGTTCAGAATATTTTTACTTGGGGTGTGGCCTGTGTTTAGGGACAGAGTTTAGGGCACCAGAACGCCTGTGCCTACAGGCCTCTGTGTTGTAAATCCGGCTCCGCACATAACCCCTCCTCCTGAAGAAATGCTCTCAATCAGATGTAGTGCCTCATGGGGAAACTCACTTATTTCCAGCCAGTGGAGCTGCATTTTATTTAAATAATAAACAAGGACTGGGCATCTCTTGGCTGGAGATCACTGGAGGGTTTCTAGCAAGCCTGGTCTTGAATTTTATCCATCATAAATTTGCTACTCTGTCTTGTAATGGTTAAGTCATACCGTAGCACAAGGCGCATAATTGCTGTTGTGTACATACACCTTCAATGAGATTTTCTTTTTTTTTTTATAAAACCTGCACATCCTGCATTTTTTTTTAATAAAACGCTCTTACTACTAAACTTTGAACAAGTCTTATGGTGTGATATGGCCCAGGCAGGTTTTTTAAACTTTTTCTATCAATGATGGCCAAACATCTCCAATCTCTGAATGCTTTAGCCAATCATGCCTGCTGTGTTTAAAGGACCACTATTGCGCAAGTCGTAAAAATGTAAAATACATGTAAACACATACAAATAAGAAGTACGCTTCTTCCAGCATACAATGGGCCATAAATTGCTTCTATTCCATGTTGCTGTCACTTACAGTAGGTAGTAGAAATCTGACGGAGCCAACAGGTTTTGGACTAGTCCATATCCTCATGGGGGATTCTCAGGGTTTTCTTTATTTTCAAAAGCACTTGGGTGATTGCCTGGCAATTAGTCCGACTGCCCAAAAAGTGTGCAGGGAGCAGGGGCACTGGCACGAATCTTTGTATAAATCCTTTTCAGGGAATGTCTTTATAAACAATAAAGGCTATGCTGAGAATCCACCATGAAGAGATGGACAAGTCCAAAACCTGCCAGTTCTGTCTGATTTCTACTACCTACTGTAAGCGAAGCGACAGCAACATAGGAGAATAGTAATTTATGGCTCATTTTACTTTGGAAGAAACCATCTTCTTTTTTGTATGTATTTACATGTATTTAAAATTTTACCATTTTTCACGATAGAGGTCATTAAAGAGACTCTGAAGCGAGAATAAATCAGAGCTCATAGTTAGCAGGGGCATGTGTGCCCCTGCTAAAACGCCGCTATCGCGTGGCTAAATGGAGGTCCATTAACCCCCGAAATCCCCTCCGTGCAGCCGGGGATCTCTTCCGGGTTGAGGCAGGGCTAACCGCCGCAGCCCTGCCCCACGTGCGTCTGTCAGCACGTATCTCCGCCTCTCCCCCGCCCCTCTCAGTCTTCCTTTGCTGAGAGGGGCGGGGGAGAGGCGGCGATGCGCTGCTGATAGACGCGACTAGAGGCAGGGCTGCAGCCGTTAGCCCTGCCTCTAGGAGCAGCAAAATCTACGACCAATTGGGTAGTTGATTTTGCGGGGGGAGGGGGGGGGTTGGCTAACTATGAGCTCTGAAGCGAGATTTATTCTCGCTTCAGTGTCTCTTTAAACAGGGATTGATAGCATTGCATAATCTTATTATCACTGGTAAACCAGGAGTTCTGCTTTAAACTGAATTGCCCGCTGTCTTCTGTTATGTATTGGGGAATTAGGTAGCACAATCTATTTGCCTTGAGCTCCTGCCTATGTCCATCTGCTCTGACTGGAGACCATTTTTGACATTTTCTCACAACTGTTTTTTACTCATAATGGACAGAACGGATTAGATTCTCAGAGCCAGACCTTCCACAAGACAATTTAGGCAAATGTCCCCTCGTCACCTTAATCTGTCTCCACTGTGATGTGTCAGGGCAGTCTCAGAAACCTTTCTGGGGTGATCTTGACACTATTCCCAATGAGAAGCCAGTGGGCTGGGAGGCTCAACCCAAAACTCAGTTGTGGGTGGACCTGGCCTTTATACTGTAACTGATGAATGTTTGCTTCAGGTTAGAGCAAATCTGTACACTTGACTTGAACAAATAAAAGCTTCAACTCTTGGACTGAACACTCAGCAGTGAGTGCTTCGGCCAAATGTCACTATGAGATCAACTCAAACACAAACTAGCGATATGTATTGTTTTACCATTCTTAGACTATAAGTTGCATCAACAAGGTTTTGCCAAATAAAAATATTCAAGTGCATAGCTGGAGAATTCAGCGATGTTCATGACTCCGTTACCCCTGCACATGATGCAAATGTTTCAGGTTTGTTGCAAATAAAGCATATTTTGGACCTTAACTGGAGTGTCTCTTGTGCTTCTTGCTTGAACCATGAACCTCAGTGGAGCCGTGTTCCTATATCCTTGTATGTAACACAATACATTAAAAGGTAACATAGTCATGGATATCCCATGATCACTTTGAAAACAAGTCTGCAATCTACTAGGTGTGAATACAATGTGTATTATGAGCTTAGGGCTGTGTCAAGGTTCTCCAGCACTAGAAGCGGAGATACCAAAGTGCACCCCCTCCCCAAATTGTGCCCACCCTAGTGGTAGGTAGCAGATGTAGTCAGGGACGGATCAAGACCAAGTTGCGCCTGGGGCAAGGTCAGGTTTTGGCGCCTAAAGGTCAGGTTTTGGCCTCTAAACTGCCATTCATTTTGCCGCCTTTTTAAGAATTCAACAAACTGCGCCCGGGGCAAGATACCCGCTTGCCCCTCCCCCCCCCCTAGATCCGTCCCTGGATGTAGTTCCAGTATTAGGGAGCCCCCCTCCTGAGTTTAGATAGCCAGATGAGCCCCCAGTATTAGGTAGCTCCCTCCCCAAGGTAGATAGCCAGATATGCCCCCAGAATAAGGCAGGCCCCTCCCAAGTTTAGATAGCCAGATGTATCTCCAGTATTAGGTGGCCCCCCTCCACGATAGGTAGCTAGATGTATCCCCATTATTAGGCATCCCCCCTTCCCAGTTTAGATAGCTAGATGCACCCGCAGTATTAGGCAGCCCCTAACATGCAGCAGTGCGTCTCACCTCTCCTGTCTGCGCTGGGATCCTCAGCCTGTTGGAGGCTCTCTGCATATCCCCTTATCTCCATTTAGTATCAGAAGTAATGAGACATGCCACTAGGGGGAGTCAGAGAGTAGATGCTGCCACTAGAGGGAGTCAGAGTAGAGATAACTGAGGAAGAGCCCACCAAAGAAGAGAGGTGAGTAAAAGTACTTACAGCTCCGCTCGTGACTCTGCATATGGCCGGGCGAGGGGAGGGGGAGGCATGGGCACGCTCTGAGGGCTGTGCGCCCAGAGGCTGTTGCCTCTCCAGCCTCTGCCTCAGCCTGGCCCTGTATGAGCTACTACATCTCAGCAAAATAGATTAGCCTATTCCCTCATGGGGGATTCTCAGGGTTTTGTTTATTTTCAAAAGCACTTAGTGAATGGCATTTGCCCTTTCCAACTGCCAAAAAAATGTGCAGCGAGCAGGGAAGCTGGCCAGCATCACTGTATAAATCCTTTTCAGGGAATGTCTTTATAAAGAATAAAAGCCTTGCTGGAAATCGCCCATGAAGAGATGGACTAGTCCAAAACCTGTTGGTTCTGTCAGATTTCTACTAACTACTGTAAGTGATAGCAACATAGTGGAAAAGTAAATTATGGCTCATTTTACTCTGAAAGAAACATGCTTCTTATTTGTATATATTTACACATATTTTAATTTTTTTGCGATAGTCGTCTTTTAATAAAACCAAGTACTGAACGCAATCAATAGATGAATAAAACAAGCAAAAATAATGTATGTTGCTTTGAAGTCTTCTGTGCATCATGTTAGAGAGCAGGGAATAACAGAGGAAGCAAAAAAAAAATAAAGATTAAAGAATACACCCCACATTAAACTTTTTTTTTTTTTTTGACAATATAAGAACCTGTTTCTTTATCATTCAATCCACTCCAGATTTTACAAGAAGTTATAACAGTCATACAAAGCTGTGAGGTTTTTCTTGCAGTTCAGAAGGATATAGATCTGCACTGAAGTTTGTGGTTCAACCACAGTCTACAGCAGGCTGAAACTGTCTCTTACAAAGAATTAAAAAGACAGTTCGGCCAACTTTATTCCTGCGGCAGTGATGTCACTAAGGGGCCTATGTTTATAAAGCTGGTGAGGAAGTAAGTGCTGCTGTCCTCTACTTACAAACAAGTAAGTTACAATGTTTGAGGGCCTGAGCTCACTGCTGCATTTATAAAAACACACAGAAACGTATGCGTTTTTCAAGCATTTTTGAAAACGCATCAAACTCGTTTAAAAAACGCTTGAAAAACGCATGCATTTCTATGCATTTTTATAAACGCGACAGTGAGCTCAGGCACTCACAGGCACAAAGTTGTTTCCATTCAGAAAATATACAGTGCTATTTTTTATTTCAGATTTTTGTTGTTAAATGTAACAGCGTTAAATAAACTGTTATGAGTAGCTCAAAAGACTTTGAAACCACATTAGTGAAAATGAAAATTTGCAAATTCTGACAGGGTAATGAAGTCTATTGAAGTCAATAGGCTGCCATCCAATTTGCATGGGGGGGGAAAAGTTGACATTTTGGCTGTGTCCTGGTCTGGAGCACTTAGGTGTGTGTTACCACAATGCCAAAGAGGAAAAATATCAGCAATGATCATAAGCCTCACACTCAAGCTAAATTTTATTCGGGAGGCTTCTCCTCCAAGCCTAGCATCTGGCATGTGTGTACATGTGTCCCCCAAAGTCACTTAAAGAGGAACTTTAGCGAAAAGGGTAAAGAATAAATCAATACACTGCAAAGTGAGAAGTTACAAAAAGATAGAAGAGAGCTCAAGAAATGATTGATATTCGCCATTGTTTGTTCATGTTGTTTGATCCACAATGAGCCTGCATGTCATCATCTTTACTACTGCCGGGCAATCTTTACTACTGGTAGACAAGACACCAATTGTTATTATTTATAACCACGCCCACTAACATTGCAATATGCTAAAAGGTTGCTTTTTTAATAGATATTGAAAGGATTCGGCCCAGGTATGCACAGAGTGAGATACTGGTTGCTTGGCAGTTGGAAACAGCTGTTATTTCCCACAATGCAACAAGGCTCACAGACAGGAAACTGTCATGACCTAGGTCCTGACATCACACTTTCATCACAATATCAGCCATACAGAACTCCTGAGCAAGTATGGCTTATTTGAAAGTTTTGCCAGGAAAACCCTTCTTCTCTCTAAAAAGAAACGTCAGCCAGGGGTGTAACAACCCCCTTCTATGCCCCCAAGCAAAGTTGTCATGGGCCCCCTGCTTCCCCCCATGTGACCAGTAATAATAATAATCCGGACATTTATATAGCACTTTTCTCCTGGCGGACTCAAAGCGCTCAAGGGCTGCAGCCACTGGGACGTGCTCAAGAGGCCACCCTGCAGTGTTAGGGAGTCTTGCCTTGAACACCTTACTGAATAGGTACTGACCCTAGCCAGGATTGGAACCCTGGTCTCCCATGTGAAAGGCAGAGCCCTTAACCCCCTTGGCGGTATGAAAAATACCGCCAGGGGGCAGCAGTTTTTTTTTTATTATTATTTTTTTAAATCATGTAGCGAGCCGAGGGCTCGCTACATGATAGCCGCTGCTCAGCGGCATCCCCCCAGCCCCGCCGATCGCCTCCGGCGATAGGCGATCAGGAAATCCCGTTCAAAGAACGGGATTTCCTGGAGGGCTTCCCCCGTCGCCATGGCGACGGGGCGGAATGACGTCACCGACGTCAGCGACGTCGGGACGTCATTGGGAGACCCGATCCACCCCTCGGCGCTGCCTGGCACTGATTGGCCAGGCAGCGCTCGGGGTCTGGGGGGGGGCCACGCGCCGCACCGGATAGCGGCGATCGGGCGCGCGGTGGCGATCGGGGTGCTGGCGCAGCTAGCAAAGTGCTAGCTGCGTCCAGCAAAAAAAAAATTAAGTAAATCGGCCCAGCAGGGCCTGAGCGGCACCCTCCGGCGGCTTACCCCGTGTCACACACGGGGTTACCGCTAAGGAGGTTAACCAGTACACTATCCAGCCACTACACTTCCTCACATGCGTACATGCAACATGGGTGCCAGGGATAATCTCTAGTAAAATATTGGTAAAATTGCCTATATTCTACTATTGTGCAGTGCAAATTAGAATAGTAAAATATTGGTTAATGTTACCTATATTTTACTTTTGCTAAACCTAACCCTTTTCTCACACAGAGTCCTCCCTCTACCAATGCCTACCCCTAACCGATGCCCCCTGTCAGTGTCTAACCCTAACCAACCCCTACCAATGCCTAACCCTAACCGACCCTCTACCAATGCCTAACCCTAACCAACCCCCCACAAATGCCTAACCCTAACCGTTGCCCCCTGTCAAAGCCTAACCCTAACCGACCCCTTACCAATGCCTAACCCTAACCGACCCACCTTGCCGATGCCTAATACAATACAATACAATAACATTTGTAATCCTAACCTATCCCCTACCGATGCATAACCCTAACCAACCCCTTTCTGTGAGAAAATGCGGAAAAGCCTCCGCAAGTACTCAGTCAGGCGGCTGATTCCGCGTTCAACATAGCAGCTTGCGCGCAGGGACCTGAATTCACTGGCCTGATGGAACGCGGAGAAACCGCCGCATGCCCAGAGAACAGGGCGGCGGATTCCGCGTCCGACGCGGCGGTTTGCACGCATAGGCCTACCCCTCTCAGTACTGCTGAATGCGGAGAAAACGCCGCACGCTCGGACAGCGCTGCGGCGGATTCCGCATTCAAAACAGCAGAGGCATTACAACACATGTCTGGTGTGGCTGGGACTGATAGTCCACACTGGTTCAGAAGGACGCGTGTGCGCGCGGAGAGGCAGAGCATTTATGACAGCCAGAGGGGTGTCAGCTGACCAGGACGGTCAGCTGATAATTCTTTCAGTTCTCATTGGTCCAGCACTTAGGGGAGGTGCAGGGTAGCGCTGATGTATATATACTGGGTGCTGGTCATTCCTCTGGTGTCTGGCGTTGCGATCACTACGTGGTAGCACTCAGACCCTGTCAGTATCTGTGTTATATTAGACCAGTTTCCAAGGTGTTGATGATCACGGAGCTCACACCTTAGTCTAGGAAATTCTGTTATCTATTGTGTTATTATCTAGACCAGTTTCCTAGGTGTTGATGATCACAGAACTCACACCTTAGTCTAGGAATTGTTGATTATTTGTTATGACCTTCTGCTTTCCTGACCATTCCTCTGATCTCTGATTTTGTACCTTTGTCATTCTGATACTCTGTTGCTGAACTCGGCTAGTCTTAGGATTCCGCATCTGTCTCCTGTCTCTGTACCTAAATCTGTCAGTCTGTTGCCGACCTGGCCTGTCCGACCTCGATAACTATTTCTCCTGTTGGGAAATAGTTCACTGACCTGTCAGTGACACTTCTCCTTGGTGTCACTCACACTCTGATCCTTCCTACTCTCAGCCTGGCTCCGCCCCTTGGGGAGCCTCAGTCCTTTGGAAGGAATCTGTTCTCAGGGCAGTACCTCCTACTGCCTCGCACCCACTGTAAGGGTGCTCTCCTCAAAGTATTACTGTTGCACCAAACACTCAAATATTACTCAGGTGTCCAGAGGTTAGAGATATATCTGATTATCGGTGATACTGCAGATCATCTATAATCGGGTATATATCTGCATTCTCGGTGATACTGCAGATCGCCGGTAATCAGATGCTCTCTGTTACACCGATCGTTACACTTTCCTCTCCGATGCCTAACCCTAACTGACTTCCCCCAGAGATGCCCCAAGAGATGCCTTACTCTAACCAATCCCCCCACCCATGCCTAACCATAAGTATCCCTTGCCATAAACCTAAAACTGATATATGTGCAGCCTGCAAAAAAAGGTAAATATTGGGCTACACGGGGTTAATTTGGGCACCGGATGAAATAGTGGGTGCCAGGACCGCCAGCTGGGGTAGTGTAATATTTACCTGCTCCAGTGCTGTGTCAAGCCTCCTCTTCTTCCCGTCAGCCACACAGTCTATGCTGCCATCCTCCAGGACCCAATGTATGTCATGTGATCGGGAACCGGCGGAGTGCAAGCATAAAGTGTGGGGCTGCCAGGATAAAAAGTCGACCTGATGTTTAGCTGGAAGAGGTAAATATTACACTGCTCAGCTGTGCTTACCCTGCAGAAGAGGGAGGAGGAGCGGGCCCCCGTAGCCCCCATGATCGCAGGGGGGGCTATTGTTACACCACTGAAGGCAGCACAGCTTAAAGGCCCATACACACATCGGATTTCCGCGAACGACGGGTCGTTTGCACGCCCCGTCGTTCCGTCGTTTGCACGCCCCGTCGTTCGCCCGCTAAATCGGGCGTGTGAACAGACTGTCGTCTTGCATCTACACAACTTCTGAAACAGTGTCCTCTGGACAGATCAGACCAAAGTGGAGATGGCGTCCAAACATGCATAGAAGTAAAGAGTCATGGATCTCTAGACACACATATCAGCACATGTATTGGAACAGCCACTGCCTATCTGGGATACCAGTACAGCTAAACAGTAGCAATTAGAACAGCTTTCTTTTTTTAGGACTAGACCTGTCAAGAGGCTAATGGTGTTCAGTAATCCAGACATATCCGCTGCAGACCACATTTCATTACTAGCTATCAAATGGCCAAATTCTTTCTGTTTGCTGCTATGCTAATCTCTGCATTACCAAGGACAAACAGCATATGCAGAAATAAAACAAACGCTCATGTGTGTAAACAGTATATAAACACCAACCATTACAAAAGTTACTATTGGAAAATGCTAAATAAGTTCCTATCAGAAAAATGGGTGTGACAGCCTGCTGTAATCAAGAAAACGTTTGTGCAGCTAATGTTTATGCAAGAAAATAGAAATTTGATGACATGCTGTACTCTATTCCAAACAGCACCTGGGTTACTACAAAGTGAATTCTGAGCTTCCTGGCAACAACTTGTGGATCCATTCCATGCTTGTCAAATTCAGTCCAGTTTCCTGAAAAGTAAATAGAAGCCAATAGAGGGCTCAATAAATGCCCTCTAGTACAATGGTTCTTAACTTAAGTTCAATCGAACCCCAGGGATTTTGGAGAGTCAGTCTCAAGGGATTGGCAGTGGTGTGTGCGAGTCTGTTCCCTTAATATTCATTCATTCATTGCGTTATGTTTTTGTGTATATCTATGCAGGGGTATAACATTAGTGTTTTAAGGCCTACAACAAAATTACCATGGTGCCTCCCACCCACCATGTCATTGCCACATCCCCCCCCATGTCATGGTCAACAGAGACTTAGCTGTCTCTCCCCCCTTATTCTGCAGAGTACGCACAGGAAGCACTGTTATATTTACCTAATCCAAACTGTACAGGGACTCTTCTTTCTCTGGGCATCGGCACACTCTACGCTGACATCATCCTTGGGTTCCCGATGCACGTCAAGTCATCAGGAGCTTTAGGGCCCAATTCCACTATAGCGAATCTGCATGCATTTTCTGCATGCATATTCACATAAGGCAGGTTTTCTTTGCGTTTTTCTGTGCATAACAAATCTGCACGACAGAGCCATCAGAATTCGGTGTGCGATTCGCATACAATGTAATCAATAGCAAATTCGCATGTGTTTTTCCATGCAAATTTCATACGTTTTCGCATTAAAAACAATGCAAACGCACACCAGCATTGACATGGTTAAAATCGCTTAACGCGAAAACGCATGCGAATTTGCTTGTAAATTTGCATGCGTTTTCGCATCCGCATGCAAATTCGTTTGTGCGTTTTCCACAGCAAATTCGCAACGCACAAGTTGAAACGGGCCCTTAGAGTAGAGGATGGCAGGGTGCATATGCCCAGAGGAGAAGAGACCCAATACAGCATGGACGTGGACTAGGTAAATATAGCAGCGCTCCCTGCACTTACTCTGTAGAATGGGGGGAAGCGGGAGGAAGAGCGGGCTCCTATAGACCCTGGCAGCAGCTCCCCCACAACACACACTCACACTCTATGTTTTGAATTTGAAAAAAAAAAATTAAACTATGAAGGGGTCAGACTACGAAGGGTTAGGTGCCATCATGTATGAAGCTTGCGGGGTTCCATACCCACAACAAGGTTAAGAACCACTGTTTCTAGAGGAAAGCACTGCTGCCACATCCTTCCTGTACAAATCTGCACATGAAGGAGTGATGGTGACTCTGGTTGTTACAGGCAGCAGCAGCCACAGCCTTCTGTCAATGACAAACTAGGCTGCTTATCGATAATGACTAATGAGAATTCATCATTACTTAAGGAGCATAATACTAACCCACTCCTGTCACATGCATATAGGATTCCTGAACCAGCAGTTACGTCAGAATGTGAGACGAGCGCTCAAAGAAATCCCCTTCAGATGTAACAATCTCACGTGAGTCTGTCAGGTAAAAGCTGATTAAAGCCGTATTTCCCACATACAGTCCTCACATCACCTTACAGATGAAATACTACACTAAGGCAGCAATTCAGAGCTACATTATTCTCATCCTCCAACAAAGAGGAACCTAGGTTAAATTTTTTATTAAGTATAAGGTGGTACAACTCATAAGCCCCATTCACATTGCAATTTGCTATTGTTAGACTAAGGCCCCTTTCACACTGGGGCGTTTTCATTGCGTTGTTGTCAGGCATGGACTCACCCCCACCGCCAGCGGTAGTACGAACGCCGCGCTCGCGGCTGACGTCATCGGGACCCCGAACTTCCGGTCTGTCCCGGCGGCCTCCTCCTCCGCTCAACGGGTCACTAGGAGCATGTCTCAGCAGGGCAGGGCAACGCGCGCACGCACGGAGCGTCACGCCCTTTATGCCCTGAGAAGGAGGATCCCATGAGCAGATTGCCGGGACAGTTGCCGCCCCTTTTCTGACGTCATCGGGGGGGGGGGTGGAGATTGCTGAAGTGACAGTCTGCATTTAAGCAGCAGACTGTCAGTATTCTGTGTCCGCTGTAGCGATCACACCCGTGTTAGCTCTCGGATCCACAGTATACCTATATATTGGTGCGGCCAATATATAAGTACTGGAAGACCATACCATTGTGATTTATCTGTGCCTTTGACCTTTTTGCCTGTTTCTGACCTTGCTCTTGCCTCATCCTCTTGTACTTCTGCCGATCTTATCTCCTGTTGCCGACCTTGCCTTGTCTCTCGTTTTCGCCTCTGAACTTGTGATACTGTACCTTGATATTTCTGATCTCCTGTTGCCGAACCCCGGCTCGCTCTTAGACTCCGCCTTAGCCTCCTGATATTGTACCTTATTTGCCTGTGTGTGTACGACCTGGCCTGTCCGACCTCGAGAACCGACCTTGCTGTCAGAGGCGGTTCCTCGCACTGACAGTGACCCTTCCTATTTAGGGTTACTTTCAGTATATCCTTCCTGCTGGCTGCCCGACTCCTTCTGTCTAGGAGAGCTTGGGCTGCGGAAGGAATTTGTACAGTACGCCTTGCTGTACTGAGGCCTAGTCCTCTAGTGTTACTGTTGCACCAATCACTACACTCTTTAGGTGCCAGAGGTTAGTTAATATATCGGATTGTCGGTGAGACTGCAGCTCACTTATAATCAGATATATATCTGCATTCCGGTGATACTGCAGATTACCGGCAATCAGACTCTCTCTGGGCCTATCTACCTTCACAGAACGTGACAGTACAGCGGACCAATAATATGGATGCTCTGGTCCAGCAGGTTAACAACTTGACGACAGCCGTCGCTCAATTAAACCAGACCGTTAAAGATCAACAGGTCCAGCTTAACCGTCTAGCAGAAGTTGTGCAAAACCTGCAGGCACCAGTTAATCCCACTCCTGTTTTGCCAGTTGAACCCAAAATGTCGTTACCCAAGTTGTTTTCAGGGGAACGCTCCGATTTCCGTAATTTCCGGGATCGGTGTCAATCATATTTTCAAATGCGTCCCATTTCCTCTGGTTCTGAATTGCAAAGGGTCACGCTCATAAAAACCCTTTTGCAAGGAGACTCACAGACATGGGCCTACAGTTTACCCGTGGGTCATGAGGCTCTTACCTCTGTAGAGAATTTTTTCGAAGCCATGGCGGTCGTATATGACGATCCAGATACTTCCGCCACCGCTGAGAGGAGACTAAAAAGACTCAAACAGGGTCAGAACTCAGTGGAAATCTATGCTGCAGAATTCCGCAAATGGTCATTTTCCACCAGGTGGGAGGCGCAGTCTCTCTTGGATCGCTTCCTAACAGGGTTGTCTGATTCTGTGTCAGAATTAATGTTGAGTCATCCTGAACCTAGAACTTTAGATGAGGCTATAAGTCTTGCTATCAAGATAGACCGCAGAGTACGGTTTCACAGGTCTACCAGGCAACGACCCTTCATGCGCTCACAGCCTTCCACAAGTTTTGCCTCTTCCTCTTCTACTGAGGAGCCCATGCAGCTGGGTCACTCTAAATTATCTGAGACAGAGAAATTAAGAAGGAGGAAGGAGGGTTTGTGCTTATATTGTGGGGACAAAGGTCATATCGCCTCTGTTTGTACCAAGAAGCCGGAAAACTTCTCCGCCTAGGGTTAGTCGGGGGTACTACCCTGGGCGAGAATTCCATACCTCCAAAAGATAAAATCCTATTTCCTATTTCCATTTCTTGGGACAAACAAAACATTGCACTGCAGGCCTTTGTTGATACGGGCGCCGCAGCCAATTTTATGGATTTTAATTTAGCACTTAAATTAGGCATTCCAGTGGTTCCTCTTGAGAAACGCATTATAGTCACTGCAATTGACGATTCCCCATTACAAGGTAGTCAACCTGTCTCTATTACTCCTGAATTAATCTGTACCGTTGGGGTATTACATTGTGAAAAATTACGATTTTACCTTATCAGAATGCCTTCTTGCTCGATTATACTGGGGCTTCCCTGGCTACGGCTACATTCTCCACAGATCGATTGGGCTTCTGGTCAGTTGCTGTCTTGGTCATCCTACTGTCAGAAGCACTGCATATCAAAATGCCCTCTTCGTGCCACTCACTTAACTCCGCAATGTTTACCTCAGCCTTATAGCTCCTTTGCCGATGTGTTCTGTCCTCGATCGGCCGATTCACTACCTCCTCACAGGCCTTATGATTGCCCAATCGAGCTTAGACCAGGAACCATGCCCCCTAGAGGTCATCTTTATAATCTCACAGGACCTGAAAAGGTGGCCATGAGGGAGTACGTTCAGGAGAACTTAGATAAGGGGTTCATTAGACCCTCTAGATCTCCCGCGGGGGCAGGATTCTTCTTCGTGAAGAAAAAAGATGGGGGGCTGCGTCCCTGCATCGACTATCGAGCCCTTAATGCCATAACGATAAAGAAGCGTTACCCACTTCCCCTGATTGATGACCTTTTTTCTCAGGTCACAGGTGCCCAGATCTTCACTAAACTAGATCTCAGGGGAGCTTACAATCTGGTCAGAATCAGACAGGGTGACGAATGGAAGACGGCATTTAATACTCAGGATGGGCATTACGAATACCTAGTCATGCCCTTCGGTCTGTGTAATGCCCCCGCTGTTTTCCAAGAATTAGTTAATGACATTTTTAGGGAGGTGGTGGGGAAATTTGTGGTCGTTTATTTGGACGATATTCTGATCTTTTCTCGCAATATCAAGGAGCATAGGTCTCAGGTCCAATATGTATTACAAAAGTTACGGGAGAATTCATTATATGCCAAGTTGGAAAAATGTTTGTTTGAGATCAATGAAGTTCCATTCCTTGGCTATATCATTTCCAGATCTGGGTTAGCTATGGATAGCAGTAAAGTTGCGGCAGTTTTGGACTGGCCGCAACCAGTTGGTCTAAAAGCTTTACAACGTTTTCTGGGTTTTGCTAACTATTACAGGAAATTTATAAAGGGGTACTCTGCTCTGGTAGCTCCCCTTACTGACATGACTAAGGGGCTAATGTTAACAATTGGTCTCCTGAAGCCATTTCTGCTTTCTCGAGTCTTAAGACTGCTTTTTGTTCTGCTCCCATTTTGCACCATGTCGATTCATCCAGGCCATTCATCGTGGAGGTAGACGCATCAGAAATTGGGGTTGGGGCAGTCTTGTCACAGTACTCCGGATCACAAGGGAGACTTCACCCTTGCGCATTTTTTTCGAAAAAAATTTCTGAGGCAGAGAGAAATTACGATATTGGGAACAGGGAGCTATTGGCTGTAAAATTGGCTTTTGAAGAGTGGCGACACTGGCTGGAGGGGGCGGAACATGTTATTACGGTCTATACAGATCATAAGAACTTGGAATATCTGAAGGGGGCTAAGAGGTTAAATCCCAGACAGGCACGGTGGTCTTTATTCTTTTCTAGGTTTGATTTCATCATCACGTTCAAACCTGGAAGTAAAAATATCAAGGCTGATGCTCTTTCACGATGCTTTGACATTGAATCAGTACTGCCCTCCGAACCAGAGCCAATTTTATCCGAGAAGGTGGTGTTAGCCAGTATAGACTCTATGGAGGATATTGCATCTGTTCTGCTTCCCTACCAACAGGATAGTCCTGCAGGGAAACCGTCCGATCTCATGTTTGTACCGTTACAGTTCAGATTACAAATACTTCAATTCTTTCATGCTCATAAGCTAGCTGGTCACCCTGGAGTGGCTCGAACTAGAGAATTATTGTCCAGGAGCGTCTGGTGGCCTTCTTGGAGGAGTGATGTCGAGGATTTTGTTGTATCTTGTTCAGTGTGCTCACGGAGTAAACCCTCACGTGTATCTCCGGTGGGTACCCTCCAGCCGCTGCCCATACCCTCCGAGCCCTGGACTCATGTATCCATGGATTTTGTGGGGGAGTTACCACCCTCGGACGGTAATACGGTGATCTGGGTCATTGTTGACCGATTCTCTAAAATGGCCCATTTTGTACCTTTGAAGAAACTTCCTTCCGCTAAAGAACTTGCTGACCTTTTCGTAATCCACGTTCTTCGTCTTCACGGGGTTCCTGAAAACATAGTATCTGACAGGGGGGTGCAGTTCGTTTCGGAATTCTGGAGAGAATTTTGCAAGGCACTGGGAATCACCCTCTCCTTTTCTTCTGGGTTTCATCCCCAGACCAATGGGCAAACGGAGAGAATGAATCAGTCCTTGGAACAGTATCTCCGATGTTATGTGGCTGACAATCAAACGGAGTGGGTTCAGTACTTACCATATTCTGAATTTGCCCATAATAATCTTCGGAGTTCTTCCTCAGGGTTTTCACCTTTTCAAATTGTCAATGGAAGGTCCCCAAGGTTTTCATCACTCCCTGTCAGGACCTCACCTTTCCCTGCTCTGGAGGTCTGGCAAGAGACGCTAAGATCTCTTTGGAGGGAGGTTAATAATAATTTAAAGAAAACAGTGTCGGTCCAGAAACAACAGGCTGACCGAAGGCGTTCTCCCGAGTGGGAGTTTTCTCCCGGAGATCTTGTCTGGATCTCTACTCGGCACATCGCCTTACGACAGCCATCAGCAAAACTGGGACCTAAATTTATAGGTCCATATCCTATAGCTAAAAGGATCAATCGGGTATCTTATCAAGTGACATTACCTCAGTCAATGCGGGGAGTAAGAACATTTCATGTGTCATTACTGAAACCCGCAGTACATGCGGACTCTGGTCCTCCTCCTGTGCTTGTTGACGGTGAACCTGAATATGAGGTTGAGAGAATTCTGGATTCCCGGTTTGTTCAGAATTCTCTTCAATACCTGGTTCATTGGAAGGGTTATGGCCCGGAGGAGAGATCCTGGGTACCAGCACATCAATTTCATGCACAGGAACTCATACGAGAATTTCATGATACTAATCCTGATAGACCTTCATTGGCGCGTTCGGAGACCACGCCTCAGGGGAGGGGTAATGTCAGGCATGGACTCACCCCCACCGCCAGCGGTAGTACGAACGCCGCGCTCGCGGCTGACGTCATCGGGACCCCGAACTTCCGGTCTGTCCCGGCGGCCTCCTCCTCCGCTCAACGGGTCACTAGGAGCATGTCTCAGCAGGGCAGGGCAACGCGCGCACGCACGGAGCGTCACGCCCTTTATGCCCTGAGAAGGAGGATCCCATGAGCAGATTGCCGGGACAGTTGCCGCCCCTTTTCTGACGTCATCGGGGGGGGTGGAGATTGCTGAAGTGACAGTCTGCATTTAAGCAGCAGACTGTCAGTATTCTGTGTCCGCTGTAGCGATCACACCCGTGTTAGCTCTCGGATCCACAGTATACCTATATATTGGTGCGGCCAATATATAAGTACTGGAAGACCATACCATTGTGATTTATCTGTGCCTTTGACCTTTTTGCCTGTTTCTGACCTTGCTCTTGCCTCATCCTCTTGTACTTCTGCCGATCTTATCTCCTGTTGCCGACCTTGCCTTGTCTCTCGTTTTCGCCTCTGAACTTGTGATACTGTACCTTGATATTTCTGATCTCCTGTTGCCGAACCCCGGCTCGCTCTTAGACTCCGCCTTAGCCTCCTGATATTGTACCTTATTTGCCTGTGTGTGTACGACCTGGCCTGTCCGACCTCGAGAACCGACCTTGCTGTCAGAGGCGGTTCCTCGCACTGACAGTGACCCTTCCTATTTAGGGTTACTTTCAGTATATCCTTCCTGCTGGCTGCCCGACTCCTTCTGTCTAGGAGAGCTTGGGCTGCGGAAGGAATTTGTACAGTACGCCTTGCTGTACTGAGGCCTAGTCCTCTAGTGTTACTGTTGCACCAATCACTACACTCTTTAGGTGCCAGAGGTTAGTTAATATATCGGATTGTCGGTGAGACTGCAGCTCACTTATAATCAGATATATATCTGCATTCCGGTGATACTGCAGATTACCGGCAATCAGACTCTCTCTGGGCCTATCTACCTTCACAGAACGTGACAGTTGTGTTACCACACGATAATGCTCGGCAATGAAAGTCTATGGGGCGATATGATGCGCCGCGGCAGGAGTGCCGTTTTTGACGCTCTGCCGCAGCAAGCACATCTGTGCGCTGTCGGGCATCTTCAGTGGTGACGTGCGTCAAACCAGAAGTCATGTAAGTCAATGGCGATGCAGATATTTTAAAATGGCCGCTGTGCATATTCGCGTACCGCATGCGCTAGAGAGCCTCACTTCCTTGCATTCAACCAAATGCGTCAGTGGGCGGCATTGCAGGAAGTGGAACGCAATGCTGGAACGGAAGAAGGAAGGTGAGTCATTGCTTCCCCGGCCTGCTCGCTGATTACTTAAATACAGGGAAAATAGCTGGAAGGGGAGCACGGTCGGGGAATCCCCAGTTGTGGGGGGGAGGTCTACTCCCCTCTTCACCTCTGTGCCCGCTGCTCCCCCTTCCTGGCTGCTACCCCCTCCAGCTCGGAGGCCCCACCCACGGCCAGATGTCACCGCCCCCCCAACTTCTGCCGCCTGAGGAATCTGCCTCACCCCGCCTCATGGGCGGCCCGGGGCTGGGCATAAAGGTGCCCATTAACAGTACGGTAAAGAGAAATAAGCACAAGCGCTTCCTGTGGCATAAAGAAGGTCTGGAGACCGGTATCTCAGGGTTTGCAAGAAGGTACTTGAAAATTCCTTAACTAAATGTGGACTATTTAAATTGTGCAGGTGGTGGTGGTGCAGATATGCATAAAACTTGGAAACCCTTTTCAGCAGATAATGACAATCCAGCAGCAAGATGATAGCAGAAGCCTACAGTTTTTAGTACAAGCAGGCCACCATACAAGGAAACTACATATATTGGAATTACAATGGCTTCCTTAACAAAAACATTGTATGCAGAAGTATAACCTGGTTGGGTGAAAGCCTTCCCCACCCAATCCAAAACTAAAAAACAAAAAAAAAAAAAAAAAAAAGAGATTTGATTGGATCAAGACATTAAAGTATACCTGTCAGTGAAAACTAGTCTGTATCATTCTGAAACAATGCGGGAAATGAAAGGTGCCACACTTAGCCGTTACTGTAAAAACCTCCAAAACGCAGGGGACTCTGATAGGCAAATCTAAACTTTGTGCCCCTTATCCCACTTGAACAATGAAAGATTTCAACATGTTAGTGCTTGGGCTGGAGTACATCTCATGTCAAAGGTCCAGTTGATGGGAGCTGTCCAATCACTCTTAAAGGGAATGTCCAAGCAAAATAAAAAAATGAGTTTCACTTACCGGGGGCTTCTACCAGCCCCATGCAGCCATCCTGTGCCCTCATAGTCACTCACTGCTGCTCCAGTCCCCCGCTGGCAGCTTGCCGACCTCGGAGGTCGGCGGGACGCATTGCGTACATTTTTACGCATTCCCGCTAGTGCAGGAACATTAATACATACATTTTTACGCATTACTGGTTCAATGCGTAAAAATTTACGCATTGAACCAGTAACGCGTAAAAATGTATGCGTTAATGTACCTGCACTATCGGGAATGCGTAAAAATGTACGCAATGCGTCCTGCCGACCTCCGAGGTCAGGAAGCTGCCAGCGGGGGACTGGAGCAGCAGTGAGAGACTACGAGGGCACAGGATGGCTGCATGGGGCTGGTAGAAGCCCCCGGTAAGTGAAACTCATTTTTTTATTTTGCTTGAACCTTCCCTTTAAAGTGGATTAAAAATCCTGTTGCAATTGTTAATACTTTTTACCAGGAGATGCTGGTGGTGCTGAGCTTCCTGCTCATTCTCTTTCCTCTCTTCAGATACAATGCTCAGATTAGACATACAGTACATTCATATTTCTGAACCTGCAGTTGAAATACTCCATAGATTATGCCCACACCTGGGGAGTTTTTTGGCTTCTGGCCGGCCTAGCCGGCCTTTTGCTCCAATAGGCAGCTCACTTGTGGCATAGCCGATTTTCTGGCTTGTCTCTGGCCCAGATCACCACCGTCTTTGTCTATGAATGGTGCTCAGGAGAGGAATGCATGCAATACACAAATTTTGGTGGAAACAGGGCCTAACTGTTACATTTGCATATACATGGGATGTAGGAGGGATGAGGTGCCTGGACAACCTGTAGGGAAAAAAGGCAACCAATGTTGTTGGCTTACTTCATCACTGGCACTTTTATTGGCCTGAGGAAGCAGGCTGTGACCGACAAAATGCGTTGCCTGTGCTTAATGAACCCTGTTGTCATTGAGGTAAGCCACCTCACCCTTTATGTGTTTAGTAATTTTTTACTTTATTTTATATACAACTGGGCGCCTCTTTACCCCCTTATAATATACTTGGGATGGTTTGTCGAGATGGAACAATTCTGATATTGTTTTACTACATTTATTGACTGAAAGGTGGAGTTACAGTTTAAGAAGTTCCAGAACACAGATCTTTCATCGTTTCCTGTTGCAATGCTTCCATTTAGGATTAGATTTTCATAGCTTCCACCTATCAGCATTACAAGCTGTCCATGAAGACTTGTAGTCTGGAAGCTCAGCAATGACAGCCATCTGACTAACAGCACTCCTCTGGTATTTGGTATCAAGCCCACTTCATGGACCAGCATGACATTTTCCTTGTGACGTAACTTGGGAACCAATTATATACAAATGGAATGAGTGACTTTTGTACTCTCCTTACATGCGGAAACTGAGACAGTGTTGTCCTTCAAAAACCCTGAGCAGGTAGAAAATAGAACTGATACAGAGGACACTCGAATCCATGCCTGGAGTTCTGAGGTCAGAGATTTAGAGTGAAGGCTTGAACCTTTCACCAGCCCCAATATAATAAGGTACCATTTAGGGAAAAATAATTGCACTGGATTACACTGAATGTAGTCTATAAAAGGCACTTTTTTGTAGACAAAACCTTTCAAATAAGATGTGAGACCAAATATACAAAGTATAGATTAGTAGCAGCAGAGTATTGTACCATCTAAAGCCCTGTACACACACACAATCAATGTTACCCAATGGGGATTGGGACCCAATATATATGTCACTCGCTTGCATAACTCAGCCGAGGAGATCCACTGAGCTGTTGAGAGGGGCTGACCTATGCACGCTGGATTCTCAGCCGAGGTCGGTCGTTATTGGCTGCCTCTGCCGAGTTCCGTCTGGCATGTGTACGGAGCTTTAGCCATCAGTTAAAGCAGTAAGTTTTGAATTAGGATGACCATTCATTGGCTAATTTAAAAAAAATAGTAAACTTTGAATCAACATGCAGGAACCCTTTTGATGTCCCTTTGTAATTAATGCATCTTAATGACACTATTTAGATTTGCAAAAAAAATCCATGTACCTCCTTCTACTTACGAAGACAAGGGGCTCTGCTTGTGCATGCGGAGTACGGAGCCCCTTCTCTTCCTTCCCAGGAGACACAAAGATGCAGCTGGCAGGAGATTTAAACGGGGCCCGGAGTTAGAGCGTGGGGACGCAAAGAGGAACATAAAGACTATCAGATCCAGAGCCTTCTCTCCTCTTTGGTGAGTATCTAACTTTTTTGTTTTTATTTTATTTTTGTTTTTATTGGTTACAGTTGTCCTTTAAGAAAAAAAATGACAGGAATACAGTACCGCCTGGATTTAAAAATTTAAATGAATAAGAGAAGTTCTTACAATGGACACCTGCACGAAACTGCAATAACACAAGTGTTATTTTACTGCTCTTTCAGAAAGCTTTATATCGTCTAAGAGCAAACTTTAAAGGCCCATACCCACTTTGCGATTTTCACAAACGATATAGCGCCGAATTGTTTTTTTGAACAATGTCTCGCAACATAGTTTAACAAAAATGTGCTAATTTATATTAACTACGCAAAACCTGTGGCGAGCATTCACTTCAACGACCGACATGTCCGATTAGGTCATTGAGAATCGTTCCAATACTCATTGACTTGTGCAGGTTTTACTGCAATTGTGTTGACGATGGCTTGCAGATTCAGCCAGATGGATTGTGGAAACTATTGTTCATCGGTGGAGATCACTGATCCATCTGGCCACATCTGCTGTTGGGTATGTAACTTTAAAAAGAAATCCACTCCAGGTTTGCTAGAGCATCTCCTCAGGTCTCTGGATAAAGGTTTAGTAAAGCAGTCCCTCTGTCACCACACAGGCCAGCCAGCCAGCCAGCCTAGCCAATCAGCAAACACATGCACAGATTCACAGGAGGAGAGCAACACTTGTCAGCCAGGTGCAGCCTCGCTCCTACAAAGAGCAGCCCTGGGAATCAGACACCTGCTGCACTGCTGTCTGCCACAATGCAGGGCCTGACATTCCAAATACACTGACTAATCTCCAGCATGTGACCTGCTACTACAAACCCCTGACACAGAAAATACCTCATCATTAAAAAGTTACATTATCATAAGATAAACAGAGGCCTCGCTCACCTACCAGTTGGTCTGTTTTCTGTTTTCAAACTGCAATAAAAAAAAAAATGACTTTGAGTCAGCTTCCCCTGCACCGCAGCCAGCCCCTCCTCCAGCCCACACTGGTTATAGGGAGAGCTGTGCTGCAGGTGCTCTTATCCTGTTATTAGACTAACACATCATATACTCATATTTACATACAGTTCACCATGAGCTTGCTGGTCAATCTGTAGCTCTGGATGTTTCAAGTCCTACCCCATAGATAGAGCCACATTAATCCACACCATGCACTGATGAGGATCAACCAATCCGAAACAGTCTGTATGCATGTTGGATTATTGTGGCTCTTTAACTATTTCACAACTGAGGGGTTTTACCCCTGTAACACCAGCGCTATTTTTACCTTTTAGCGCTGCCTCCATTCTAGTATTTATGTACTATGATTGGTTATTGGGGACTGGAGAGTCCCCATAACCAATCATTGTACTGCAGAGCCGGGGTGTGTGCGCGCGCGCGGGTCGCGCTGCACATTTGTTTACATTACATTGTTTTGAATGAAGACGGCTTCTGTTTAAAGCCGTCTTCATTATACTCGCAATCGGCGAGGCTAATTGGATTTAGGAACGCTCGTTCCTAACATCCAATTAGTCACCTGCTGTGCGGGCTGGCTGGAGTGTACGCGAGAGTTCCCCGCCCACTCCCAGCCAGTAAATAAACAAGTGCGCCTTTCTCCGTCCCTGGGGGTGAAGCGGTGCGCAGAGGGACGGAGAAATTTAGCACTGGGGGGGTGAAGTGGTTAATATTAACAAGCTGACACAACAATGCATTCCAGCAGTTCTGGAGGTGTGTTTAGCTATCAGGAACAACAAAGAGATGATTTGCATATTCAGCAGTGATGCATTGTGGGAGACATCTTATACTCACTTCAATCTGAATAATCGCAATTACCTTATGTTTTAAAGTACCGTAAACCTGAGATAGGGACTTAAAGCGAAACTGAAAACTGTTTAAAAAAATAAGAGTTTCACTTACCTGGGGCTTCTGCCAGCCCCCTGCAGCCGACCTGTGCCCACGCAGCCCCTTGCCAATGCTCTGGTCCCACGCCACGGCTCACTTTCACTTCGCAAAGTTCTAATGCACTGCGCCACGCCTTCTCATTCATGCTCCCATAGCAGGACATGCAGTGCGCAGGAGCAGTAGAGATTTTCTCGTTCTGCGTGTATTAGGATTTGCATAGCCAGGGCGCAATGGAGGTCGACTTCCATTACGGGCAAAAAAGTGAGCGGCGACGGGGGAATGCAGGATCCGTCCAGGACTGCGAGGGCACATGTCGGCTGCAGGGGGCTGGCAGAAGACCCAGGTATGTGAAACTCTTATTTTCTAGGCAGTTTTCAGTTCCGCTTTAAGAAAAAAAATATACATACCTGGGGCTTCCTCCAGGCTTATCACTCCCATGCCGCCCCCCTCGTTCATCCACAATTGGGCCCGGAAAGTCCTTCTGTCCAGGGTCAACTGCACATGTGCGGCTTGGCCGCGAGTTCCCCCCACTGCGCGTGTGCAGTGCTACTATGCAGGCTCAGAACGCTCCCGGTGACGGAAGCGAGACGGGGGAGCGTGCGTTGCCAGACTACCTCTGTGCCTACTGGCCCCGACTGGACGACTTACCGGGACCTCTTGCAGATGAACGAGGAGGTGGAGGAGGACGGTGTGGGAGCAATAACCCTGGAGGGCTGGAGAAAGCCCCAGGTATGTATATTTTTTTCTTAAGTCCCCATCTCAGGTTTACTTTAAAATAGAAGGTTCACTCCTCATCAGGTACACTTTAAAAAGGCTAACTTTTGTTTTGCATCATATTTACATGGGGAAAAAGCATTTAAAGAGTAGCTCAGGTCAGTTAAATAATATATCTCTAAACAGAAAAACATATTTTTTAACTTTTATCATCTATGTAAAATAAACATATTTACCCAAGTTGCATTCTTGTTAAGTGATTCTGGCCATCATTCTAAATGCACCCTCTGCGCCGCCATCTTGTGAATGGCTTGTAGTCCTCTACACATGGCCTGAGGTAAGTCATGTAAAAAACACTCCCTATAATGGCTGTGATGCTGGGCATACATGGCTCGACGCAGGCTTATCAATCAAACCGCTGATGGCTCGATTGATAATATCCAACGTGTCCGATGACCGCGGGGATCGATTCCATGCTCTATACCCGCGGACGGACAATAGCGGTAAATTGAGCGGAAGATAAGAAGTGCTGCCGGGGACGAGCGGGAATCGATCCTGGCACACGCGCAGACGAGTGGGGACGCGGCGGGGACGTGGCAGGAATCGGCCGCTGGATTGACCCGTGTATGCCCAGCTTAAGATCTGATTGGTGCACCTAGGCTGGAGGAGGAGAGGAGGTAACGTTACCTCTCCCACAACCGCCTATGAGCTCTGCTGAAAAAGTGCCTCAGCACTTTCTTCATTGGGGGTGTGGCTGCACTGAGTTTGCCAGGGGTCCACCCAGTACAAGTGGGAATTTGAGGGTACATTTTAGAAATTTCAGTACAATTTAGGGAAAATTACCATTCTCAGCATGAGCACATCAGTTTTACTTCTCATACGTGAATGGACAGTAAGAACTGATAACGTGCAGGTGAAAGGATTTAAGGTGGGGAATATTCCAAGATGTTTACTGGGAAGTCAATCATTCACTTCGAAATAACAGCATTTTCTTTCCCCTTTACAACATGAGTGCTTTTTTTCCATTACAATGATAGATTTCAGCAGGTGTAAATCTCAGCGGGCAGCGATGACAGGAAGCATTCCAGCAATGGAAGGCATACTGGATATTCAGTGTTGTGTTTCTGTAGGGCTGACATGATGAATTACTCCTCAGTAACTTGCTGATATCAGTGTTATGTGTTTTCTTGTCTGCCAAAACAAACTTGATGTTTTTGGGCCTTTCTTGCTTGCTATTCCCTCATTTTATGTTTACCGTCACAAGCAGCAGCTAAGTTGCTGCCCCTCTTCTCAGATGGTTTAAAGAGGGACTTTAACCAAGGACTGAACTTCAATCCAATCAGTAGCTAATACCCTCTTTCCCATGAGAAATCTTTACTTTTTCTCAAATAGATCATCAGGGTGGTCTGTATGGCTGATATTGTGGTGAAACCCCTCCTTCCACAGTGTGATGTCATGACCATGGTCCTGACGCATCCATCTGAAAATGGCGCCTGTGAATAATGGCGCACAGTGTTGCCGCTAATCCGTTTGCCGCTTATCGCTATTTAACGTTAAAGCCTCATTGTTATTTAGCGTTAAAGCCTTATTGTTATTTAGCGTTAAAGCCTTATTGTTATTTAGCGTTAACACACAGAACCCTCTCTGTACCTATCCCTAACCCCTAAACCCCCAGGTGGTGCCTAACCCCTAACCACCCCCCTGGTGGTGCCTAACCCTAAGACCCTCCCCAGTGGTGCCTAACCCTAACCACCCCCCTGGTAGTGCCTAACCCTAACCACCCCCCTGGTGGTGCCTAACCCTAAGACCCCCCTGGTGGTGCCTAACCCTAAGACCCCCCCCCAGTGGTGCCTAACCCTAAGACCTCCCTGGTGGTGCCTAACCCTAAGACCCCCCTGGTGGTGCCTAACCCTAAGACCCCCCTGGTGATGCCTAACCCTAACCACCCCCCTGGTGGTGCCTAACTCTAACCACCCCCCTGGTGGTGCCTACCCCTAAGACCCCTCTGGTGGTGCCTAACCCTAAGACCCCCCCCCAGTGGTGCCTAACCCTAAGACCCCCTGGTGGTGCCTAACCCTAAGACCCCCCCAGTGGTGCCTAACCCTAACCTTGACAGTGTTACATTAAATCCATTCATCGTTTTGCAGTTAAATAACTTCTGCAGTTTGGCTTATGTAGGGCGCTATTGCTAAATAACGTTAGTGTGTGCCACTATTGATAAATAACGTTAGTGTGTGCCGTTTTTCTTCTTTTTTTCCCTGTGCGCCATTATTATGCAGTACTAACGATAAATAGCGATAAGCGTATCTTTTTAATGCGGCGCCATTTCTATGCATAGGCGCTGTGCGCCATTATTCACTGATCCCGGTCCTGACAGCTTGCTGTCTGTGAACTTTGTAGCATTGTGGGAAATAACTGCTTTTTTCCAACTGCTAAGCAACCAGAATCTCCCTCTGTGCATAGAACTCTCAATAACAAACATTCCGTACAGATCACCTGGCATAACTAAAGATATCACCACCGGTAATGCATTTCAGAATGTAAATCAGGAAGAGGAAAGATTTTTCAATGGGCGCACACTGACTAAATTATCTGTAAATTAATATTTTAAGCAATCAGAAATGTTATTCATTATGTTATTTTCACTACAGTTCCTCCTTAAAGGGAACCTACATGAAGTAACATTATTTAAAATAAACAACTGCTGTACCTGCAAATAAATATAACATGCTTACCTTGCCATCAGTTCATCTCAGAACCTCACCATTTTCTTCTAAAAATGATTCATTCCAGTTCTGACAACATTTTGTCAGAACAGAACTGAAGTATATCACTTGCTGTCAGTTACATATCACTTGCTATTGGTTATAACTGAAAGGACAACTGATAACAAGGTAATAACCACGTATCTCTATTGCGCATGTGGGCAATAGTACAGTTTAACAGTGGGCTGACCTGGAAGCTGTTACAGAGTCATCACCATTTTTAAAATAGAGGATGGAGAATTGAACAAACAGGATACAGGAGAGGAGAAAGTGACTGATGACTAGACTACATAGGAGGTATGTATGACATATATATGTTTTTTTTTTTTTTACTTTTAATTTGCAGTTCAGGTTTGCTTTAAAGTAATATTAAAGTGACTGTGAAAAAAAAAAAAAGCTAAAGGCTACCCGAGGTGACATGTGACATGATGAGATAGACATGGGTATAAACAGTGCCTAGCACACAAATAACTATGCTGTGTTCCTTTTTTCTTTCTCTGTCTGAAAGAGTTAAATATCAGGTATGTAAGTGGCTGACTCAGTCCTGACTCAGACAGGATGTGACTACAGTGTGACTCCCACTGATAAGAAATTTCAACTATAATACACTTTCCTAGCAGAAAATGTCTTCTGAGAGCAGGAAAGAGATAAAAAGGGTTAATAGTTCGTAGATTTTAGCTCTGGCACACTTCAATAAGTGTCATTGAGCAAAAACAATAAAACAGTTAAAGCCAGTGGTTACCTATTTAAAAAACAAAAAGTCAGATACTCACCTAATGAGAAGGAAGGCTCGGTCCTAATGAGCCTTCCCTCTCCTCTCCCGGTGCCCTCGGTGCTGCGCTGGCTCCCCCGTTCGCGTCCGCCGCCGCAGGGACTTCGGAGGTCTTCGGGAGCACTCGGGCTTCCGAAGACGGGCCGCTCCATACTACGCACGCGCGAGTGCGTCATAGAGGGCGCTCGCGCATGCGTACTATGGAGCGGCCCCGTCCTCGGGAGCCCGAGTGCTCCCGAAGGCTTCCGAAAGCTCCCTTCGGCTGCGGAAGTGGCAGTATTTGACCGAACTGGTCGAATACTGTCACAGGGGATCCTACGCAGGACCGGGCACCGGGAGAGGAGAGGGAAGGCTCATTAGGACCGAGCCTTCCCTCTCCTTAGGTGAGTATCTGACTTTTTTTATTTTTAAATAGGTAAACATTCACTTTAAAACTTAAAAAGTAGATTTAAACATAAAACATTCATTTTTAGGATAAGAAAGATAGATACAATCATTTATTTTATTAGTTTATTTTCACCTCGAGTGTCCTTTAAATACTCACCTACCGTCTTTCCCCGAATATAAGACACTGTCTTATATTTTTTGGGGGGAGGAAAAATGTGCTAGGGCTTATTATTGGGGGGGGGGGGGGGCTAGACGCTTTGTGTATGGGGAGGTGTGTGGGCTCTTACCACTCCTCCTTTGTGGCTGCGTCCCCCTCCGTTCCAAGCAACGGAGGGGCAGCGGCGGCGACATGGTATTCAAGCTATGAGGGCGCCCTTTGACCCTCACGTTGCATGCAGTACGCTTTGCGCAGGCACTCCCCTCCTATCATAATCGTGCGCCTGGCTGATGCGTCCCAGGCGCACATTGATTATTACATGAGGGGAGCGTCAGCGCCGAGCCGGCAAAGCGTACTGCGTGCAGCGTGAGGGTCAAAGGGCGCCCTCATAGCTAGAATACCATGTCGCCGCCGCTGCCACCACCGGAGAAATTGCTTGGAACGGAGGGGGACGCAGCCACAAGGGAGGTGCGGTAAGAGACCACACACCTCCCCATACACACAGCGCCAACTCCAATCCCCCCCCCCCCCCCAAGCTAGGCCTTATTTTCGGGGTAGGTCTTATATTTCAAGCATGCTTGAAATATAAGGGAGGCCTTATTTTCGGGGTAGGTCCTATTTTAGGGGAAAGACGGTATGTAGTGGGAAGGCTCTGGATTCCATAGAGCTTCTCCGGTTCTCTTTCCTTTCCTTCCCCTTGGTCCACCACTTCCCCCCTGTGTAAGTGATTTGACCAACTGGTCAAATATGCCTTCAGGAGTCCTTGTGAAGGATTTGGAAGAACTCGTGTCCCTGAATACTTCTGAAGAGGAGCAGGTCTGAACTGCGCATGCGTGAGTCCTGGCTCGTGTGTGCGCAGTATGGATGCGCCCGTCTCCAGAAGCACTCGGGGACACAACGCTTCCAATGGCTTCCGAGGAGTCCCAAACACTACAAAGGTCACTTTAAAATAAGATAGGGCCCTTTTCCACTGGCGCTTTGCATGTCGCATTTTGCAATCTGATTCTGATCACTAATGAATAACAAAACAAAAGGTACAGTGAAACTAATGGAAACGGAGGCGGACAATTCCATTAGTGGGATTTGTTGCTGTCATGATTTTGTCCCAAGAGCAATTATGATCCTGCCATATTTTGGGTACAGTTGAACTCCTATACTGGGTATAGTGGGTCGATTGCAGTGGTGGAAATTAATGGTAAACGCGATCGCAACACATCCACGATTGTGTTTCCTAGTGGAAAGGAGCGGGTTAAATGATGGTTGTAATTCAGATTAACCACTTCGGCACCAGCGTTCTTTGGCTCCTTATGGACCAGAGACTGCTGGTACAAAAAAAACAGGCTTACCGAAGGCACGCCACACGGACCCGCCGCTACCACAGATCACGCCGCTCACCCGTCGCTGAAGCTCACTCACTCTGCCGTCGCCATGATGGCAGATCTCTGGGAGCCGGTCAGGAGCTGATTTCACTGGCTCCTGACCCTGTGATTAATGTGAGCCAATGAGATAGGGGTTAGGAGCCAATAAAATCAGCTTGTGACAGGCTCACAGAGCACTGATGTCATACTGACAGCAGGGCGAGGAGAGAGTGGCGCAAATGAAGGGTGGTGTGTGTCGGGGTAATTAAAATCAATGCCCTGGCAGGGATAAGAGGTGCCGAACAGGGGCGTAGATTTCAATTATAGTGGTCCGGAACCGGTTAATGTTAATTTATTTATCCCTGGCTGGGTAGCATGGTTGGAAGAGAAGCAAGTATAAGCTCAAAAAGACCTTTGTAGGAAATTGACCTGATATGAACAAGACTGACTACTTGTCAAAAGTGGATCTCAAATAGCTCAGTAGAAGACAATAATCAAATACATTTTAATACTAGCCAGTAGAAAATGCTAAAATAATCAAATATCGACATATCTTGTTAGGAGGTTATGTGTAACTCATAGAGAAAGCCTTCCAAACAATCAAGTATACACATGTGTTGTATGCAATATATGGTGATTATCTCGTACAATATCTTTACAGCCTTGATACTTTGGAAGTGCATAAAAAATGCTGCCAAAATATTTGACCCGTTTTACCTATAATTTTGTGGAGTGAGAAATCCAGTGTGTGTCCTTAAAAGCAAAAAAAAAAACAAAAAAAACACAAAGTGCAAATTCCAAAATATTGCTCAATTTTGCAAAAGCTAGGATATGGTATGATATTATGACTATTTATAACACCATATGCTTCTCATATCCTTTGCAGATAGATTTAATTGGCAATTTTAGCCTTTTTAGCCGGATACTAAAAAGATTATTAGATTTTATCTCGGTGGCTTTTAATGTGTTATTTGAGAGCCACTATTGACAAGAAGACAGACTTGTTCATACCAGTTTATTTCCCTGCTAACTCCCTGGGCTCCTCTGCTGATTCTACTGTAGTTAGCGCTCTTATGAGCAGTCAGTGTGTTTTCTTTTTTTATTATTTGCTACCCAATCATTAATAAATAAAGAACTAACCTTAAGAGATGTGGGCCAATGAAATAGGTGGACGGAAAAGACACAAGGGGAAAAAAAACAGAAGCCAATACAGAAGATTATGTAAAAAAAGAGTATCACACTTTTCAGGTTGCAAGAGTTCTGCAACCACCAATAAGGCTTGTTGAGGATTTCCAGCCCCTGGTCAGGTAGGCGAGGGCCCTCAGAAGGTCTCTCTCCCGGTGTTATTTAGTAGATCCTGATAAAAACAAGAAATACACTAAAAATACAAACTCTCAACAGAGGTGTAAAGGTTTTAAAAAAGGACAAATGAAGTGAGAAGAATATGGAGGCTGACATATTTATTTCCTTTTAAACAATACCAGTTGCCTGGCAGCCCTGCTGATTTATTTGGCTGCCGTAGTGCCTAAATAACACCAGAAACCAGCATGCAGCTAATCTTGTCAGATCTGACAATAATGTCAGAAATACCTGATCTGCAGCATGCTTGTTCTGGGCACCACCTAGCCAAGGATCTAGGCGGCAGAGGAGGACGGCAAGGGACCAGATTTTTCCTGCTGCCAAGCAAGCAGTAACTCCCACTGGGCATAGAACTCTTAGTAAAACATTCAGTACATTGGTTATTACATTTTATTTATTTCTCGTAACCACATTATATTAATTGCTAGACCTTAGGCATGTTTCAAAAATGGGCGCTAGGCCTTGGTCGCTACACCCCTCACAACCCTCTCCCCTCCCCCATTGCCTCTGCCACTTTTTTGGGCTGTCGCTAGCACACGGGAGCGTGTGCGCGACAGTTCGTCGCCAGGTCCCTCCGTGTACACACGCGGAAGAGGGATCAGCTGTGCGACGGAAGCTGTTGCCGACGTTTCTCCCCCGCCGCCAGAAGCTCCGTGTTGTGGATAGAGGCTGCTGTCGCTAGTCCGCATACACACGCGGACTAGCGACAGTTGCGGCAAAGTTGCAGTGGCAACTGTCGGCAGGTGATTGACCGCGCCAATCGCCCGGCGACAGCAGCGACGAGCGACGGTTCGGGGTGCGCGCCCGTGTTGCGCCTCATACTCACAGGCGACCTGTCGCCGCAACACGCGCGCGCCGCGTGTTGCGGCGACAATTGTAGCCCATGAGTATGGGCCATAACATGCAGAAGTCTCCTCTCCAGTTGAACAACCGGGCACACAGAGCAGCATTCTAGGAAAAACAATCACATTCTGCTGTAGTCTTTTTTTTTTTTAAACCAGCCAACAGGGCTAATAATCTGATGCTTAGAATAAGAGGATATCCTAAAGGGATTGAATTCATTCTTTTAAATGAAGTTGGAAATACTGAATGAGTAAAAGTATTTAATCCCGGCAGATACTTTCCGCCGGTATTTACTGTCTCCAGGCTTATTGACCTTTTATCAAGCCTGCCATATGGCAACAGTCAACGTGACGAATGGATTGACTGATTGATCCTGTGTTTTCACCAATTGGCTTTTGTTTATGTAAAGTCAACTCTAAAATCATAGATCTCAAAAATGAAGCTCAGCTTGTTGTGTTGATGTTTTTCTATTTGCGCTTTAAATCACACTTGAAAGTGAGCAATACAAGCTGATACTATCATGATAAAATACATCATCAGAGGTGACCTTCACTGAAAACAAACGATTGCGTGCCTCGTTTGTCCCCTGTCATTTAACGATCCGGCAGGATGGTCACAAGATGACGTTGGGGGAGCTGTACACTAGATTCTTGGATGAGGCAGCACCAAACAGCTGTCTTCGCCAAAGGTTGTATAACGTGTACAAGAGTTAACCACTTGAGGACCACAGTGCTAAACCTCCCTAAAGACCAGGCCATTTTTACTGAAATGGGCCACTGCAGCTTTAAGACCAAACTGCAGGGCCGCACAGCACACCACACAAATGATTCCCCCCTTTTCTCCCCACCAACAGAGCTTTCTGTTGGTGGGGTCTGATCGCTCCCCAGACGTTTGTATTTTTTTTACAAATATTTATGTTTTGTTTTTTGTTTTTTTTATAAATTTCTGTATTTTTCTTTTCTTTTTCCCACTCTCACTCCCACCCATCGCCAGCCTATCACAGCGATCGGCAATGATGGGCTTCAACCTAGGGGCGTAGCAATAGGGGGTGCAGAGGGCCCTCCCTTAGCTACACTATTAGCTCTCTATTGGTCCTGTGCTCATAATAATCACTTCTATAGATACTTTGAATAGTGGTAATTATTAACTAACGGTTCTCCCATCCCCCTTCTTGCACCTCAGACACTGCAGGGGCCATTGGCAGGTTTTGGAGCGCCGTATCAATTGTTATGTATAGAGTGCTTGGGGGCCCCATTGTAAAACATGCATCGGGGCCCACAGCTCCTTAGCTACGCCACTGCTTCAGCTTATCACTGCCAATCACTCTCTTGTGCCCCAGGGGGACAGCCGTGTCACACACCTTTCCCCAGTACAGCGCTGCTGTAGATCGCAGCGCTGTACCATGTTAAAAGATGTCGGTTTCGCCGTCTAACAGTCTCCGCACGGCGAAACTGAAGGCGGAGCCTAACAAGCAGGAGATGCACGCGCAGCCTGTACGCAATCTCCTGCAGTAGCGAGCCCCAGGACTTGACGCCAATTGGCGTTAGGCAGTCCTGGGGCTGCCACCGCGGTCACGCCCATTGGCATGATGCAGTCGATAGGTAGTTAGCGGACCTGAACTTAGAACTTGCATACTGAAAAGAGTGAAAGGTGTGTGTTTCTGACCAGTTTCACCTGACTTATATACTGGCTGCCTCAAGTCTAATGACCAATTTAAACTGACTCTCGTCTAATTAAAATGGCAAAGCATTGCATACTGCATTCACCTACCAGATTATGCAGGATCTAAGGCTACCTCCCTGACATTCCTGCAGGAGTTGGCCCACGCAAATACTTGCATCTCAGAAATGAGGGGCAGCGCGAACACCCCCACAAAGCAACCACTGCTCGGGAGCGCTGCAACTGCCCCTCGGGGGGGGGGGGGGGGAGCGAAAACACATGGACGGCGCACTCCCCAGACGCAGCCCATGCCTAGGGGGAACCATCCATGCTCCCCCCCCCCCCAAAGGATAGATGCTCCACTATTGCGCATTTAGCTTACCTGTAGTACACATGTAACCCAGTGTGTGTATCATTGCAACGATATATCAAAAGAAGAGGTCTGCACACCTATCGCTATAGGGCAGCACGGTGGCGTAGTGGTTATCTCTCTCGCCTTGCAGCACTGGGTCCCTGGTTCAAATCCCAGCCAGGGCACTATCTGCAAAGAGTTTGTATGTTCTCTCCGTGTCTGTGTGGATTTCCTCCGGGCACTCCGGTTTCCTCCCACATTCCAAAAACATACAGATAAGTTAATTGGCTCCCCCTAAAAAATGGCCCTAGACTACAGTACTTACACTACATAATATAGACATAAGACAATAGTAGGGATTAGATTGTGAGCTCCTTTGAGGGACAGTTTGTGACAAGACAATATATATATTATATACACATACACTGTACAGCGCTGCGTAATATGTCGGCGCTATATAAATACTAAATAATAATAAAGTCTTATATAGGCACAAAGAAAAATAGTAGACTCAGCGCTGGGCCTGTAAAATGGACCACAGTCCTAAGAATCAATCAATAAATAAGTAACCCGCACACCAGGCATAAGTAATGCAAAAAATTCAAATTGTATTTGGTGCAAATATACAAAAGGATATCATTTCATTACAAATGGTATAAGAATTAGCAAGAAGTACATAGACTTATCAGCATAATCAAAGTAATACAGAGTGTCTTAAATAGCAACAGGTTCACACAGAAAAAAATACACATAAGGATGGACTGACAGTGATAAAGTCCTAAAGCAATATTACTGCAGTATGCACTGCGAGTAGCAATAATCCAAACAAATGTTCACAGATTGCAAGTGAACCTTAAAGAGAACCTGTACTGAGTAAAAATATTTAGGAGCTAGTCTACTTTAGGGGACCCACCGCAAATCGCCATAGACAATTTCAGCTGGGTTGCTTGTTTAAACCTCCACAAGCCTTATAGCCTCTGGTAGCTAAGCATGTCCTCTAACGAATTTTGCGGGTTTCGGTCAAAAAAAAGTTGTAACTGACTGTACAGGAGCCGCCGGAACGGCGTCAATTTCGGGTCCGTCAGCCATCTTGGTTCTGCTCTGCAGGTCGTTTCTTCCTCCTCATTGGAGGGATTGTTCGGTGGTGGCGTGCCAGCTTCTGTCAGCAGCTAACAAACCCTCCAATGAGGAGGAAGAAAGGACCTGCACAGCAGAACGAAGATGGCCGACGGAACCGAGATTAAGGCCAGTTGGCGGCTCCTACACAGCCAATTTCAACTCTTTTTTGGACCGAAAACCTCACAATTCGTTAGAGGATATGCTTACCTATACATGGGTATAAGGCTTGTGGGGGTTTAAGCAAGGTGAAAGCGGACATTTGTTCTGTTTCTGCAGCCCAGCTGAAAGTGTCTATGGGGATTTGCGGTGGGTCCCCTAAAGTAGACTAGCTCCAATATTTAAACTAAACACATGAGGTAACTTCAAATGAACATTACAGAGTTACCTTGCCATCAGTTCCTCTCAGAGGCTCATCATTTTCTTCTGACAATAATCCCTTCCAGTTCTGACAATATTTTGTCAGATCTGAAATATATCAGTTGCTGTCAGTTATAGCTGAGAGGAAAACTGATGTACCAGGTAATGTCCATGTTAGCCTATGGCTCAAGTGGGCGATGTTACAGTTTAACTGTGTGCTGACCAGAAAGCTGTTTTGGGTATTGGCCACTTTCAAAATGGAGGACGGAAAATTCACTTGATCACAGTGAACAAATAGGACGCGGGACAGGAGAAAGACACTGAGGAGTAGGCTACATGGAAGGTAAGTATGACTTGTGTATGCTTATTTTGACTTTTAATTTTCAGTTCATGTTTTCTTTAAGCTATGGTTGCCAGAGTCCCTGACAGCGCTGTTTCGGATGAATACCTTTATCAAAGGGAAACTGGGAGATCCTTCCAGGCTGCTGTATTGCAACGGACACATACATTGCATTAACTTTTTGTAGGAAGTGCTGCTATAAGGGGAATCTGCAGGTGCCGCCAGGGGGAGCCCATGAGAGAAGCTGGACATGTGCAGGGGGAAATAGCAGTTTTGTTTGCAGTTGAAGGCTAGTGAGGGGGAGGAGCCTAGGAAGCTGTGGGGACTGAGTTGATGATGCAGCAAGAAATAAGCTTGATGTGTGATGATATGGAGGAGAGGCACAAAAAGAGAGCAGCGATTTGTGAGACAGACTGAGTAAGGCACAGCCACAGACAAGGGAGCACAGCCACAGATAAGAGAGCACAACTTACAACTAAAGCAAGAGAAAGCGAGCTGCAGACATTGCAGGAGAGGAGAGAGACCACTCACAGCTACAGGCCAATAAAGAGCAGCATTACTGGAGAGATAAGCCAGAAGAGAAATAGTGAGGAATAAAAAGGAAAAAAACAGGAAAGTAAAAATGACCTGTAACCGAGTGAGGTAATAGAAAACAGCAGAGACACGACAGTGACACAAAGTTAGCAGCACAGCAATGCATACAAGAGTGAGACAGAGAAACAAGTGACAGATTACAGAGAAAGAGTGAAGACTGCAGTGCAGTGTCTGGAGAGATCCTGTGACAACAGCTGGCAGACAAGCTACAGAGGAGACAGTGATCATTTACAATCATCAATTCAACATATTTGTCTCATCCTGGATGTTGCTAGGTAACCGCCAGACATTTCTCTACTTTTCCTTCTGTCCTATGCAAGATTTCAGGTCCATTTCAAAAAGACAGCGGTGAAGAAGTTCCAGAGTGCTGTGTGAGGAAAATTCTGTCAAATAAATGCTAATAAACTGAACCACATATATGTTTCCTGAACTAGCCCTGATTCTAGCAGGCTGAATATATATAAAAGGCCTACCTATACTCATTCTGCTAAAAAGAAGTTTATGAATGTTTTGTCACTGAACTTTTTTTATCCATATGATTTAATACAAATATTTCTTTAAAAGAATTTGATTGGTGTCTGGAGGATTTTTTTACAGTGTTCTGGAGGCGTTACATTTGGTGTACAGTCGGCAGGATATACCTAAGTGCCTTAAAATTGGAAGATGGAATCTCAGCCTACACTACCCACCAGAAATGATGCTTCAGCTACTCAGGCTGCAAGAGAATGGTCAGCAAGCTACACATCAGTGCTTACCATGACTTTGATGGGGATGTTAGCTGCATACCTACCAAGGTTCAATGGTTATAATATGGCCCTGAGAGAGTGGTGTGAAAGAATAGAGAGTGCTGTGCAGGGTTATAAAGTGCCCATAGAGCTGCATATGGAAATAGCAATGATAACCTTGGAGCAGGGGCATAACTAGGCCCCCCGGGCCCCCCCTGCAGAATTTCAGAGCGGGCCCCCCCTCCCTGAGGCCCGCTCGGGCCGTTTTGTGGGTGCTGGAGGGGTGGCAGCATGAGGGGAAAGCCGTGGCCACAGTCAGCGAGGGGAAGTTCCCCCCCTCTCCCTCACTTTGGGGCTCTCCCCTCTGCGCTCCCCTCCAGCTTAACTGTGTCCGTGGGCAGCAGCGAGCAGCGGCGGGCAGCAAAGAGATACATACCTTCCGTGCGCTCCAGCCTGCGTTCCTCTCGCTAGCCTCTGACGCGATTTCCTGTTATACCGGAAGTCGCGTCAGAGGCTAGCGAGAGGAACCCCCGGGGGGAGCAGGGGCTGCAGGCCCTATTGTTACGCCAGTGCCTTGGAGGGAGATGCTCAAGGAACAGTAATTAATGCTAAATTACCCACACCAGTATCGCTGAAACAAATTATTGAGGTATTGGAAGACATATATGGAGATCCTGCAGACCTGCATTTGTTGAGAAAGAGATTTGTTGACAGAATTCAGAAGGAAAAAGAAAATATTCCTCAGTTTGCCAATGCCTTACAATAAATAATGAATGGACTACAGATACAAGAGGAAAAGGAAAGAGGACAAACTACCATAAATTCTGCTGTGTGGCTGAGAGATCAGTTTATATGGGGATTAAGGAGCAACTTTATTAAAAGATCCTTAAAACAGAAAGAGGAATATTATCCAGAGTTGAATTTCCAGAAACTTCAAAGCTTAGCTATCAAGCTCAGTCAGGAGGATGAAGCCAATCAGCTGGGAACACTGCAACAAAGCACCACCACAATGATTACTCATAAGAATTCAGCAGTTGAAGTCATAACCAATAATACTGGGGGGAAGGGGGAATTGAGAAAAATAAAAACAACTCTCAATGAACTAAGTGAAGAGTTAGACAAAATGAAACAAAACATGGAGAAAAGTGGACTGGAGATTTAGAAACACAGAGGAATCAGGATGTTGGATCTGTCATCATAGTGATCACACTGCAAGAGACTGTGGAAGAGGCTTTCAGAGAAAATCAAGGAATTCTGCAGTGGTGGGCCGCATGACAGTACAAAACAGGAAGGCCTCAGAGAAATCGAAGGAAGATACATTAAAAAGGAGAAATAAGGTTATCGCAAGCAAAGTTCTAGGCATTGTCAAATGGTTTGGATACAGATTTATAAATCGGAATGACACCAAAGATGTGTTTGTGCACTGGTCTGCCATAAGGAAGAACAACCCCAGGCATTATCTTTGCAGTGTATGAGATGGAGAATCGGTTGAATTTGATATTGTGGAAGGAAGGAAAGGTACAGAGGTCGCTAATTTAATTGGCCGTGGTGGAACTCCAGTTCAAGGTAGCAAGGATGCAAGATGAAGAAGTTTATGAATGTTTTGTCACTGAACTTTTTTATCCATATGATTTAATATAAATATTTCTTAAAGAGAACCCGAGGTGGGGTTCTGACAATGCTATCCACATACAGAGGCTGGGTCTGCCTATATTGCCCAGCCTCTGTTGCTATCCAGATCCCCCCTAAGTTCCCCCTCCGCTCTGCTATCCCCCATAAATCACAGCCGCGCTGTCGACACGCAGCGTGTCGCAGCGGGCTGTTTACCTATGTAGTGTCACTCTCGCCGCTCCCCCGCCTCCTGCATAGCTCCGGTCCCCACCCGCGTCCCTTCCCTCCCCGCTGATTGGAGGGAAGGGACGTGGGCAGGGGCCGGAGCTATGCAGGAGGCGGAGGGAGTAGCAGACTGACAGTACAGATGTAAACACAGCCCGCACAGCACGGCTGTGATTTATGGGGGATAGCAGAGCGCAGGGGGAACTGAGGGGGAATCTGGATAGCAACAGAGGCTGGGCAGTTTAGGCAGATGCAGCCTCTGTATGTGGATTGCATTGTCAGAACCCCGCCTCGGGTTCTCTTTAAAAAGAATTTGATTGGTGTCTGGTCTGGAGGATTTCTTTACAGTTAAAGTGTTCTGGAGGTGTTACACACATGCGCATCCTGGGAGCAAACACGTCAAAAATGGGGCGAGGGGAGGGGAGTGGGAAAAGAGCAGACAAAACCCCCGGTGCAACACTACTGCCAGGGGACCTATCAGCACCCCTTCCCCCCACAATCCCCCAAACAAAAAGAACACATTCCAATGCATACTGAGAAGAGTGTAAGGTGTGTGCTTCTGACCAGTTTCACCTGACTTATATACTGGCTGCCTCAAGTCTAATGACCAATTTAAACTGACTCGTCTAATTAAAATGGCAAAGGATTGCATACTGCATTCGCCTGCCAGATTATGCAGGATCTAAGGCTACCTCCCTGACATTCCTGCAGGAACTCAGAACTTCCTTTCTGCTCTAATATATAAGCAACAGCATAATATCCTTTACAGAAAAACATTTCTTTGTTACAGCTGATACAAATCCTGCAGTAAATCTGCAGTTTGTCTACTCCCTGCTTTCATAGAAGCAGACATATTGTTACATCCTAACATCCTGTGTTTACAAATTAACTCTCTGCTGTGGCAGTCAGCTGACCCAACTTACTTGTGTTTACAACTTGTCCTTACAACTTGTGTTTAGTCACAGATGAGGGGAAATTAAACAGGCGAAACTCTCTAAATACATATAGGGTGCATTTCTCTGTTTTCCTTCTGTCCTGTGCAAGAGCTCAGGTCCACTTTAAAGGGAACCTAAACTGAGAGGGATATCGATTTTTACTTTTAAACAATACCAGTTGCCTGGCAGCCCTGCTGATCTCTTTAGCTTCACAACCGTGAAACAAGCAAGCAGCTAATCCAGTCAGACTTCAGTCAGAGCACCTGATCTGCATGCTTGTTCAGGGGCTGTGGCTAAAAGTATTAGAGACACAGGATCAGCAGGAGACTCAGGCAACTGGTATTATTTTAAAAGGAAAAATCCATATCCTTCTCAGTTTAGGTTCCCTTTAATTTACGGCTCTTGTAAAAACATGCCATAAAGCTGGAATGCCAATAAATAGTTTTGTGTTTGTTTTAAATCAACAAAATTCCTAGAAAGTGTATAAATGAAATCAATGTGGCGTATTCACAAAGCAACAGCAGGCAGTGCATGGCAGTTTTAACCAGGTCTGTGGAGTCGGTACAAAAATCTTCCGACTCCGACTCCTCAGCTTATGAAACCACCGACTCCAACTCCGACTCCGGGTGCCCAAAATGGCTCCGACTCCGACTCCTCGACTCCGACTCCTTAGTCTAATACTTACCAGGGCTGTGGAATTTGTACAAAATCATCCGACTCCTCCGTTTATGAAATCACGACTCCGACCCAAAATTGCTCCGACTCCACAGCCCAGGTTTTAACATTATTTACGCCAGCTATGTAGTGGTTGCTGTGTAAATAGTGCAACCTGTATGATTTTTACCGTAGGTACAGGTAGTTCCCATTTGACCTTCTTCACACATATGCATCCAACAACAGAATATGGCTATTAGGGTGACTAGCACCAGCTAGAGTAGGCCAGCATAGTGTAGTGTAGGGCCCATCCCAAAAAAGTCTACCTTGGCGTTGGTGGGTGGCTTTACAATCCTATTGGCCAAGAGGTTTTACTTTTTGCCAGTTGGATTAACGAAAAGGACTCTTAATCTGAGGGTGCAAATTGATGGTGCAGTCGCCTGGACAATCAACCGTCTAATCCGGTTGTTGCAATCGGTCGGGGACAGTCGTTCAGGCCAGCTGGCTGAGAGAAAAGTGCTAGCCAATTATTCAATTATTTTTCTGAATGCCTGATGAATGAATGCCACTTCCAACCCAATGACGTCACTTCTGCAGCACATGAGAGGTGAGTAGTAAAGGACTTGGGGGGATAGAAGGAGGCACAGGAGCATGGATGGAGCACAGGGGGACAGAAGGAGACACAGGGGCATGGATGAAGACACGGGGGGAGGGGGCAGAAAGAGGCACAGGAACATGGATGGAGGCATAGGGGGCATGGACGGAGGCACAGGGGTATGGATAAAGGCACAGGGGCATGGATGGTGCCACATGGGGATGGATGGAGCCACAGGGGTGGATGGAGACACAGAGAGGGCACAATGAGGTAGGAGACACTGAGGGGCACAAGAGGCTCAGAGGGAACTCAGAATAAAAGGAGGACTCACAGAGGGGGTACAGAACAGGAGGTGGCACAAGGGTACTTAAGGGGACATCGGAGGCACAGGGGGACATTGGAGGCACAGGGGCATGGATGGTGCCACACGGGGATGGATGGGTTCACAGGGGTGGATGGAGACACAAAGAGGGCACAATGAGGTAGAAGGAGACACTGAGGGGCACAGGAAGCTCAGGGGGAACATAGAATAAAAGGAGAGGTGGTACAGAACAACAGGAGATGGCACAAGGGTACTTAAGGGGACATTGGAGGCACAGGGGGACAGAGAGGGCGCAGGGGCATGGATGGAGGTACAAGGGGAGGGATGGAGTCACAGGGGCATGGATGAAGGCACAACAGGATAGAAGGAGACACACAAGTGACAGGAGAAGGCACAGGGGAATGGAAGGGAGCACAATGAGGCAGAAGGCGGTAATGAGAGGCTCCTGGAGGGCTTCCCCCGTCGCCATGGCGACGGGCGGGATGATGTCACCGACGTCATCGACGTCAAAGGGGACTCCGATCCACCCCACAGGGGTCGGGGGGGGCGTCTGCGGCGCGGCGGTTAGCGGCGAATCGGCGGGTAGCGGCGGCGATCGGATTGCACATGCAACTAGCAAAGTGCTAGCTGCGTGTAGCAAAAAAAAATTATGTAAATCGGCCCAGCGGGGCCTGAGCGGTGCCTTCCGGCGGCATAGCCTGAGCTCGGCTCGGGCTTACCGCCAGGAAGGTTAATATTAAAGTTACAATAATAATTTAGAGTATGCAGTTAGTAATATAATTGTTTTTTATTAAAGCAAACTATTCACTTCTAAAGCATTTAAAGTCAAGGCTACACACTGGCACAAAAGGCACTGTGTGCGCTTATCTTGTATTGTGTGCGCTTATCCTGTATTGTGTGCGCTTATCTTGCACACAGATGTTGGACATGCATTGCAGGTGTTTTCTTTCCTTGGCAAGACCCCACATGTTCCTGAGGTTGGAGCTGGGTACTGTGTGTTCCAGATGGCAGCGCTTAGCCTTGCATGGCTTGTGTCACAGTTGGCATCCATGGATGTGACCTTCACAACACCACACTCTGCTCGTTGTATTAGGCAGGATGTTTCGGAACAGCAAACCTGGTTTTAAAATAATAACAAAAATAGCAACTACGAGTTCCAAAAATAATTTTCTTTTCGTTTCTTGAAAAATTTACTTTTTGATCATTTGACCATTTACAAAATTTAAAACAATTCCAAGAAGTTATTTCTTTACAGCCAGCCATGTTAATGCGTATCTGAAGTTATTATTATTATTACTATTTAGTAATTATATAGCACTAATATCTTCCGGCAGTGCTGCAGCTGTACATAGTCTATTATTATAATATTATATTCTCTTGTCACTAACTGTCCCTCAGAGGGGATCACAAGCTATTCCCTACCATAGTATTGTGTAGTTTATGTATCTTAGCTGATACAAATCCTAAAATAAATCTCCACTGTTTCTACTTCCTGATTCATGGAAGCAGACATATTGTTAAATCGGACCTGAACTCAGAACTTCCTCTCTGCGCTAAAAGATAAACAACAGTATAATAACATTTAACATTTTTGTTACAGCCGATACAAATCCTACAATAGATCTGCAGTGTGTCTACTTCCTGCTTTCATGGAAGCAGACATATTGTTCACATCCTGTGCCTTTTAATGGTGATTAATCCAGGGCTATAAATCACAGCTTCTCTAGGAAAGCACATCTCACTGATAAGTAAAAGGTAACAACACTAAAGAGGTACAAACTCCTACAAGGCTGATAAATACACCTTTCAGCCAAGGTTCAAGGTACAGGTCAAGATCTGTGTACATGGGAGCTGAGCAAACATTAAAGTGGACCTGAACTTTTACACAGGACAGAAGGAAAACATAGAGAAATGCACCCTGTATGTATTTAGAGAGTTTAGCCTGTCTGATTCCCTCCTCATCTGTGACTTATCACAAGTTGTAATTTGATCACTCTACTGTGTCACATTCCTGCCATGGCAGAGAAGTCAGATAAGCTCATTTGAAAGCACGGGCTGTTAAAGTGGATCTGAACTCTTGTACAGGACTGAAGGAAAACAAAGAGACATGCACCCTGTATGTATTTAGAGAGTTTAGCTAATTCCCCCTTATTTGTTTCTAATCACAAGTTGTAATTTGATCTCTTCCCTGTGTCACATAATTGCCTTGGCAGATAAGACAGATAAGCTCATTTAAAGAGACACTGAAGCGAAAAAAATATGATATAAGGATTTGTATGTGTAGTACAGGTAAGAAATAAAACTTTAGGAGCAGAGACATAAATCTAATACTGTTTCCAGTACAGGAAGAGTTAAGAAACTCCAGTTGTTATCTATGCAAAAAAGCTATTGAGCTCCACGACTTTCAAAGTCGCAGAGAGCTCTGTCTTCTGAAACTTGTTATCTCAACTGTCAATCATTGTAATTTTTTTTTCTCTCAGAGGACAGGTCAATAGTTCACAAGACTGCTCTGTAAAAACATTTAGAATGCTGAGTAGTGTGTAAACTGCAAATATTAGAGAATGATGCAATATTATAAAAAAAATACTATATAACTGAAAATAATTTGCTACTAATTATCGGTACTACACAACCAATTCATTATATCATAATTTTTTTTCCACTTCAGTGTCTCTTTAAATGGACACTTAAAGAGAGTCTGAAGCGAGAATAAATCTCGCTTCAGACCTCATAGATAGCAGGGGCATGTGTGCTCCTGCTAAACCGCCGCTATCCCGCGGCTTAACGGGGGTCCCTGATCCCCTAAATCCCCTCGGTGCAGCGGGGGAGCGCTTCCTGGTTGGGGCAGGGCTAACCGCCGCAGCCCTGCCCCACGCGCGTCTGTCAGCGCGTATCTCCGCCTCTTCCCCGCCCCTCTCAGTCTTCCTTCACTGAGAGGGGCGGGGGAGAGGCGGCGATGCGCCGCTGATAGACGCGACTGGAGGCAGGGCTGCAGCCGTTAGCCCTGCCTCCAGGAGCGACCAAATCAACGACCAAGTCTTGCGGGGGGGGGGGGGGATTTGGGGGTGAAGGGACCCCCGTTAACGGCGCGATAGCGGCGGTTTAGCAGGGGCACACATGCTCCTGCTAACTATGAGCTCTGAAGCGAGAATTATTCTCGCTTCAGAGTCTCTTTAAGCCATTAAAAAAAAATAGTTTTACTCACCTGGGGCTTTTACCAGTCCCCTGCAGCCATCCTGTGCCCTCGCAGTCTCGATGGGATTCTTCTGTCACCACTGGCAGCTACTTCTGTTTTTGGTGACAGGCCCGACAGGCCTGGACCCCCGTCTGCTTCTATGCGATCCTGCCCGCAAAAGCACCCTCTATACTGTTATTGCGGACAGGGACTCGTAGAAGCAGACGCATGGCCAGGCCTGTCGCCGAAAGTAAAAGTAGCTGCCGGCGGGGGACAGGAGGATCAGATCGAGACTGTGAGGGCACAGGATTCCTGCAGGGGACTAGTAGAAGCCCCAGGTGAGTAAAACTCATTTTTTTAGGGCTTAAGCATCCCTTTAAGGCCTGTACACATGGGAAATCAATGTCAAGGCTGACAGAACATCACTAGCCTGCATGATGTGTACTGTTGCTATGTGTGGGGGGGGGGGGGACAGTGGTGCGGCACGGTTGTGACATCATGCGATGGTTGAGTAAGTGGGGAGAACAATGTTTTTGGTTGTAGACAGGCCAAAGTGATCAACCAGATCAGATCACTGGCCGAGCAGATGAGAGGGGTGAGGGGCTGCCTTACACACGCTGGACTCTCAGCAGAGGCTGTCATTATTGGTGGCTTCGGCTGAGTTTCATTTGGCATATGTAAGACGGTTTACAGTGAGAAAAAGAAAAATGGAACCTAGGCAATAATAATAATAATAAGGTTACATGCCACTTCAGGGTCCATTTAAAGGCCTAGTACAGGGCAGTTTTCTTTTATACAGATTTTATGGAAAATAATTGAATTTTAATTCATTATGCAGAAAAAACACTTTTCTAAAAATGTTGTAGTTTTTGCTAAACAAAAAGGTAAATTGTTTCCTCCCACATACAGTAGGTTAATTGGCTTCCCACATATATTAGCCTTACTGCAACAGTACATTTATTTATTTTATTTCTTTATTTCTTGTATTTATAAATCGCCAACATATTACGCAGTACATAAGACTGACTATGGTAAGGAGTAGATTGTGAGCTCCTCTGAGGGACAGTTATTGACATGACTTTATGCACTTTATGCACTATGTAAAAAGCTCTGTGGACGATGTTGAATCTATATATTTATTTATTATTTTCATTTATTTAAGTATTTATATAGCGCCAACATATTACGCAGCGCTGTACAGAGTATATATAATCTTGTCACTAAAGGTCCGTACACACGCCGGACTGGAGGCAACGACGGGTCCGTCGTCACCTCCCGCTGGGTGGGCGTTCCAACGACAGTCCGGCGTGTGTACGGACCTTAACTGTCCCTCTGAGGGGCTCACAATCTAGTCCCTACTTATGTCCCTATGTATGTCCTAATGATTGATATCTGACTGATATAGGTCACATGCCTGGGTACCACTGCACTCACTCATTACATCAGATGTCAACTGACATCTGATAACAATATTAGTTACTGCTGCTGCCTATAACCCTAATAACCCCCCCCCCCCCCCCCACCACCACCACCACCCACACACACACATCTGTTCCCCGTCAGATTGAAGTAGAAGTAGAATTCATTTTCTTCCTTTAAAGTGGACCTGAGCTCAGAACTTCATCTCAGCTCTGCAATAAATCTGCAGTTTGTCTACTTCCTGCTTTCATGGAAGCAGACATATTGTTAACATCCTGTGTTTACAAATGAGCTTTCTGCCGTGGTAGTCAGCCGAAACAACTGAGGGTTCAGGAGGAAGGCTGGATGCCACTTGACTTCTAACTTCTGTAAATGTTAGTTTGACAAGACTAATTGAATATGATATTACTGGCAGATTTGTTAGACTAATCCTAATTTTGCCTGCTCCAACAGAGCAGTGACTAATGATATCATCCTAACAGCAGATTCTGGATGGCTGGTAATGATTATCGCTTATCTCACTTATCTTCATATCATTTGCCACTGGTGTGGTAAGATACAACTGTTCTGTTGTAAGGTTGCCTAGGCAAAAGCAGCAAGAGGGCTCAAGGTCAGAGTACAGAGAGAGAGAGCAGATTGGCTTTCCAGCTGAAGGAACAGAGATTAAAACGACACAGTTTCAATCACTAATCCCATCTGCTTAACGTCAAAACATTCCACCAATTCCCAAAGACGATCTTCAGTGTTATTATCATGCGTTCTAGTACAGACTGCCCTCTAAGCCAGACATGAGTAGGTGCTTATTAGAGGTAACAGTCTAGACTATCACTCTGTTCATTTGAGCTTACATTAAAAAGGAAATGGTGCATGTGATGTTTGTGGACATACAGGTGATAATTATTACTGGACTCAAACAATCCCCCACACATACGAAGGCTGTCCCACCACATCCCTGGTTACAACTTGCAGTGCAGATGGTGACTACCAGCCGGATTTCTAGAAAGGTCACCAAGGTCTGGGTCTCGGGCGGCAGCTGGCTGAGGAGCGTCTGGACATGGAAGAGGGGTTGCTGCAGATGGAATACAGAGGTTGGGAATAAGGAGCAACAGATAGAAATAGGGAGCTGCAGCTCAAAGGGTTTGTACCTGTATATAATAAAATGGGGTTGCTGTACATCAATGTTAGACATGGAAGAGGGGTCTGCGCAGAGAATAGATGTAGGGTGCTGCACATGGAAGGGGAGCTGTAAGAAAGTTGGCCTTGGGACACAAAAAGTATAAACCCGACCTTGGCTGTGACCCTTCAGACTTTCCTGAAGAAAACAAAAACAACCAACTTAAAAAAAAATTAAACTGTTTTTCTTTTATTCATTAAAGGGGCACTATGGCGAAAAATTGTAAAGTTTAAAACATGTGCAAACAGACAAATAAGAAGTACGTTTTTTCTAGAGTAAAACAAGCCATAAATTACTTTTCTCCTATGTTGCTGTCACTTACAGCAGGTAGTAGAAATCTGACAGAAGCGACAGGTTTTGGACTAGTCCATCTCTTCATAGGGGATTCTCAGCAAGGCTTTTATTCTTTAAAAAGATATTCCCTAAAAAGGATTTGAACATTGATGCTAGCCAGCTTCCCTGCTTGCTACACAGTGTTTTGGCAGTTGGACGAAGCAACTGCCATTCACTAAGTGCTTTTGAAAATAAATAAATCCCTGAGAATCCCCTATGAAGAGATGGACTAGTCCAAAACTTGTTGCTTCTGTCAGAGTTCTACTACCTACTGCAAGTGACAGCAACATAGAAGGAAAGTAATTTATGGCTCATTTTTCTCTGGAAAAAACATACTTCTTATTTTTTTATGTTTGCACATATTTTAAATTTTATAATTTTTCGCCATAGTGTCCTTTTAAAGATGCATGAGTTAGAAGCTTGGGGTATGCCTGTACAGACATCAGATCATTGCCTTTTCTGATCAGTAATGATCAGTTTGGGGAACAGCCATCATGGTACAGCTTAGCCGTATTGTAAAATGATCCGTCAACCTGTCTGGGTTTGCGCGAGGTCAGATGGTTAAAGTTAGGCACTTCGAAGGGGGTGGATACGGGTGGTTAAAGTTAGGCATCAGAAAGGGGGTTTGCGTAAAGGGGGGGTTTAAGGTTAGGTATCAGAAACAGGGTGTGTGTGTGTGTGTGTGGGGGGGGGGGGGTGCGGTTAAGGTTAGGCATCAGAAAGGGGGTATGCAAAAGGGGGGTGGTTAAGGTTATGCATCAGAAAGGGAGTTTGTGTGGGGGGGGGTTAAGGTTAGGCATTAGGAATGGGATATGTGCGAAGGGGGATGGTTAAAGTTAGGCAGCAGGAAGGGGGTTTGTGCGAGGGGGATGGTTAAAGTTTGGCATCAGGAAGGGGGTTTGTCTGAGGGGGATGGTTAAAGTTTGGCATTAGGAAGGGGGTTTCTCTAGGGGGGGCGGTTAGGGTTAGGCCTCAGAAAGGGGGTTGGCATAAATTGGAGGTAAGGTTAGGCATCAGGAAGGGTGTTTGTTGGGGGGGGGTTAAGGTTAGGCATCATGAAGAGGGTTTTTGCAGGGGGGGTTAAGATTACGCATCAGGAAAGGGGTTTGCATGAGGGAGGCTAAGGATTAAGTGTCAGGACCGGTTTTGTGCGCGGGTGGTTAGGTTAGGCGTCGGGGAGAGGGGGGGACATGGGACACTTAGGTTTTATTAGGTAGGATTGTCAATTCCCCTACGAGTTTGCCTAATGCCCATTGTTCACGTAAGCTCCAGACTGAATTAACTTGTCTGGCCTGTTGCACCCTCAGTAGTGATCTATTGCCCACACAAAGATAAAGGTCCTTCAATTCAATGTTCGGAAAATAGTTTTAAAATGCCTTCTGGTTTCATTAACCAGAAGGCTCTGTGCTCTTAGCATTGAATAAGGATGTACTTGATGAGTGATTTATGATAAGAATGATACATTGTAAAGCATAGGGTGTGAATGCATTTCAGCACCATCTACACATGGTGTTTCTATCAAGCCGATGGAACTCTTCCAAGGTTGCCTAAACCATTTTCCTCAACCCGACACCAGTCATTGGCCTCTTGGAGAACAGATGCTTGTCCTGTGTCATTTGTTTCAAGTGGTGTCCCTATAAATAGAGCCATGAGAAGATGAATCAGAACTTGTTCTTCTTAGTGGACAACATGGGCAGAGGTGACGGGACTGAATTCTTCCAGCTTATCGAGGACGTGTTAATTGAAAGGTGCTTGACGTCAAGCCAGCATGATTTATTTTATGTCTCAAGTAGGAGCAGAGTTCAGCATTTTTTAAACTCCAGGCCTGCTCACATTTTAGAAAGAGGAACAATTTTACATTGTACTCTGTTAGGTTTGAATGATGTTCTTCAGAAGCTGTCATCAAAAATGTAACTCTTCAGTCTTAATATTCCCACCACAAGACTTTCATCATTGAGATGATCTTAGTTACATAGTTATTTGGGTTGGCATACGTCCATCGAGTTCAACCAGAAAACAAAGTACAACACCAGCCTGCTCCCTCACATATCCCTGTTGATCCAGAGGAAGGTGAAAAACCCTTACAAGACATGGTCCAATTAGTCCCAAAAGGGATAAAAATTATTTCCTGAATCAAAATGGCAATCAGATAAAATCCCTGGATCAGCATCACTGGGCATTACCTAGTAATTGTAACCATGGATGTCTTTCAACGCAAGGAAAGCATCTAAGCCCCCTTTAGTGACAATGATTTCAGGTGACAGTCTCACATGTGTGCAGGTGTCTGCTGACGCTGGTGGCTTCTACTTGAGTTAACACCCCTTACTCAATCGCTATTGCAGTACTTATTGAATGCTAGAGAAACACACTACTTCTGGTCACAAACACTTTAATTCCAGCGCAGGAGAATTGGGCGCAGCCGGCGCCACCTTAGGCTGTAATAGGAATTGCGACTATAGCGGTACACAGTGAGTAACTTCTGTGCCGTCTGAAGACGGAGCTAAAGTTACTTATAAAACACTATAATTCGGCATCCAGCAATGGCTGGAAGCTGAATTATTTCATTCCGCACCATCCATGGCGGCCTGGAGGGGGAATAGTATTTAACGTCGCCCGAAACTTGTGCAGGAGCAGGATAAGCCATACCGGCTGTATCCTGTGCCCAAGTCTCCCAGCAGCGATTCCTCTCGCTCTATCCCTCCATAAAAAGCAAACTGGTTTGATCGATAGAGAGCGAAGCAGCACTTCTGTACAGTCATTGTGAGTAATCTGAAGTGATCACAGAAAATTGATTCAGATAACATGTATCCTATATCTAGGCAGCTTTCATTAAACTCTTAAACACTACCTAAATAATGTATTATTATTTAGTATTTATATAGCACAACATCTTACACAGTGCTGTACAGAGAATATTATCTTGTCACTGACTGTCCCTCAGAGGAGCTCACAATCTAGTCTCTACCATAGTCTTATGTCTATGTATGTCTAGTGTAGTGTATTTAGTGTAGTCTAGGGCCAATTTAGGGGAAAGCCAATTAACTTATCTGTATGTTTTTGGGATGTGGGAGGAAAATGGAGTGCCTAGAGGAAACCCACACAGACACGGAGAGAACATATAAACTCCTTGCAGATGTTGACCTGGCTGGGATTTAAACCAGGGACTCAGCACCTGCAAGGCAAGAGCGCTAACCACAATGCCACTGTGCTGCCCAATATTGTCATTTAACCCATTCAGGTTCCGTGGTTTTCACGTGAGAAATGTTTACCTCCCATTCATTAGCCTATAACTTTATCACTACTTATCACAATGAACTGATCTATATCAGGTTTTTTCCGCCACCAATTAGGCTTTCTTTGGGGGGTACATTTTGCTAAGAGCCACTTTACTGTAAACACATTTTAACAGGAAGAATAAGAAAAAAATGGAAAAATTCATTATTTCTCAGTTTTCAGCCATTATAGTTTTAAAATAATACATGCCTCCATAATTAAAACTCACGTATTGTATTTGCCCATATGTCCTGGTTATTACACCGTTAAAATTATGTCCCTATCACAATGTATGGCGACAATATTTTATTTGGAAATAAAGGTGCATTTTTTCCATTTTGCATCTATCACTATTAACAAGTTTAAAATAAAAAAATATAGAAATATTTCATCTTTACATTGATATTTAAAAAGTTTAGACCCTTAGGTAAATATTTACATGTTTGTTTGTTTTTTTATTGTAATGGTTTTTTTTTTTTTATAGTAAACATTTTATTTGGGTAGTTTTGGGAGGGTGGGAGGTAAACAATAGATTTATAATGTAAATGTGTGTTCATTTTAATTTATTTTTATTTTCAGTTGTAGTATTACTTTTTGGCCACAAGATGGCGGCCATGAGTTTGTTTACATGACGTCACTCTAAGCGTAACACACGCTTAGAGTGGCGCATCGGGGAGGGAACGGCCAGAAAAGGCTTCCGAGAGAAGCTGTCGCTTTTTCAGCGGGGGAGAGGAATCAGTGATCGGGCACCATAGCCCGATACATTGATTCCCTGGCTACCCAATCCACGGCCGGGAGTGCGCGTGCACACGCGCGATCGGCCGCGGGAGCGCGCATGGTTCCTGGACGTAGTTTCTACGTCCAGGAACCAAAATAGGTTAAAGAAAAAAAAAATTTGATGTGTTGTGTCATTTTCACTATAGTTGCTCTTTAAGTGAATGCAACCTATAAATTGTTTGCTATAAGTTTAAAACTCTCCTTCAGTACTAGGCAATTGGAATACTGAAAGAACTGAAGGGAACATTTTTGTGAAGAATAAAAAGAAGTGGGCAGAACAGCCTTCTACTGTGAAAATAAGTGGCTGAGGACCTGTGCTTCTCTGCACACTCTGCACACTCACTAAATGAACTGAGGAAAGCAAGGCCGAAAGCTCGCTTATTCTTATTCTTTTTAGTTAGCCAATAAATGGTATCATCCTGATTTAAAACTTCTTGCTGAGGAAATAAACAATTGTATCTAGACTACAGAACTTACCTAGTACTTGTGCAGCTTGTGTTACACTCACATGCACGCATTACCTAGGTATCCTGGCTCGTGCTAATTGTGCAAGAGGCAAAACATAAATGATGTAAATTTTACCTTTAATGTGAATATGCCCATATCCATTTTCCAAAACGAAAGAAAGGTTTGTGTTGGATGGAATTATAATGAGGAGTTTACTGCCATCTAGTGGAATATATGAAGACTACAACCTCAGCTGAAGAAACTTATTTACTAAACTATGGCAAAACATGCAATGCACTGCAGTTGTACGGGTACTTACAAAAGTCACATAGTGTGCCTTGCACAAATAGCGCAACTTGTGTTATGTGCATTAAATGTTGTGATCATAAAATGGGAAAAAATAAATGAAACAGGAAATGGTTTCCGCACCCTGGCCTACCAAGAGTGCGCTAGGGCTAGTAACATATATATGTTACGGCCAGAACCTGAAATCTGGCCACTTTGGGTTCTGGCCGGTCAAAACTAGAAGTGTCCGTCTCGCTGCGGCCAATGTGCGAAATGAATTGAATCCTGGCGCTATTGTATCGGCAGAACTGGTCCTCTCCCCTGCCCCCTCCTATTGGCTTCTGGCAGCCGGGGACACGCAATGCAGCCATCGTTCGTCGAGGCAGGGAAGTAGGCATTCGTGATGTTCGCTCCTGAAGAGTGGGTGCTGGCAGAAGCAATGACTGCAGTGTTCCCGCTCTGCTTCCCTGCCGCGACAAACGACTCTGGCTGCATTGCGTGTGTTCCTGGCTGCCAGAAGCCAATAGGAGGAGGGCAGGGAAAGGAGCCAAAGCCGGGGGAGAGGAACCCCCACCGTTCAGTTAAAGTTTGAAAAAATTATGTAAAGGATCTTTACTATAACATGATCAATGCTAATTCAATACCTTATAATAGTACAATACAATTAATAAATAAAAACTATAAACATCTTTGTCATGACACGGTAATGTATTATATTTATACTGCCCAACTACAATGGACTGTCAACATCACTGGACCCAGGCTCAGTAATGAAATTCATAGTGATATAAGGATGCTGATGCATAAATGCTATAGTGAAATAATAATAATAAATCAATGAGCAAAACAAGATATCAAACAGTACAAATATATCTCTCAGGTTAGGTTCACAATAGTCAGTTGCATAATCAGAGATGGATTAAAGGGAAGGTCCGAGAAAAAAAAAAAGAAATCCACTTACCTCGGGCTTCTTCCAGCCCCCGGCAACCGACTTGTGCCCTCGCCGCAGCTCCGTTGGCTGCTGGTCCCCTCCGGTGCAGAGGCCGACCTCGCCAGGTCTGCATCTTCCTCCGTCTTCTTGCGTTCCACTGTGTGGCTAATTGAGTCGCACTGATGTCGTCCAGACTGTTCTACGCAGGCGCAGAACTAAAGCACCTGCGCAGTGCAGTCCGGATGACGTCAACTCTTAGAGCCGCTCGTGCATGTGCAGTCGAAGAACCAGAGCCTGCGGGTCCTAAAGGAGTTAAATAACCCATAGAAACAAGGTGACACATGTACAAAGGAGGTCCCAGCCAATGTGCTTCACCCAATATTGTAGGGTTGAGGCACTGGGAGACCAATCACTGCAAAGTGTAGAAGAGCTGAAAGAGTGTGTGTGTGTATAATTTATGATTCCGTGCAGACAACCCCAATAGTCAAGATTTTGTTTACCATGATCATTCAGCATAACAGAAAATTAGAAAACAGCAGATTGTGAACCAGCATACATAGTGGATTCAAACAAATTTCAGTTTTGCCAGGCTGTGACTTATGGCACTCCAGAACAGCTTAACAACTTAAAGGGAACCAGAGACAAACTGTATTAAAAAAATGAAAAAGCTTTTATACATACCTGGGGCTTCCTCCAGTCCCATAAGCCTGGATCGCTCCCACGCCGCCATCCTCTGCTGCCTCTATCGGGTCCCGTCACTTCTGGCGGACGCGGCCAATTGTACGCAAGAGCAGGGGCTCCCTCCATAGCCTTACGCATGCGCCTGCGTAGTATGGAGGCGCATACGTAAGGATTTGGAGGGAGTACCTGTTCTTTCGTACAATTGGCAGCGTCCGCCGGCAGTGACGCACTGCGCTTGCGTCGACTGGCTCGACTGGCCGAAAGTACGGGACCCAGTACCGGCGGATAGAGGCAGCAGACGACGGGGGCGTGGGAGCGTTCCAGGCTTATGGGGCTGGAGGAAGCCCCAGGTATGTATAAAATCTTTTGTCCAACGTCTCTGGTTGTCTTTAAGTACCAGCGGTCTCTTCCCCTTAAGAACCAGAGACTGCTGGTACAAAGACGACGGAATCCCAACGAATCACCGTGCATACCCGCCACCGTCACCGCCGCACGCTGGGATCCTGCTGACAGCCACTCTGCTGTCTCTGTGACGGCAGACGTAATCTGTAGAGAAAGGACTGCACTCCAGTGGGTGTGTATGCTGGTGCTGGACTTCCAGGCTGTCCGACAGTAAATTATGAAGAAGAAGTCCGCACACAGGCTTAAAGGAACAACCAGTGATGAATTTATTGTCCCATCACATACATGTGTAATACATGTCCGGCCTGCAAGGCCGACGATCGTTTTGGAGCCACTTAGGGTCCCCTTTGTCAAGGCAGATAGCAGAAAGACATATACAACCCCAAAGTGCAAAACATACAAAATAAACAACCATGTAATACACCCCCAACTCCACTTAAGGGTGGATGCATCAATTAGAAAAACGTTATGCATATGTCAACATGTGTAAGTATGCCATAATAGGTACACTGACCTGTCAATTTACTTTGAATCGTTGTGGGACTACCCCCATCGTCATCATGCCACCTGTCAACAACGAGGAGTAGCCGCATGTAGGTGGCTCCAGCTGAAAATAGAAAAGTGTATGTTTCTTTTTTGAACAAGCTTATCTGTAGGTGTTACAAGTATAGTTAGGAAAGTGTGGGTGGCTCCAGTATAAGTAGTCTGGTTTTGGTGGCTCTATCAGAAGTTAGAATGATATGTGTCTTTTGCATAGACTTGCTATCTGTAGGTGTTCAAAGTATTGTTGGCTCTAGTATAAGAAGTCTGGTATTGGTGGCTCTAGCAGAAGTTAGACATGTATGTGTGCCTCTTGTAAAGGCTTGATATCTGTAGTTGCTACAAGTATAGGTAAGTAGGCAGGTGTAGGTGTCTCCGGTATATGTAGTATGGAATTGGTTCATCCAGCAGAAGTTTCACAGGTATGTCTTTTGCATAAGCTTGCTATTTGTAGGTGCTCCATGTGTAGGTGGCTCCAGTATAATTAGTCTGAAAATGGTGGCTCCAGCTGAAGTTTGAAATGTATTTGTCTTATTTGCATATGCTTGTTATCTGTAGGTGCTGTCAAGTGTAGGTGGCTTCAGTATAAATAGTTTGGTATTGGGAGCTCCATCAGAAGTTTGACAGGTATGTATCTCTTGTGTAGGCTTTATTTCTTTAGATGGCTCCAGTATAAGTAGTCATTTATAATTGGGGGCTTCAGCAGAATGTAGACATGCATATTTGTCTTTTGCATAGGCCTGCTATCTGTAGGTGATCCAAGTATATATAGTGTGGTATTGGTGGCTTCAGCAGAAGTTAGACAGGTATATTTAGCTCTTGCATAGGCTTGCTATCTATAGGTGCTTAAAATGTAGTTTGGCAGGTATGGGTGATTAAAGGGGAACTTCAGCCTAAACAAACATACTGTTATTAAGTTACATTAGTTATGTTAATTAGAATAGATAGGTAATATAATCTTTTACCCACCCTGTTTTAAAAGAACAAGCAAATGTTTGTGATTCATGGGGGCTGCCATCTTTGTCATAGGGCAGCCATCTTTTTGGTTGAAAGGAGGCGACAGGGAGCATAAGACACAGTTCCAACTGTCCGGTGTCCTGGTAACCCCTCCCAGCTGCACACACTAGGCTTCAAATGTCAAATTCAAAATGTCAAAAAAAAGAGGTGGTATGTAAACAGGTTGTGCAACCCAATTTTTTTGTCCACGTGGATAAACTAGTTTTGTTCTTTTTCCATGTAGTTCTTCACTTTTTCCACTTGGTTTTTTAATAGTTGCTTGATGTTTATTTAAATTTTCAATATGCGAGTGTATGGCTAATTTTGTACGGGCTTCCATAGCATCAAATCCGTAGTGTAATCGCTTCTGTCTGTATTTTAGTATGGTGCTGTGGACGTTTTTCTAATTTACCTGTTAGACAGTACAGAGTGAGGAATGGTATGTCTCGCATTAATGAAGGGGAGTTGACTATTTGTACTAATGCTTCGAACGCGGGCAAATCTTTCTGAATCCAAGTAGTTACTCTATTCTCTAGCATTATTTCTTCGTGGTCACATTGCTTCACTACTTCACCATCTAACCAGGCATGCTCATTAGTCACGTGGTGTAATAGTGACAGCCACTTCTCTCTAAAAATGTCGGCATTTCCACGGCAAATTCGACTGCACCAGTAGAAGTGGTTAATTATCGCGCCAATCCATGGACCGAGTTCTTTATATATGGATCGTTTCGCTCATTCCGCTAGCAGCTTTTCTTTTAAGTTTTGGCATAGTGCCATAGATTAAATTGATGCAGTAGGTGTTTGTATTTATTTGCCATCAATTTTCGTATTGCACAGTGTCTGTCTGTTCCTACAATACTAAGTTCGTAACATTCTAACAGCCGATCTATACACTGTTCAAAGGCCAAACGCTCCATTGAAGATGATGATGTCTTTGTGTTACTTGGACCATTTCAAAATCTAGAATTTGTGAGGTCTCCTGATCCATGAAAGTGTAGCAACAGTACTTTGCAGAATGTCCCGGACTGTCACACATTCCGTCTCCACAAACAAATAAAGGAGTGTTGGCAAATGAGGATATCATCTACTGTTTTTCTAAGGTCCAACTATTTTCTTTTGATGGGAATATGAATTTTGACTGGTAAATGTAAAACATCGTTTTTTGTAAACAATTGAAGGGACATGGAGGAGCACAATTCGTGGACTTTTGTAAAACTTGATCCACCACAGATAATGGCCGAGATTTCCAGCACCTATTTTATTCACTCTTGGTTGGCGCTCCCAAAATTTGATATTGTGGCCCTCTTCGCAAACTGTGTACACAACAAGGAGTGTGCCGTATATTTATTTTTACTGTTTTAACCTCCTCGAAACTGTCTTGCTTAGGACAATGCAAATTTTGAAACAACTGATCAATGCATCGATCAAAAACAATATATTTTTTTCTCTTTAATCAGTTGCTCTTTATTTGAAAGTTGTGGTGTCATATCTGAAGGAATAGAATGAGTAACAGAAATATCCATACTGTCATCTGAACCATTGTCTATGTCAGATGGGATGTATGAGGATTCAATGTCTTTGTTTTCTTCTTCAGAAAATGATTGAAATGGCTCCTCATTACACTGTTCTAAAATTGTAGAGGTTGAGTTGGCATTCATAAAAGTTGACCGGACCTCTGAATTGGTAATTACATTTCGAATGGAGTTGAAGGCATTTACAATTTCTTCTGTGATTATTAAAATATCATTTTCGTTAGAACTACATGAAGAAATGTCATTACTGCTGGCAATATCATAGGTTTGGTTGTATGGATGGTCATGGTTTGCTTTTGTAATTGTATCTGTTGTGAAATTGGGGTCCACGAAATTCAAAGTGTAAAAATCATCGGCAGAAGTTTGAGTTGAAACGTCTACTTTAAAAGTTTTGGGACATATGAATTTATCATTGGCTATTTGTGAAGGATCTTCATAGTCAATTTGAGGTTTAGTACCATATGTTTTTTAAATGTTCTTCTCTACTTTCAGAAATACATGCACCCAATAATAAATATTGTTCTCTCTCTATGAAGGTTGTGTGAAAATGGATGGTACTACGTCTTTTTTAAGATATTTCCGAGATACTTTAAAAGTATAGTCATTTTCACTGAAATGTAGAGAGCATACACGAAATGTGTACTGCCTGATATCTCTCATAACTAAATCGGACATTTGTTCGGTGCAAGCAATATGTACCCCAATGTTTTGGAGCCATCTTTTGAATTGTTCACATTCTCTTGGAAATACATATAAAATGACATCAGGAAAATTCTCTTTGCAACCACTTTTAACTTTGAAACCTGGGATGAAACATTTAGGCATCTAAAAAAAACCCCAAAAAAAACCCATTAAAATACAGAATTGTAAAAAAATCAACAAGATTATAAAAATTGAGAAGTTTTATATTATACAATTAAGTTAGCCATACATCTACTGAAGTATGGGCAGAAACAACCTAGACAAATCTGTTAACTGTTCTGATAAGAGAACTATCACCTGCCCATACATCAAATGCCTATTCGCAAAAATTTTTATACTGAAATCCAGGGCCGTGCAGAGGATTCTCAAGTGGGGGGTGCTCAAATTTGAAAAAGGGGCCCTAATCGATAAATCGTGCTAAATTGTGTATGTAATACCCCTTCTCCAGAAAGCACTAGGCAGTCTTAAACCCCCACCCCACCACACACACACACACACACACACACACACACACACACACACACACACACACACACACACACACACACCTTTATAGAAGTATCAGGCAGACTTTGTGTCTTCTTCCAACCAATTTCTTTGGTGCCACCACCACCCTCAAATCAGCAGTCATAGGTGCGCACTATTAGAGTGGGCACAGTGGAGCCTGATGTAGGCATGGATTCACCTTTCATTACTGGGACCTCTGTCCCTCTAGATCAGCACCCAAGCTTCTTTTCAGTCAAAGAAGCAGTGGTTGCCAATATGCAGTGGTTGCTAAGCATTAGTAGATGCAAAACTGCAGTAAGTGCCAAAGTGCAGTGGGTGGTAAGACGCAAAGGTCCAGTTTGTGGTAAGTTGCAGTGGGTGCCGATGTGCCAAAGTACAGTCCGTGTCAAGCTGCTGTGGGTACCAAGGTCCAGTTTGTATTGGGTGTTTATTTGCAGTGGGTGCTATGCTGTATTGGGTGCTGAATGAATAGCAGAAAGCGATAAACAATAGTGGGTGCCATGTGAGTGCTAATTGGTACAGGGAGCCATGTGAGTGTTGTACATGAGTGAGTAGGGAGTGCCATGTGTGGTCTGGATGTGTGCCATGTGTGAGTACTGAGTCTCATATGGGTTCAGACCAATGGTGGGTACTGGTTGCTATTTGAGTGCTGGCCATGGATGGGTACTAGGTGCATATAATGGCTTTGGAACTTTGTGCTGTGTGAGTACTATGCCATGTGGGTGTTGATTATGGGGGTTATAGGGTGTCATGTGGGTCTTAGGTGCTAATACTGAGTGCCAAGTGAGTACTGGGAGCGAGTACATGGTAACATCTGGGTAATGGGTGATGGCTAGTGGGGTATTTGTAGTCATGTGAGTGCTAAAGGCAGATGCTAGGTGCCATGTGGGTTCTGGGTGCTGGCACAGGGTGTCATGTGCATTCTGGCTGTATGGGTTGGTGTCAAGCATCATGTAGGTGTTGATTGCAGTTACTCAAGCCCTTGTGAGTTCTGGGTGCAAGTACTAGGTGTCATATGTGAGTGTTTGGTGTTTGTTCTGGGCACCAAGTGGAGGCTTAGTGCAACTGGAACTACTGCAGATGAAACATGTGGGTGTTGGGTGCAGGTACATTGGTGTGAATACTTGGTGCATTGCCTGCACTAGGTGCTAGCTATGGGTGGGCATTGTGTGTCATGTGGATTCTGAGTGCAGGTACTTTGGGTACTAGTACTGGTTTATGTGAGTTCAGATAATGTGCAAGTACTGTGCCAAGTGGGTGTGAGTACTGGGTGCCAGCTATAGGGTGAATGATGCAAGTAGAATCAGAATCAGAATCAATTTTATTTCGCCAAGCATGACTGGGTCAAGCCCAGAATTGGGTTTGGCACAATAGAGCAGTACATAGAAAGAAAGGCAGGAAAAGGGTTAGAATGACACAATCATACTCAAATATAAGCATACACGAATATACAATCAACAATTTGACATACACAGCCGAAGTCTGCCGCTCCTATGCAGGTGGTAGGGCGCTGATAGGGGATGGTAGCATGTTAAGGGCGCTGATAGAGGGTGGTAGGATGTTAAGGGAGTCCAGGAGGCTAATGGCCATCGGGAAGAAAGAGTTCTTGTGCCTGGTGGTCTTGGTGGGGATAGCCCGGAGTCTCCGACCCAGTGGAAGTGGGGTGAAAAAACGGTGGCCTGGGTGAGAGAGGTCACTTGCAATCCTCAGTGCCCTGGCTTGCAGTCTAGTGTTATACAGGTGGTCAAGTGGGGGCAGAGGTCTCCCAATGATCAGTACTAAGTGCCATATGGAGGTCAGATATAAGTATTGGGTGAAAGTTGCTTGGTGCAAGTACTGGGTGCTTGCTATAGTGGGGGTTACTGGTTGAGTGTAATGTGGGTGCTGAATATTGGTGGGACTGCGGTGGGTGCAGGGAGTGGGAGGTCACTGTGGGTGCATATGAATGGCATAGATGCTGCTAGGGGAGGTAGAGGTCAGTGTGGTTGCTGGGGGAGGTAGAGGTCAGTGTGGGTGCTGGTGGAAGGGTAGGTCACTGTGGGTTCTGTGGAAGGAAGAGGTCAGTATGAGTGCTGGAGGAAGGGGAGGTCACTGTGGGTGCTGGGAGAGGTCATTGTAGTTATTGGAGGAGGGAGTAGCTGTGGATGCTGTGTGCTGGGAGAGATCAGTGTGGGTGCTGCTTTTGGGATGGGAGGTCCCTGTAAGTGCTACAGGGGACAGGAGGGTAGCCACTGGGGGAGGGAAAGATCACTGTGGGTGCTGGGGGAAGGATAGGTCAGTGTGGGTGCTGGGGTAGGCAGGATCACTGCTAGATTTGGGGAAGGAGAGGTGATTGTGGGTGGTAGGTGAAGGGAGAGGTCACTGTGGGAGGGAGAGCTCACTGTGGGTGCTAGGTGGAGGGAGAGGTCACTGTGGGTGCTAGGTGGAGGGAGAGGTCACTGTGGGTGCTGGGGTAGGAGATGTCACTGTGGGTGCTAGGTGGAGGGAGAGGTCACTGTGGGAGGGAGAGGTCACTGTGGGAGGGAGAGGTCACTGTGGGTGCTAGGTGGAGGGAGAGGTCACTGTGGGAGGGAGAGGTCACTGTGGGTGCTAGGTGGAGGGAGAGGTCACTGTGGGTGCTAGGTGGAGGGAGAGGTCACTGTGGGAGGGAGAGGTCACTGTGGGAGGGAGAGGTCACTGTGGGTGCTAGGTGGAGGGAGAGGTCACTGTGGGTGCTGGGTGGAGGGAGAGGTCACTGTGGGTGCTAGGTGGAGGGAGAGGTCACTGTGGGTGCTGGGTGGAGGGAGAGGTCACTGTGGGTTCTAGGTGGAGGGAGAGGTCACTGTGGGAGGGAGAGGTCACTGTGGGAGGGAGAGGTCACTGTGGGTGCTAGGTGGAGGGAGAGGTCACTGTGGGAGGGAGAGGTCACTGTGGGAGGGAGAGGTCACTGTGGGTGCTAGGTGGAGGGAGAGGTCACTGTGGGAGGGAGAGGTCACTGTGAGTGCTAGGTGGAGGGAGAGGTCACTGTGGGAGGGAGAGATCACTGTGGGTGCTAGGTGGAGGGAGAGGTCACTGTGGGAGGGAGAGGTCACTGTGGGTGCTAGGTGGAGGGAGAGGTCACTGTGGGTGCTGGGTGGAGGGAGAGGTCACTGTGGGTGCTAGGTGGAGGGAGAGGTCACTGTGGGTGCTAGGTGGAGGGAGAAGTCACTGTGGGTGCTAGGTGGAGGGAGAGGTCACTGTGGGAGGGAGAGGTCACTGTGGGAGGGAGAGGTCACTGTGGGTGCTAGGTGGAGGGAGAGGTCACTGTGGGTGCTAGGTGGAGGGAGAGGTCACTGTGGGAGGGAGAGGTCACTGTGGGAGGGAGAGGTCACTGTGGGTGCTAGGTGGAGGGAGAGGTCACTGTGGGAGGGAGAGGTCACTGTGGGTGCTAGGTGGAGGGAGAGGTCACTGTGGGTGCTAGGTGGAGGGAGAGGTCACTGTGGGTGCTAGGTGGAGGGAGAAGTCACTGTGGGTGCTAGGTGGATGGAGAGGTCCTTGTGGGTGAGGGAGAAGTCACTATGGGTACTGGGGAGGGAAAGGTCAATATGGGTACTAACTAGGTGGAGGGAGAGGTCACTATGGGTGCTGGGGGAGGTAGAGGTCAGTATGGGTCCTAGGTGGAGGGTGAGGTCAGTATGCCACACTAGGATTCCTATCCAGGCCTCTTCACCTGAAAGTGCCCCAGGCGGAGGCGGAGCTTCTCGCGGGTGGGCGGGGCTTACCGCGGTAAGGGGCGGGGCTTATTTTACACGATCAGAGGGGCCTTTTTTGCTGATTTTAAAAAGGGGGGGGTGCCTGGGCACCCAGAGCACCCCCCTCTGCATGTGCCTGCTGAAATCGGACCTGTGTGCTGCATCACGGCTGTGACCTCCTAATGGCCACCGTGCAAAAATGATACATTACCATTACCAGTAATGAAATTCATAGTGATATAAGGATGCTGATGCATAAGTGCTATAGTGAAATAATAATAATAATAATAATAAAAAAAATCAATGAGCAAAACAAGATATCAAACAGTACAAATATATCTCTCGGGTTAGGTTCACAGTGGTCAGTTGCATAACCAGAGATGGATTAAAGGGAAAGTCCGAGGGAAAAAAAAAATAAATCCACTTACCTTGGGTTTCTTCCAGCCTCCGGCAACCGACCTGTGCCCTCGCCGCAGCTCCGTTGGCTGCTGGTCCCCTCCGGTGCAGAGGCCGACCTCGCCAGGTCTGCATCTTCCTCCGTCTTCTTGCGTTCCACTGTGCAGCTAATTGAGTCGCACTGATGCCGTCCAGACTGTTCTACGCAGGCGCAGAACTACTGCACCTGCGCAGTACAGTCCGGATGATGTCAGTGCAGCTCTTAGAGCCGCTCGCGCATGCGCAGTCGAAGAAACCAGAGCCTGCGGGTCCTAAAGGAGTTAAATAACCCATAGAAACAAGGTGACACATGTACAAAGGAGGTCCCAGCCAATGTGCTTCACCCAATATTGTAGGGTTGAGGCACTGGGAGACCAATCACTGCAAAGTGTAGAAGAGCTGAAAGAGTGTGTGTGTATAATTTATGATTCTGTGCAGACAACCCCAATAGTCAAGATTTTGTTTACCATGATAATTCAGCATAACAAGGTCAGAAAATGAGAAAACAGCGGATTGTGAACCAGCATATATAGTGGATTCAAACAAATGTCAGTTTTGCCATGCTGTGACTTATGGCACTCCAAAACAGCTTAACCACTTAAGTACCAGCGGTCTCTGCCCCCTTAAGGACCAGAGACCGCTGGTACAAAGATGACGGAATCCCGACGAATCACCGTGCATACCCGCCACTGTCACCGCCGCACGCCGGGATCCTGCTGACAGCCACTCTGCTGTCTCTATGACGGCAGACGTAATCTGTAGAGAAAGGACTGCACTCCAGTGCGTTTGTAAGCTGGTGCTGGACTTCTAGGCTGTTCAACAGTAAATTATGAAGAAGAAGTCCGCACACAGGCTTAAAGGAACAACCAGTGCTGAATTTATTGTCCCATCACATACATGTGCAATACTGTGTCCGACCTGCAAGGCCGACGATCGTTTTGGGGCCACTTAGGGTCCTCTTTGTCAAGGCAGATAGCAGAAAGACATATACAACCCCAAAGTGCAAAACATACAAAATAAACAACCATGTAATACACCCCCAACTCCACTTAAGGGTGGATGCATCAATTAGAAAAACGTTATGCATATGTCAACATGTGTAAGTATGCCATAATACGTACCCTGACCTGTCATTTTACTTTGAATCGTTGTGAGACTACCCCCAGTTTGACAGGTATGTATCTCTTGTGTAGGCTTCATTTCTTTAGATGGCTCCAGTATAAGTAGTCTTTATTAATTGGTGGCTTCAGCAGAATGTAGACGTGCATATTTGTCTTTTGCATAGGCCTGCTATCTGTAGGTGATCCAAGTATATATAGTGTGGTATTGGTGGCTCCAGCAGAAATTAGACAGGTATATGTGGCTCCTGCATAGGCTTGCTATGTATAGGTGCTTAAAATGTAGTTTGGCAGATATGGGTGATTAAAGTATAGGTAGTCAGATGTAGGTGGCTCCAGCTGAAGTTTGAAAGGTATATGTGTTTGTTTTTTTGGCATAAGCTTATCTATAGGTGATAAAAGTATAGTTAGGCAGGTGTAGATGGCTACAGTAATAGGTAGTCTGGTATTGGTGGCTCCAGCATAATTTAGACAGGTATACTCGTCTCTTGCATAGGCTTGCTATCTGTAGGTGCTCCAAGTGTAGGTGGCTTCAGTATAAGGAGTCTTGTATTGGTGGCTCCAGCAGAAATGATACAGGTATTTGACTTTTGCATAGGCTTGCTTTCTGCAGGTTCTTCTAATGTAGTTTGGCAGGTATGGTTGACACCAGTGTAGGTAGTCAGGTGTAGGTGCCTCTTGTATAGGCTTGATATTTGTAGGTAAGGTATTTCAAAGGACCAGAAAGAAATATAGATTGAAATATTTACAATGTTTCTTTTTCTGTCCATGTATGTGCACTTTGTTGTGGACCCCGTAAGTTACCAGTTGCAACATTGATCATAGACCATTTTCATAGGGTGTAAACTAAAGCATATTTATGGTTTCTTGATTTTTAGGAAATCTGGATAATTGCTTCTTTACAATTTCCTGTTTGTCTGATCTGTCAAGAGGTGCAATATTAGATGGCAAGTCTGGTCTTTTAGAACTCCAAGTAGACTGTAATTCACCAGTGCATATTTGTAGAGTATCATACATAATTTTGTATACATGGTTGTTGGTAGTTGGTGTGTAAACAGGTTGTGCTACCCATTTTTTTTTGTCCACGTGGATAAACTAGTTTCGTTCTTTTTGCGTGTAGTTCTTCACTTTTTTCAGTTGGTTTTTTAATAGTTGCTTTAAATTTTTATTATGCGAGAGTATGGCTAATTTTGTACGGGCTTCCATAGCACCCAACCTGTAGTGTAATCGCTTCTGTCTGTATTTTAGTATGGTGCTGTGGACGTTTTTCTAATTTATCTGTTTGACAGTACAGAGTGAGGAATGGTATGTCTCGCATTAATGAGGAGGAGTTGACTATTTGTACTAATGCTTTGAACGCGGGCGAATCTTTCTGAATCCAAGTAGTTACTCTATTCTCTAGCATTATTTCTTCGTGGTCACATTGCTTCACTACTTCACCATCTAACCAGGCATGCTCATTAATCATGTGGTGTAATAGTGACAGCCACTTCTCTCTGAAAATGTCGGCATTTCCACGGCAAATTCGACTGTACTTTAGAAGTGGTTAATTATCGCGCTAATCCATGGACCGAGTTCTTTATATATGGATCGTTTCGCTCTTTCCGCCAGCAGTTTTTTTTTAAGTTTTGGCATAGAGCCATAGATTAAATTGATGCAGTAGGTGTTTGTATTTATTTGCCATCAATTTTCGTATTGCACAGTGTCTGTCTGTTCCTACAATACTAAGTTCGTAACATTCTAACAGCCGATCTATACACTGTTCAAAGGCCAAACGCTCCATTGAAGATGATGATGTCTTTGTGTTACTTGGACCATTTCAAAATCTAGAATTTGTGAGGTCTCCTGATCCATGAAAGTGTAGCAACAGTACTTCGCAGAATGTCCCGGACTGTCACACATTCCGTCTCCACAAACAAATAAAGGAGTGTTGGCAAATGAGGATATCATCTACTGTTTTTCTAAGGTCCAACTATTTTCTTTTGATGGGAATATGAATTTTGACTGGTAAATGTAAAACATCGATTTTTTTAAACAATTGAAGGGACATGGAGGAGCACAATTCGTGGACTTTTGTAAAACTTGATCCACTACAGATAATGGCCGAGGCCATTAATAGATTTCCAGCACCTATTTTATTCACTCTTGGTTTGCTCTCCCGAAATTTGACATTGTGGCCCTCTTCGCTAACTGTGTACACAACAAGGAGAGTACCGTATATATTTTTTCTACTGTTTTAACCTCCTCGAAACAGTCTTGCTTAGGACAATGCAAATTTTGAAACACCTGATCAAGGCATCGATCAAAAACGATATATTTTTTTCTCTTTGATCAGATGCTCTTTATTTGAAAGTTGTGGTGTCATATCTGAAGGAATAGATTGAGTAACAGAAATATCCATACTGTCATCTGAACCATTGTCTATGTCAGATGGGATGTATGAGGATTCAATGTCTTTGTTTTCTTCTTCAGAAAATTATTAAAATGGCTCCTCATTACACTGTTCTAAAATTGTAGAGGTTGAGTTGGCATTCATGAAAGTTGACTGGACCTCTGAATTGGTAATTACATTTCGAATGGAGTTGGAAGCATTTACAATTTCTTCTGTGATTATTTAAATATCATTTTCGTTAGAACTATTTAATGATCCGCTCAGCTGGATGCACTGGCAGACAGCTGTTTGACCATTCCTCTAGTCTGTGGGCTGCAGGTCTCTGCAAGAGAGACCTGTCTTTCCATTACAAGTTTCTGGTCTGTTCTGCTGCTGAGGAATTTGCATACACTCGTTATGCAAATCCCCTACCTGCTTCCTTTGATGACTGGCAGTATAAAGAGCTATGTTTCCCAGAGTCCTTGGCTGGTCATAAGGGTAAGTTCCTGTGAAACACTCCTGGGAGTGTCAGCCTTGCTCATTGTTTGAAGATTAGCTTAGAGTAATTCATGGGACTGCACTAGCCAGATTCCCTAAGTGCAGTTAGGATTGCATATCTGTTTTGTTTGTCTGTTGCGATTGTCCTGTCCCTGCGGTGGCCGACAGGAAATCGTTCAGTGTGTCTGGGTACTAACCGGAACAGCGGTTGTTACTGGTAGCCCCTTCTGTTCTGTCTTCCTGGATCACACTAGCCTCTTTCGCTAGTGCTGTGGATCCTATCTCTCGCTTGTCCCTGTTTTCGTGTGTCTGTCTTGTCTGTTACGAACGCTTGCTGGAGGCTCGGTGAGGTAACCGTTAAGCAAGCGCTCGCGTCCTCTGTTTCATGTTTGTCTGTCGGTGGTTAGTTAGGCGTGCTTGTCTCTATTGTGCTTATCACGTGGAGACCGCGCATAAACGCGTGCACTGTTGCGAATGAGTGCGGTGTTCGCGTTTAGCTAGCGTTTGTTATTTTCCTTAACTTTTCATTGTATGATTTGCTGTGCCTTTGCTACTCTCGTGCTCTGCCTTGCTGTAGCCTTGTGTCACCTCTGGCAATCGCCTCTCTCGCGATTGCGTTCCTACTTCATATCTGCTGTTGTGTGTGCACCGTCGCGGGTTGGCGACTAGTTTGGTGCACACACATACAATCTGCCCCTGTGCTCATTCTCTTCCGCAATCGCTTCTCTTGTGATTGCGTTCTCACTTGGTTTCTTCTGTTGTGTGACCACCGTTGCAGGTTGGCGGCTAGATTGGTGGACGTACAGTACATACATTCCTCATCTGTGCTTATTCGGTCTTGTGTCGCTGTTAGCAATCGCCATCTCTGGCGATTGCCTTCTCACTTTGTCTTCATGGTTGTGTGTTCATCGTCGCAGGGTGGCGACTAGTTTGGTGGACACACATACCCTCTGTCCCTTTGATCTCTCTCTTTCAGGGCTATCTTGCCCTGCGTTTCTTCCCTTCGTACAATTCCTGTCTGGCGTCTGTGGCAGGGCAGAGGAGCTGTTCCTCTGCACTCCACAGCTCCACCTGTCGACAGGAATTTCCCTCTACAGGTGCATTGCACCTTTTGCTGGGTTCCCTCAAATTACACGCTTGTGGAGGATTTCCGCAGTGTCAGCGCACGCCTTGTGCACTGATCACGGAGAGAATTCCACAATCGTTACAAATTATATGAAAAAAATGTAATTACTGCTGGCAATATCATAGGTTTGGTTGTATGGATGGTCATGGTTTGCTTTTGTAATTGTATCTGTTGTGAAATTGGGGTCCACGAAATTTTAAGTGTAAAAATCATTGGCAGAAGTTTGAGTTGAAACGTCTACTTTAAAAGTTTTGGGACATATGCATTTATCATTGGCTATTTGTGAAGGATCTTCATAGTCAATTTGAGGTTTAGTACCGTATGTTTTTTAAATGTTCTTCTCTACTTTCAGAAATACATGCACCCAATAATCAATATTGTTCTCTCTCTATGAAGGTTGTGTGAAAATGGATGGTACTACATCTTTTTTAAGATATTTCCGGGATAGTTTAAATGTATAGTCATTTTCACTGAAATGTAGAGAGCATACACAAAATGTGTACTGCCTGATATCTCTCATAACTAAATCGGACATTTGTTCGATGCAAGCAATATGTACCCCAATGTTTTGGAGCCATCTTTTGAATTGTTCACATTCTCTTGGAAATACATGTAAAATGACATCAGGAAAATTCTATTTGCAACCACTTTTAACTTTGCAACCTGGGATGAAACATTTAGGCATCTAAAAAAAACAAAAAAAAACATAAAAATACAGAATTGTAAAAAAAATCAACAAGATTATAAAAATTGAGAAGTTTTATATTATACAATTAAGTTGGCCATACATCTACTGAAGTATGGGCAGAAACAACCTAGACAAATCTGTTAACTGTTCTGATAAGAGAACTATCACCTGCCCATACATCAAATGCCTATCCGCAAAAAATTTTATACTGAAATCGGACCTGTGTGCTGCATCACGGCTGTGACCCCCTAATGGCCACCGTGCAAAAATGATACATTACCAGTCCGTGGCCTATGCTTGTCCTGCTGGCTCTTTCTGCCAGCAGTTTTTTTTTTAAGTTTTGGCATAGTGCCATAGATTAAATTGATGCAGTAGGTGTTTGTATTTATTTGCCATCAATTTTCGTATTGCAGAGCGTCTGTCTGTTCCAACAATACTAAGTTCGTAGCATTCTAATGCTGGGCATACAATTCTAGATTGTTCTTATCAATCGAGCCGCTGATGGTTCGATTGATAATATCCAACCTGTCAGATCACCGCGCCGGATCGATTCTGCGCTTGACGAGCAGGAATCGATCCATGCGTCCGCGCAGACGAGCGGGGACGCACCGGCATCGAGCCAGCGGCTCAATTCCGGCGCATAAACGCAACTTGTATGCCCAGCATAACAGCCGATCTATACACTGTTCAAAGGCCAAACGCTCCATAGAAGATGATGATGTCTTTGTGTTACTTGGACCATTTCAAAATCTAGAATTTGTGAGGTCTCCTGATCCATGAAAGTGTAGCAACAGTACTTCGCAGAATGTCCCGGACTGTCACACATTCCGTCTCCACAAACAAATAAAGGAGTGTTGGCAAATAAGGATATCATCGATTGTTTTTCTAAGGTCCAACTATTTTCTATTGATGGGAATATGAATTTTGACTGGTAAATGTAAAACATCGATTTTTTTTTTAACAGTTGAAGGGACATGGAGGAGCACAATTTGTGGACTTTTGTAAAACTTGATCCACTACAGATAATGGCCGAGGCCATTAGTAGATTTCCAGCACCTATTTTATTCACTCTTGGTTGGCTCTCCCGAAAATTTGACATTGTGGCCCTCTTCGCAAACCGTGTACACAACAAGGAGTGTGCCGTATATTTTTTTTTCTACTGTTTCAACCTTCTCGAAACAGTCTTGCTTAGGACAATGCACATTTTAAAACAACTGATCAAGGCATTGATCAAAAACGATATATTTTTTCTCTTTAACCAGCTGAGCGGTCTGGACGAGCTCAGCTCGTCCAACACCGCCAGCGGCTGCCGCTCAGGCCCTGCTGGGCCGATTTTAATGAAATAAAAAGCAGCACACGCAGCCGGCACTTTGCCAGCCGCGTGTGCTGCCTGATCGCCGCCGCTCTGCGGCGATTCGCCGCGAGCAGCGGCGAAAGAGGGTCCCCCCAGCCGCCTGAGCCCAGCGTAGCCGGAACAAAAAGTTCCGGCCAGCGCTAAGGGCTGGATCGGAGGCGGCTGACGTCAGGACGTCGGCTGACGTCGATGACGTCACTCCGCTCGTCGCTATGGCGACGATATAAGCAAAACAAGGAAGGCCGCTCATTGCGGCCTTCCTTGTTTATTCTGGGCGCCGGAGGCGATCGAAAGATCGCCTCCGGAGCGCCCTCTAGTGGGCTTTCATGCAGCCAACTTTCAGTTGGCTGCATGAAATAGTTTTTTTTTTTATTTAAAAAAAACCCTCCCGCAGCCACCCTGGCGATTTAATCAGAACGCCAGGGTGGTTAATCAATTGCTCTTTATTTGAAAGTTGTGGTGTCATATCTGAGGGAACAGATTGAGTAACAGAAATATCCATACTGTCATCCGAATCATCGTCTATGTCAGATGGGATGTATGAGGAGTCAACGTCTTTGTTTTCTTCTTCAGAAAATGAGTGAAATGGCTCCTCATTACACTGTTCTAAAATTGTAAAGGTTGAGTTGACATTCATGAAAGTTGACTGGACCTCTGAATTGTTAATTACATTTTGAATGGAGTTGGAAGTATTTACAATTTCTTCTGTGATTATTGAAATATAATTTTCGTTAGAACTACATGAAGAAATGTCATTACTGCTGGCAATATCATAGGTTTGGTTGTATGGATGGTCATGGTTTGCTTTTGTAATTGTATCTGTTGTGAAATTGGGGTCCACGAAATTCAAAGTGTAAAAATCATCGGCAGAAGTTTGAGTTGAAACGTCTACTTTAAAAGTTTTGGGACATATGCATTTATCATTGGCTATTTGTGAACAGGGGCGGCGCCAGGGGGGTGCAAGGGGGTGCTCGAGCACCCCCTAGAATTGTCCAAGCACCCCCAAAGCACCCCCTGGAGTGAACTGACTTCAGGCGTCTATAAGACGGCAAGTCAGTTCACAGAGCGGCAGCACGGAGCAGCAGGCAGGGCTACGGTAAGATGGCCGCCCGGAGCCCTGTTCTGCAGACTTCGAGTCTGCAGTGCATGGCTTCGGGCGGCCATTTTCCCGTAGCCCTGCTCTCTGCATGCAGGCAGGAAGTCTCGTCGTGACGTCGGGAAGGAAGAGGATCGCGGGCGCGCGGGCGCTGCGCGCCACAAGGAGGTCGGGACAGGAGGTCGGGACTCGGGAAAGAAGGTCTTCTGGCTGTAGGTGAGTAAATGGGTTTTTCTTTTCTTTTTCAGGTGATGCTGATTGTGCATATTGGGGTCATATCTGCTACGGATTGTGCATATTGGGGTCATATCTGCTACGGATTGTGCATATTGGGGTCATATCTGCTACGGATTGTGCATATTGGGGTCATATCTGCTACGGATTGTGCATATTGGGGTCATATCTGCTACGGATTGTGCATATTGGGGTCATATCTGCTACGGATTGTGCATATTGGGGTCATATCTGCTACGGATTGTGCATATTGGGGTCATATCTGCTACGGATTGTGCATATTGGGGTCATTTCTGCTACCGATTGTGCATATTGGGGTCATTTCTGCTACCGCTTGTGCATATTGGGGTCATTTCTGCTACCGATTGTGCATATTGGGGTCATATCTGCTACCGATTGTGCATATTGGGGTCATATCTGCTACCGATTGTGCATATTGGGGTCATATCTGCTACGGATTGTGCATATTGGGGTCATATCTGCTACGGATTGTGCATATTGGGGTCATTTCTGCTACCGATTGTGCATATTGGGGTCATTTCTGCTACCGATTGTGCATATTGGAGTCATTTCTGCTACCGATTGTGCATATTGGAGTCATTTCTGCTACCGATTGTGCATATTGGGGTCATTTCTGCTACCGATTGTGCATATTGGGGTCATTTCTGCTACCGATTGTGCATATTGGGGTCATTTCTGCTACCGATTGTGCATATTGGGGTCATTTCTGCTACCGATTGTGCATATTGGGGTCATTTCTGCTACCGATTGTGCATATTGGGGTCATATCTGCTACTGATTGTGCATATTGGGGTCATATCTGCTACCGATTGTGCATATTGGGGTCATATCTGCTACCGATTGTGCATATTGGGGTCATATCTGCTACCGATTGTGCATATTGGGGTCATATCTGCCACCGATTGTGCATATTGGGACCATATCTGCCACCGATTGTGCATATTGGGACCATATCTGCCACCGATTGTGCATATTGGGACCATATCTGCCACCGATTGTGCATATTGGGACCATATCTGCCACCGATTGTGCATATTGGGACCATATCTGCCACCGATTGTGCATATTGGGACCATATCTGCCACCGATTGTGCATATTGGGACCATATCTGCCACCGATTGTGCATATTGGGACCATATCTGCCACCGATTGTGCATATTGGGACCATATCTGCCACCGATTGTGCATATTGGGACCATATCTGCCACCGATTGTGCATATTGGGACCATATCTGCCACCGATTGTGCATATTGGGACCATATCTGCCACCGATTGTGCATATTGGGACCATATCTGCCACCGATTGTGCATATTGGGACCATATCTGCCACCGATTGTGCATATTGGGACCATATCTGCTACCGATTGTGCATATTGGGGCCATATCTGCCACCGATTGTGCATATTGGGGTCATATCTGGTACCGATTGTGCATATTGGGGTCATATCTGCTACCGATTGTGCATATTGGGGTCATATCTGCTACCGATTGTGCATATTGGGGTCATATCTGCTACCGATTGTGCATATTGGGGTCATATCTGCTACCGATTGTGCATATTGGGGTCATATCTGCTACCGATTGTGCATATTGGGGTCATATCTGCTACCGATTGTGCATATTGGGGTCATATCTGCTACCGATTGTGCATATTGGAGCCATATCTGCTACCGATTGTGCATATTGGAGCCATATCTGATAACGATTGTGCATATTGGGGTCATTGGACGTGTTTTTTGTTAAAATCTGCTCACATTACGTGTATTTTCTTGAGAAAACCTGCACAATTATGTGAATTTTCTGGGAAAAGGGTCACCAAAACTTGGGCCCTCTGTCTTTGCGTTGCACTTTTAAAGGGAACCCGAGGTGAGAATAATATTGAGGCTGCCATATTTATCTCCCTTTAAGCAATACCAGTTGCCTGGCTGCCGTGCTGGTCCTCTGCCTCTTATTCTTTCAACCATAGACCCTGAACAAGCATGCAGCAGGTCAGGGGTTTCTGACAATATTGTCAGAACTGACAAGATTAGCTGCATGGCTTGTTTCTGGTGTAATTCAGTTCACTACTACAGCCAAATAGATCAGCAGGGCTGCCAGGCAACTAGTATTGTTTAAAAGGAAATAAATATGGCAGCCACCATATCACTCTCACCCTGGGTTCACTTTAAATTACAGTTAGCCCCGCCCTCATCCGGTCATGACCACGCCCATTTTTTCGCCGCGGCGCGCTTCGCTCGCCGCAGGTTGTAGCCACACCCATTTTTTGCCGCGGTCGTCAGCTCCCCCGGAAATTGGTCCAGCACCTGCATAGCACCCCCTAAAAAAATTTCCTGGAGCCGCCACTGTTTGTGAAGGATCTTCATAGTCAATTTGAGGTTTAGTACCGTATGTTTTTTAAATGTTCTTCTCTACTTTCAGAAATACATGCACCCAATAATCAATATTGTTCTCTCTCTATGAAGGTTGTGTGAAAATGGATGGTACTACGTCTTTTTTAAGATATTTCCGAGATACTTTAAAAGTATAGTCATTTTCACTGAAATGTAGAGAGCATACACGAAATTTGTACTGCCTGATATCTCTCATAACTAAATCGGACATTTGTTCGGTGCAAGCAATAAGTACCCCAATGTTTTGGAGCCATCTTTTGATTTGTTCACATTCTCTTGGAAATACATATAAAATTAAATCAGGAAAATTTTCTTTGCAACCACTTAACTTTGCAACATGGGATGCAACATTTAGGCATCTGAAAAACAAAACAAAAAAAACCCATTAAAATACAGAATTGTAAAAAAAAATCAACAAGATTATACAAATTGAGAAGTTTTATATTATACAATTAAGTTAGCCATACATCTACTGAAGTATGGGCAGAAACAACCTAGACAAATCTGTTAACAATTCTGATAAGAGAACTATCACCTGCCCATACATCTAATGCCTATTCGCAAACAATTTTATACTGAAATCGGAACTGTGTGCTGCATCACCGCTGTGGCCCCCTAATGGCCACCGTGCACAAATGATACATTACCAGTCCGTGGCCTATGCTTGTCCACCGTTGGCTTCCAGACGTATTTTCCTCTGCACATAAATGCACACCCAATTTGGTCTTCCAGCAAGGGTGCACATGTGTAATGTCACACACGTGCGTGCCCTTCCCAGGAAATCCAGTGGGGTGAGATTGTATGTGGAAGAGGATAAAGCGTTTGGAGCAGCGTTAGGACAAGCGAAGGGTGTGTATAGATAATGTATATACTTTGGCACATCAGCAAGGCGGTAGATGGTTGCATCAATTATTTTGAAATTTAACGCCATTCCCGCCACGCACCCAACCAAAGAAATTTGTCCCAACATTGTGCAACATAAACTATCAACAAAGCGACCAATTTCAGGCCAGAAATTGATTTTTGTTGATTGGTCATGCAGTTAGCGGCACCGACTTTAATTCAATTTAATTATGATAATCAAATTGGATGGACAATCGGCTGCCAAGTCACCTAATATATGGCCACTTTTAAAGTTAACTTGTTATACATGTGATTCATGTTGTCTGTATCACGCTTGCTTGTGCAAAGCACCTTTTCCCATTCCTGAAGAGCAGCCAGTGACAACTCACCTTCCTGACTATCTTCTTCCTATCAGGTGTCTTTACATTGATAACGGCCCCAGTAGTATTGCTGCGTTATGAAAGTATACCGCGATTTAACTGTGCATGTTATTCAAAATATGTACAATTTTGTTTTAACGTTTTTTGGGGGTAGGGGTTGGATTAAAGGGGGGGTCGTAGCGGCGGAAGAACGAACAGCGGCGGGAATAAGTAAATACTCGCCGGTAGCCATGTCCGCTGTGCTTTACTAAATACATTCAGCTTCCTGTTCTTGTCACATTTCCTTGAAACATCGCCCCCTGGGCACTATTGCAAGGATATGAAGCAAAAACTGGAAAAAGAGTGAAGCTAGAACAGCATAGAGCACCTACAGTAGTTGCTGGCAAGTGAGTATTATCCCTGCCGCTTCGCTACCCCTGACTGTCAACACTGCGGCCATCTATATCTGCTGCATATGCTGCGGCAAACCTACTACTTGCTCCAACTGTTATTGACTACCAATGCTGCAGCCACCTAATACTGGCTACACTTATTCCTTACTACCTATGCTGTGGTCACCTAATACTGGCTACACCTATCCCTAACTAACTATGCTGCAGCCACCTACGAATGGCTACCTATGCTGTGGCTACCTACTACTGGCTACATCTATCCCTGACTACCTATGCTGCGGCCACTTACTACTGGCTCCAACAATCCTTGGCTTCCTATGCTGCTGCAACCTACTACTGGCTACACCTACTCATTACTACATATGCTGTAGCCACCTAATACTGGCTACCTATCCTGTGGCTACATATTACTGGCTGCAGGGTGAGCCTTTTTACAGTTTTATCAGTGAACCAAATCATGTGGATGATTATTCATATGTATGCCAAGGGAGTGGGCCACCCCACACTGGTGTACGGACCACATTATTTATAGAGGGCCAGGATTCAATTAATTGTATTATACCGTAATACCATCAAAATTTTTTTTTTTTGGGATGGTTATGATACCTTGGAATTTCATTCCATTGCAACCCTAGCCACCTGTTGTGAAGTAGCCGCATGTCATCAAAAAGAGGCGTTATCATCATAACAAAGCCTAGGAGGAATAAGATAGTCTCCGCTTGTGGGCTGAAGAAAGGTGAATCGTTGCTGCTTGCTCTTGTCTCTGCCGCTACTACTTTTTCTGGAGGCACCAATACATACAATAAAGTTATTTTTACAAGTTGCCTATTGTGTGGAGATACCTAAAAGGGCAAATAAATTATACTGAAATCAACTAAACTAGATATCTAGACTAGGGGTATCAGTAGTTGTGTAATTTGGTTATTGGTGAACTGTGCAAAATTTTGAATTCTAGCCATGGAACCAAAAATAAAAATGTATTGTTGCTTAACTCATCAGGACAACACAGCTTGTCTTCCTGAATCATGGCCACATAACAGACATATCTTGGCCACGCACGTACATTAAGACTAAGCAGTGGGCTTCTTCCTACTGTGTAAAGGGGAGACAATTAGAGATGTTGCGAACTGTTCGCTCGGCGAACATCTCTGGGGCTTTTACTACTTCCGGGTCGCTCTGACCCGGAGTAGTATGCCTGCGCTGCCCGGCGAAGCGCGTCCTAGATCGCGCTCCTGTTGCCGGGCACTCTCTGCGCATGTGCGTGACGTCGTTCGCCGGGCAGCGCAGGCGTACTACTCCGAGTCAGAGCAACCCGGAATTAGTAAAAGTAATGTAATGTATGTAATGTATTAAGAGATGTTCGCCAGCGAACGGTTCGGGAACCGTTCGCTACATCTCTAGAGACAATGCTCTGCAACGAGGGGGCTGTAGAAAACCATGTAAAAGTCTCAATAAAATCCAGATGCTTACCTCTCTTCATGACAGTATTGATTTTAAAACCAAGCTATGGCTCGGGTTTATTTAAAAAAAAATATTTATTGATTTTTATTTTTTCTTAAAATAAAATAAGGTTAATTGTAATAATACATATTTAAAACCATATAACATGACACTGACATTCCTTCGTATTTTTTAAAAACATTTACAATTTTGACAAATTACTTACCGGTGCAAATGAAGGTTGTACTGCAAACTAATGTAATTGAGAAAGAGCAGTGTTCTCCCATTTTTTTTTTCAACCGGGTGGCATGAAAAATTAGCCGGGTGGGGAATTAAGGGCCCTTTACCACTAGGAAGCGTGATCGTAACTGCGCTGTGATCACGCAACCTACAGTTTCCACTACACGTGATTGTGTCGTACAGCTACTAGAAACGGAGCAAGATCACCCACCAATTGCGATTTGGAAAAAATGTCACATGCTAATGGGAAATGAGCACTGTGATTAAAATGTTTTTGTCATTGTGATTAGCAAAACTGCTGCAATCCACTTTCTGATGCAGATCACAGCTAGTGGAAAAGGGCCCTAAGCTCATGCTGGGTGTAAAGGGAAAGTTACACCTAAGTGTGGTCGGGTCATTGGTCAGGTTGGGGGCTAGTGGGGTGGGTGGATAGGTGGTCAAGCTAATGGGTGGATGGGTAGGTGGGTCAGGTTGGTGGCTAGAGGGGTGGATTGGTGGTCAGGCTGGTGGCTAGTGGGGTAGGTAGTCAGGCTAGTGGGGTGGGTGGGCAGGTGGTCAAGCAGGTGGCTAATGGAGTGGGTGGGTAGGTGGTCAGGCAAGTGGGGTGGGTGGTTAGGTGGTCAGGCTGGTGGAGTGGGTGGTTAGGTGGTCAGGCTGGTGGAGTGGGTGGTTAGGTGGTCAGGCTGGTGGAGTGGGTGGTTAGGCTGGTGGAGTGGGTCAGGCTAGAAGTTGGTGGGGAGGGTGGCTCAGATTGGAGTCTGGCCCCCGGTGGGCAAGTGAGGAGGGTTTGCAACTCACCGTGGGGATGCACGCACAGTATATACAGAGAGAGGAAGGGCCTCGGCGGCTCAGGCGTCGTGAACAATGAAGCTTCTATCCAGCTCCTCGGGTGGTAGATACAGAGTCACTGCTTTTTAGAAACTGAAATCCATTTAGAAAATATGAATCCTTGTTAAAGACTATTATTAGAGCTATCATGATTTTTATTTTACAGTTGAAACAAATTGAGCCCACTACCTCTTGGCGACCGCATAACACAGATGGCTGTGCACACGGCGCCAGCCCCAGGACCACCTAACGCCGTTCAGTGTAAAGTCCTTGGGGCGTAGTTTGCAAGGGTTTGCGCGCGCATCTCCTCTTCAATGACGGAGCTCCGCCATTAGCCTCCCAGCGGCGATCACCTCTAGGAGACTGTTACACGCGAAAGTGCCGTCTATTCAGGCCTTGATTTACATCACAGGACTCTATAGGCACAGATGTCCTTGCACCTTAGATTTCACCCTCCATAAACCTACAACCCCCACCAAACTGCACCGCAGGTGTTCTGGCTGTCCCAGCTATCACATATCCCTTACTTCCCTTGCCCATTATAGATAGCTAAAGGTGCCCCTTAGTATTATTTAGAGCCGGAAGTTTCTCAATATTAATTAGCTAGAGGTGCCCCCCAATTATTAAGTAGCAAGAGGATCCTTAGTATTGAGTAGCTAGAGATGCCCATGACTAAAGGGAGATCTCCTCAGTAGAATGCCGAGTCGGGTGAGTAACCTCATTTATACTTTCATCAGGTCTCTGCATACTCGTAGGGAAAGAGACACCTTGAGGCACCTCCATCATCTGGCGTCTGTAGGCACGTCCCTACAGTGCCTTATGGTAAATCCAGTCCTGCGTCTATTTAGTTAGTACAGTGCTGCTATCTACAGCAGCGCTGTACTGATGACAGCCGTGTGACACGGCTGCCCCCCTGGCAGACTCCGGGGTGATCCGCTGTAATAGCCTGAAGCCTATGACAGCCAATCACAGGAGGGAGGAGGGAGGGTGGGGATGGGATATAATAATAATAAAAAAATTGGAATCACTTGTGTGCTGTGTTGTGCAGTCCTGCAGCGAGGTCTTAAAGCTGCAGTGGCTAATTTAGTAAAATAAATGACCTGGTATTTATTTCAATAGTTTTTATTGAATTTTCTTCAAGATATTAACAAAATATGACAACAATTACAGTAACATATTCAGTAGTAGAAACCATAATTATTCATTAATTGTCAACTTGAAAATATAAGAAACATACAATGAGTATATCCATATCTCCTGTTTTCTCAATCTTCATGGCCACTCTGGGCTTGGGTAGACAGGAGGTCACTTTAGTTGCAAAGAATACAAACTGTAGAAGATATGGAAAAAGAAACATAGAGATAACCAGGACCATCTAAGAAAAGAAAGGAGAGATTGAGTAAGAAAAAAGCATTTCTGTATCACATTTCGACTTGTATCATGGATTGTTTGGAGTTACAAGGGCAAGCATACCAGTATCAGGCTTATTTTTGTAGAGGGGGTCACAGCGAGAGAATGTACTAATATTTTTAATAGGAGAGTAGTTTACTAAAATAAATAAATAATCGTCCGCTGCAAGCGTTTTCCGTCGTGTGAATTAGAACTAACGTCGCTGATCAGTGTCGCACCGCAAATTCCTGACGTCACGCTGTAGGTCATAATGTGTGCACGAAATCGGGTTCATGCATGTGTTACCTAATGTGAAAGAGCCCTCAGTGTGGAAATGTATTTATTTTTAAAAGAGCAATGCGAAGAAAACACAACTTCACAAAACATATTGCATTCTCCTAAGCGCCTGTGGGAGTAAACTGCTAGTCCCTGCAATTAGTAAAGGAAGAAATTGCGTTGTTTCCCTCTGCCTTAGTTTAGCTTAGTAAATCGTACTAATTGCCCACGCCGCCCACCTGCAATATAAAAATAGATTTAGCTTTGTATATTGATTGAAAGAGGCATTGTGGGACTCGTAACTTCAGGAGTTTAAAAGAGCATTGCTACAGCATTTCCACTGCTACCCACCTGTTTTCAGCAGCTATTAAATGTTCAGGAGCCGCAGGTGATTTATACCTTAAAGCAGAAGTACAGCCATCACGTGTAACATATGATAGATTAAACTTTCAGAAAATATTGCTTCCTTTCATTTCCTTAGGCTTTGGTCACATGATTATGCCTACAGGAAACTGCAAACTCAGATGCCTGCTGAGAGAGAAATCCAGTTTTAACAGATGGTGAAATTGTCCCAGGCATCGCTATAAGGTAATTCACCGATCCAGCTTGCTGACCTATGTGACGTATCACTTCAGCCACTGCTGTAAACTCAACATAGAGGACAGGTACAAAGCCTAGCAGAAAAAATATATTGCAGCTCATTACTTTTACGTTAACATGTATCCTCCAGTATCGATGACCTTGTGTTATAGTCAGTTACCTATCCAGATGAGGTGGCAGGGACAAGTGGATATCAGCAGGTGTCCTTTTACTTATCCTAGGATTTCTATATGTATGTGTGTGTGTGTGTGTGTGTGTGTGTGTGTGTGTGTGTGTGTGTGTGTGTGTGTGTGTGTGTGTGTGGGGGGAGCATTATGTGTCAAAGCATAGGTATTGGCGCCACAAGGCGTTACTGTAGGTGTTGGGCGTATATGTGTGTGTGTGTGTGTGTGTGTGTGTGTGTGTGTGTGTGTGCGAGCTTCTCTTTGTAGGTTTTTGCTGTTTGCGTTTGTGATTAGGCGGTGGTGTGTGCACACTGGGGCGGAGCAATCGGGTTGGGGGGCAGTGCCCAAGAAGAGTAGCACGACTGCTAGGCAACTGGTAATGTTTAAAAGAAAATAAAAATGGCAGCCTCCATATCACTCTTAGTTCAGGTGCACTTTAAAGAGGCACTGCAACAACATATAGTACAATTCAGTAAATTATACAGGATACCAACTTTAACAGTCATTTTCCTGGTTTCAGCATCAGAACCACCTTCTGTATTGATATTGCTGTACATAGCCCTTCCCTCCCAGTGATGTTTAGCCTAGGCTGATTAGCTATATGGAATTCTCCTCCTCCCCAAGCATTCTGGCAGACCAGGTACTGTATATTTTGTACTGGCTTCAGAACTCTCACTAACCAAACATTCCACAGAGATCACCTGACAGGATGACAGGACAAAAGATGTTGCAACCTGTGATAAGTTTCATTATGTAAATCAGGTTGAGGAAAGGTTTTACAAATGGCAAACACTCACTAAATAAAATGTAAGTGAATACTGTAAAAAAAATAAAATAAAAAAAGCTACAGGTCCTCTTTAAAAATACCTGAACTTTTGCACAGAACAGAAGTAAAACACAGAGAAATTGCACCCGGTATGTATTTGAAAGTTTAGGCAAAATCCCCCTCATCTGTGACTAATCACAAGTGTAATTTGATCTCTCAGCTGTGTAAGCTCAGGAATCTCGGCAGTACTCAGCAGAACAGCTAATCTGTAAACACAGGATGTAAACAATATCTCTGCTTCCATGAAAGCAGGAAGTAGACACCCTACAGATTTATTGCAGTTGTAACAAATAAATGTTTTTCTGTAAAGGTTATTATGCTGTTGGTAATCTTTCAGAGCAGAGAGGAAGTTCTGAGTTCAGGGCCGCTGATTTACACAAGTTTTGGGCTATCATCAAGTGTCTATGGAAACCTAGGCAAGCCATTTACCCATTCATCTGTTTCACCATGTAGAAATCTGCCAGTTCTTACCGCTCTATACATCACTTCTCCCGCCAGTTCAGGTAATGGGAGGGAAAGTCAACAAAAGACACAGAAAAGAAGAATGAATGCATGTGTTTACAAACAACTGTACAAAGCAATCAGATAAACAACTTCCACCAGAACAAAAGCGAAGTACAGACACAAAAGCCACCTTCTGGGGAACAACAAGATAATGGTGCCATCTTTGTAATGCAACTATCTCTGCTCCAGGTGATGACTGTAAATAGGCAACTGAAAGAAAGTGGGAAGGCAAAATAACGGTTTTCTTTACATTTGTTTTTAAAAATAGAACTCGTATTTTACTTGGTATTTTTAAGACAATTACTCTTAATATTTAGTGTGTCAGTTTATGTGTACAGAATTTTATTAGGCCAAAACATCAAGGGTAAACCTTTCATCAAGCCTATTTAAGTGCTTTAAAAAACAAAACTAAATTGTAATAACCACCAATTAGGGCTCGTTCACATTACAAGAGCTTTTAAGCTACTAAACTACTAAGCGCTTTGTGATTCTCAAAGCTCTTGCTAATGTTATCCTATGTGTGTGTTTGCACTGGAGTGATGTGATTTTGTTAAAATCCCCCATAGCAATGCATTAGCAAGAGTTTTTCAAATCACTAGAGCTTAAAGGGGAACTGAAGAGAGAGGTATATGGAGGCTGTCATGTTTATTTCCTTTTAGACAATACCAGTTGCCTGGCAGCTCTGCTGATCCTCTGCCTCTAATACTATTAGCCATAGCCCCTAAACAAGCATGCAGCAGATCAAGTGTTTCAGTGGTTCAGACTTATAAGTCTGATCTGACAAGACTAGCTCCATGCTTGTTTCTGGTTTTAATCAGATACTACTGCAGAGAAATAGACCAGCAGGGCTGCCAGGCAACTGGTATTGATTAAAAGGAAATAAACATGACAGCCTCCATATACCTCTCTCTTCAGTTCCCCTTTAAACAGCTCTTGTTGTGTTAACAACCCTTAAAGGGATCCTTAATCCTAAAAAGAAAAAAAAAATCAGTTTTACTCACCTGGGGCTTCTACCAGCCCCCTGCAGCTGTCCCGTGCCCTCGCAGTCACGATAGGAACCTCCTGCCCCCCGCCACCAGCTACTTTCATTTTCGTCCGACAGGCTTACTGCCCCTGCGTAGGCCTGGCCACATGTCTCCTTTTATGTGTTACCATCCGCAATAGTGCCCTGCGGACGGGAATGCGTAGAAAGCTACGCATGGCCAGGCCTGTCGGCAAAGTGAAAGTAGCTGGCAGCGGGGGACAGGAGGATCCGATCGTGACTGCGAGGGCACAGGACAGCTGCAGAGGTAGAAGCCCCAGGTGAGTAAAACTGATTTTATTTTATTTTTTTTTACTTAAAGGGACACTGAGAAGTGCCCGAATTTAAAAGAATACACTTACCTGGGGCTTCTTCCAGCTCACTGTAGGCGACAAGGTCCGCCGGCGTCCTCCTGTCTCCTCTACTTCAGCCTTCGCCGGCCCCCCTTACCAGTGTCACCCGGCGACACCCGGGCTGGCCCTTCCTGGTTAATGACGCAATGCGTCATCATGGCGGCCGCTTCGCGTCATCACGGTGGCCAGTGTGACAGGTCTGCACATGCGCGGAAAACCCGCACATGCGCAGACCTGTCATGCCAGCTGCCGTGATGACGCAAAGCGACCGGCGTGATGATGCATTGCGTCATTAATCAGGAAGAGCCGGCCCGACACCCAGCCCGGGTGTCGCCGGGTGACACCGGTAACGGGGGCCGGCGGAGGCTGAAGGAGAGGAGCCAGGAGGACGACGCGGGACCTCGTAGCCTACAGTGAGCTGGAAGAAGCCCCAGGTAAGTGTATTCTTTTAAATTCGGGCATTCCTCAGAGTCCTTTTAAGTGTCTCTTTAAAGGACTTACGAGACCAGATTTGCAAAAAAAACATTTAAAAAGTTAGATACCTGTGCGTGTTTGCAAGGCACGGAGGACGCCGTCCGCGCCCTCCGTGCCATTCCGCCTGGTCCCCGCTGCTTAATATGCCCCCGAACGACCCCCGACCGCACGGCCCGGGTCGGGCTCTCTAGCCTTCACAAAGATGGCGGCCGGTGCTGGCCGCGGCTGCGCAGTCCGCATAGCCGCGAGTGCGGCTGCGCAGCTCTAAGGCCAACTCCCCGATCCACGCTACTGTTACGTGGATCGGGGGGTTGGCCTTAGAGCTGCGCAGCCGCACTCGCGGCTATGCGGACTGCGCAGCCGCGGCCAGCTCCGGCGGCCATCTTGGTACAGGCTGGGGAGCACGACCCGGGCCGCGCGGTCGGGGACCGTTCGGGGGCATATTAAGCAGCGGGGACCAGGCGGAACGGCACGGAGGGCGCGGACGGCGTCCTCCGTGCCTTGCAAACACGCACAGGTATCTAACTTTTTTTATGTTTTTTTTGCAAATCTGGCCTCGTAAGTCCTTTAACATACGAAGGGGGAGAGAGAAAAAAAGGAAAGAGGTATGTGTTCATTCTCAGAAGTCATTAGTCTAATCATAAATGTTCTGCAACCTGATAAATCTATTGCAGAATAGGCGCCAACAGGATTAAATATACTAAAAACTCTAACATTTCCAGGGAGGCAGTCCACAACTGCCTCCCTGGAAATTTTAGAGTGTTTAGTATATTTTATCCTGTTGGCGCCTCTGTTTACTTATTCTGCGATACCTGTGTCCACCCCTGGTGGAAGGGTGTTATACCCTTTATCTTCCGATCTACAGAGAGCGACATCTCGGAAATTATCTAGCGAACCCATCTATCAGGGGTAAAAACGTATGGTGTATTCCCAGCATAAGTGATTTTACTGGCATTGTTTGTCTGACAAGACAGCAAGGCTATAGGAATGCATATTTGGGTTACCTTTCAGGTTAATAAGCGTGCCACTGAGTAAGTTAGGGGAATAATGATGTATGAACGTGAGGATGTTTTCCCCAACCCAGAGTACGGGACACACGTCGCCCTCTGGATTCGTTATATAGACAACGTATTGATGGTGTGGAGCAGAACGACCGATGACTTAAAAAGATTTGTTGGATGATTGAATGTTAACGGGAAAAACATACAGCTTACATATACAGTGGTGTGAAAAACTATTTGCCCCCTTCCTGATTTATTCTTTTGCATGTTTGTCACACTTAAATGTTTCTGCTCATCAAAAACTGTTAACTATTAGTCAAAGATAACATAATTGAACACAAAATGCAGTTTTAAATGATGGTTTTTATTATTTAGTGAGAAAAATAACTCAAAACCTACATGGCCCTGTGTGAAAAAGAAATTGCCCCCTGAACCTAATAACTGGTTGGGCCACCCTTAGCAGCAATAACTGCAATCAAGCGTTTGCGATAACTTGCAACGAGTCTTTTACAGCGCTCTGGAGGAATTTTGGCCCACTCATCTTTGCAGAATTGTTGTAATTCAGCTTTATTTGAGGGTTTTCTAGCATGAACCGCCTTTTTAAGGTCATGCGACAACATCTCAATAGGATTCAGGTCAGGACTTTGACTAGGCCACTCCAAAGTCTTCATTTTGTTTTTCTTCAGCCATTCAGAGGTGGATTTGCTGGTGTGTTTTGGGTCATTGTCCTGCTGCAGCACCCAAGATCGCTTCAGCTTGAGTTGACAAACAGATGGCCGGACATTCTCCTTCAGGATTTTTTGGCAGTAGAATTCATGGTTCCATCTATCACAGCAAGCCTTCCAGGTCCTGAAGCAGCAAAACAACCCCAGACCATCACACTACCACCACCATATTTTATTGTTGGTATGATGTCCTTTTGCTGAAATGCTGTGTTACTTCTACGCCAGATGTAACGGGACACGCACCTTCCAAAAAGCTCAACTTTTGTCTCGTCGGTCCACAAGGTATTTTCCCAAAAGTCTTGCCAATCATTGAGATGTTTTTTTAGCAAAATTGAGACGAGCCTTAATGTTCTTTTTGCTTAAAAGTGGTTTGCGCCTTGGATATCTGCCATGCAGACCGTTTTTGCCCAGTCTCTTTCTTATGTTGGAGTCGTGAACAATGACCTTAATTGAGACAAGTGAGGCTTGCAGTTCTTTAGATGTTGTCCTGGGGTGTTTTGTGGCCTCTCGGATGAGTTTTCTCTGCGCTCTTGGGGTAATTTTGGTCGGCCAGCCACTCCTGGGAAGGTTCATCACTGTTCCATGTTTTTGCCATTTGTGGATAATGGCTCTCACTGTGGTTCGCTGGAGTCCCAAAGCTTTAGAAATGGCTTTATAACCTTTACCAGACTGATAGATCTCAATTACAGTACTTTGTTCTCATTTGTTCCTGAATTTCTTTGGATCTTGGCATGATGTCTAGCTTTTGAGGTGCTTTTGGTCTACTTCTCTGTGTCAGATAGCTCCTATTTAAGTGATTTCTTGATTGAAACAGGTGTGGCAGTAATCAGGCCTGGGGGTGACTACAGAAATTGAACTCAGGTGTGATAAAGGGGGGGCAATCACTTTTTCACACAGGGCCATGTAGATTTGGAGGGTTTTTTTCTCACTAAATAATAAAAACCATCATTTAAAACTGCATTTTGTGTTCAATTATGTTATCTTTAAATAATAGTTAACGTTTTTTGATGAGCAGAAACATTTAAGTGTGACATATATGCAAAAGAATAAGAAATCAGGAAGGGGGCAAATAGTTTTTCACACCACTGTACATTTGGACAGGAAATTTCGTTCCTAGACCTAATGTTAAGAATCGAAGGGGATAAAGTGGTGTCTTCCTCTTACCGTAAGAGTACGTCTGGCAATACTATTTTGCAGGCCGACAGTCACCATCCCCAGTCTTTAAACCGTGGAATTCCGTATGGGCAGTTTCTCCGTGTACGGAGGAATTGCTCATGCGATGAAGATTTTTGGATAGAGTCACAGGCAATGTATTGGTGATTTCAAGACCGCGGGTATTCACGTTCAGTCCTGTGAAAGGCATTGAGGAGGGCTTGGTCCTTGGACCGTAAAAGCTTGTTAGCCCGAAGGATAAAAATCAGCTAGATGATCATGGATATGTGCGAATTATTACCAGATATGGGGCCCATTGGGAATGGTTGCAGGGGCTCCTGCCTAAATTCTGGCCGGTGTTGACTGCATCAAGGGAGGTCTCTGAGATTGTGGGCCCCCGTCCCTTGCTGACAGCGAGGAGGGCCCCAACCTCAGAGATCGTCTGGTTCACAGCGAGATACAGGCCAGACCCAACACATGGTTACAGGAACGTGCGCCTAATGGCATGTTCAGGTGCGGCAAATGTAAACTATGCCCATTTGTCGATAGAACTAGGAGATTCCAAAATAGATTAGGTGACACAATGTATGATAGAAAATCTTTTATAAATTGTGACAGTGAAAAGGTGGTATACATGATTGAGTGCCCCTGTCATCTTAGGTATACAGGGAAAACTAAGAGGGGCTTAAAGGAATGGGTATTGGAGCACCTGGCCATTATTGTAGGGGGGAAGGGTAGGACCAATATTGCAGAACATTACAGAGAGGTTCACGGTAACAGTCTGAGGGGAACAACTGTAAAAGGAATATATAAGCTTAATATAAGCTTAATATTTCAAGCCGTAGAGGCGACTTCGATGAAGTATTACTTTGCAAGGAATCAATGTGGATCTTTAAGCTTGATACGGTGAGCCTCAATGGTCTAAATGTAAAACTGGACCTTTCACCCTTTCTGAAATCAGCGAGATATGGTTGACCCTGTAGTTACCCATGTTCATACAGGATCAATGATAATAATACTTTGCCCTTTGAGTTGTGTCTCTCTGATCTTTAAAGGGGTTCTTTCGAGAATGGGGGAAAAAAAATGGTGGTCTATGCATAGACTATTAAACATCCCTCTAAAATAGTGTGAAAAGTTTTTCAAATAAATGAATGGTTTCCTCAAAGCAACATATAATCCTCAGTGTTTGTAAACACTGACGGATGACGGACTGGGAGGCTAATCCATTTGTTAGGGGTGTCTTTTTTTTACTTACATTTCACAAACATAACTGCTGCTTACCTCGTTTTCAGTAGTGTAATCCACTTCTGTCATAAATCACCGTTACAGCTGTTATAATAATGGCTGAACCTGGGTAGCGGGTAGTTTGATGCAAGTGAGGTTATGCAGCTGAAGGAGAGCGGCAGCGGCTATTACCAAATGAGTCACCGGCGGGGACTCCTGCTGCCCGATCTAAAAAAGTCTCTCTGATTCTATGGCTCCGAGTCCTGCAGGGGCGTAACTAGAAATCACTGGGCCCCCCTGCGAATATTTGGATGGGGCCCCCCCCATAGGTGCCAAATAATCGTAATGGGGCAGCGTTTCACTGTAAATTAATTGTAAAGTGGGCAGCATTTTACCAGATAATCGTAATGTGGGCCAGAAAATCGTAATGTGGGCAGAGTTCACCAGAAAATCGTAATGTGGGCCTTTAGAAAATCGTAATGTGGGCAGAGTTCACCAGAAAATCGTAATGTGGGCAGAGTTCACCAGAAAATCGTAATGTGGGCACCAGTCACCAGAAAATCGTAACGTGAGCAGCAGTCACCAGAAAATTGTAACGTGGACAGCATTCACTAGACAATCGTAATGTGGGCAGCGTTCACCAGAATATCGTAATGTGGGACAGAAAATCGTAATGTGGGCAGAGTTCACCAGAAAATCGTAATGTGGGCAGCGTTCACCAGAAAATTGTAACATGGACAGCATTCACCAGACAATCGTAGCGTGGGCAGTGTTCACCAGAAAATCGTAATGTGGGCCAGAAAATCGTAATGTGGGCAGCGTTCACCAGAAAATCGTAACGTGGACAGCATTCACCAGACAATCGTAACGTGGGCAGTGTTCACCAGAAAATCGTAATGTGGGCCAGAAAATCGTAATGTGGGCAGAGTTCACCAGAAAATCGCAATGTGGGCAGCAGTCACCAGAAAATCGCCATGTGGGCAGCAGTCACCAGAAAATCGCAATGTGGGCATCAGTCACTAGAAAATCCTAATGTGGGCAGCAGTCACCAGAATATCGTAATGTGGGCAGCAGTCACCAGAAAATCCTAATGTGGGCAGCAGTCACCAGAAAATCCTAATGTGGGCAGCATACACCAGAAAATCGTAATGTGGGCAGCAGACACCAGAAAATCGTAATGTGGGCAGCAGACACCAGAAAATCGTAATGTGGGCAGCAGACACCTGAAAATCGCAATGTGGGCAGCAGTCACCTGAAAATCGCAATGTGGGCAGCAGTCACCAGAAAATCACAATGTGGGCAGCAGACACTAGAAAAAAAAATGCACCTGTGAAAAAAAAACAAATCACTTACCTGACAGAAGTCTTCTCCTCTCCCGGCATCTGGCTCGCAGCTCCCCGAGTCCTCCTGCAGCACATCTCCCGCGCTGACAGGCAGAGTGCAGGGCTACGGCAAGATGGTTCCCGAAGCCCTGTACTGGAGACACAAATAGTCTCCAGTGTAGGGCTTCTTCGGCGGCCATCTTGCCGTAGCCCTGCTCTGCCTGCCGGAGACTATGCAGGCTGCTGGAGCCGGAGCGGGGCTGCGGGGAATGAACTGGCGCAGCGTCTATTAGATGCTGCGGCCAGTTGAGCACCTTGCTGGGGGGTCCAGAGCAGCGCTCCCCCCACGCACAGTGAGCGGGCCCCAGAGCAGCCCCGGGCCCCCCTGCGGCTGAGGGGGTCGGATTCCCCGGTAGGTACGCCGGTGCCTGTGTCTCCTCCACCCCTCCGAGAAACAATGCGAGTTGCATGCTATACAACTAAAGAGCCAAATCGGCAGAAGCAGAAGTGATTCAAAGAAGCCAAGGGGAAACGGATCTTAACTGGGAAAGTGGTGAGATTGAATCATTTTTAAGAGACTGAATCATTTTAAGAGACTGAGTCACTCAAGCTCAGCACTGTGAAAAGTTTTTCAAATAAATGAATGGTTTCCTCAAAGCAACATATAATCCTCAGTGTTTGTAAACACTGACGGATGACGGACTGGGAGGCTAATCCATTTGTTAGACAGAAGTGGATTACACTACTGAAAACGAGGTAGGCAGCAGTTATGTGTGTGAAATGTAAGTAAAAAAAAAACACCCCTAACAAATGGATTAGCCTCCCAGTCCGTCATCCGTCAGTGTTTACAAACACTGAGGATTATATGTTGCTTTGAGGAAATCTTTCATTTATTTGAAAAACTTTTCACACTATTTTAGAGGGATGTTTAATAGTCTATGCATAGACCACCATTTTTTTCCCTCATTTGCGAAAGAACCCCTTTAAAGGGACTCCGAGCTCATCTTAAAAATCAAAATTGTACTCACCCGGGGCTTTCTCCAGCCCAGTGCTGGTCGGGAGGTCCCACGACGGCGTCCTGGCTCCTCTCCTAGTCCCCGCTCCGGAATGGCTGACCGGCAGCAGCCCGGGCGACACTCGGCCGAGTGTCGGGCTTCTTCTTCCGCGTATGATGCGGCTGACGTCACACGCCGGCCGCCGCGCGTCATCACGACGGCCGGCGTGGCAGTACGGCGCATGCGCGCCTTAATCGCGCATGCGCAGTACTTTCACGCCGGCCACCGCGATGACGCGAGGCGGCAGGCGTGTGACGTCAGCCGCGTCATACGCGGAAGAGTGTCGCCCGGGCTGCCGTCAGCCATTCCGGAGCGGGGACTAGGAGAGGAGCCAGGACGCCGTCGTGGGACCTCCCAACCAGCACTGGGCTGGAGAAAGCCCCGGGTGAGTACAATTTTCATTTTTAAGATGAGCTCAGAGTCCCTTTAAGTGTGGATATGCCTGGTTCCGCAGTGAATGTTAAATGTGCACCGTGCGCGAAGGTGTGCCGTGCTACCATGACAAAACATCGTATATAAAGTCTGTACTTATTCTGGGACACATATATGTAGAAGCTATCCAGAATAATGGGGAGTTGGGGACATAGCATGAACTGCCTTGATGCCTATCAGTGCAGACAATGTGAAGCTTTCCCAACTGATATGTGAGGATAACAATTTTGTGAAGTGACCTTTAATTCTTGGGGCTCTATGAAGGATACTGTTACTGGACAGAATACAGGTGTTCCACATGATTGAGAATAGCTATAACGCAAATCTTGATGAAAAAACAGAGTAGTGCTGACTGATCTGCGCCCTGCTTTGAACTCCTTCAGTGAAACCTTGCTGCTGCCTCAGGCTGCTGCAAAGCGTAAGGTCTCTGTCTTGCCTGTATCATTGTGATGTATGTTGCGAGGCATCCAGAGATAGGCCAGTTCGCACAGCCCCCTCTCCTCCTCCTCCCGTTGTTCGCTGTGAGTAGTGGATGGGCGTGACATGGGCAGTGAAAAGGGTGACACATCAGGAGCTAGCCACACCCTGAGGAAGAACCTGGGCGGTTCGAAACATGTTGGTGGGCGGAGCTTTGGCCAGCTGATTGCTCCAAAGCAGCGTGTGCCCGTTACTACTCCAAGCCCGGCGTGCTCCCCCTCTGCTGGCGAATCATCACGTGTGGATCCCCTGTTGCGACTGAGCAGGGGTGACAGGACTTTCAGGATCTGCTGGGTCCATGTGAGGCGGTATGTGATACCGGACGGAATGGGGCAACACAAGTGTCTAAGTTGGTGACATCTCCCCGTGTTACAGCCTCACTATACTGTGCAATATTGGAATACAAATAAGATGTGACTGTTACTATATAGGATCCAAGCCACTGCTGTGATCTTAGCGGAATCCCTGTTGCTGAGTGAGAAAGGGGCCCCCCCATCTTTTTGGAACACTTTACTGGGCACGGTGCACTTTGAGGTGAATGCGCGGGCGAATGATGGATGTATGATTGTTATTATGCCATACACGCATTGCAATCTGGAGCGTATATATTTTCAAACAGCTGACCTATGAAGCTATCTGCTAGGCTCATGTTTTTAACCAAATGATTTGTTGGCAATAATAGGTTGTTATGTATTGTTCTTGGAGATATTTATTTGTCAGTTTGCATTTAATAAAATTTTGTATTCCTTGTTGACACTAATAGCCCAAGCTTTACCGTTTTTTATTATAGGGGAATAATGATGTATACCTGTCACCTGCATTACTGCCATTGTTTCCTCACTTTACTGTAATGCCTGCTACACATCATTCAATTTCCTGTCAGATAGACGGATCGAATCAATTATTTCCAACAGGTAATGATGTCCGATCATTTTTCTGATTAATTTTGTTTGGAAGTGATCAGAAAATCAATCAGAAATCATATCTGACCTGTGGGAAATAATCGATTCAACCCGTTTATCTGACTCGAAATTGCATGGTGTGTACCAGGCATAACCATTTTACTATATACTGTAGCTTTGCCACAACCTTGCTGTTGTTGTATGTAAACCTTTTTTTTTTTTTTTTTTAAATAATAAAACTATTGTTATAAAAAAAAAGCAAAATAGCATGATAATAAATGACTTCACCCAACCGCTAAACATGAATGAAAAAGAACATTTGGGGCAATGGTCGGTCATATTCTCTAACAAAAAACCCCAACAATTTTCAAATCCTGCCAGGGTAAGTAAATATGTGAGCACAACTGTGTATTTCAGCTGATCCTTATATCTGTACTGTATACAAGGCAAATGGATTCTTGTCCAGTGGATGAAAATAGTGGTCAGGGTTAAACGATGGGCCGAGGGCACAGAGAGAGGACCAGGAAGGCTCTACAGGATCTAGAGCCTTTTCTGTACATAGATGATTATCTACCTTTTTTTCAGAGTGGCTTCAGATTTGCTTTAACCCTCCTGGCGGTCTAATTAATTTCGCCAGGAGGGAGCGCCGCAGTTTTTTTTTTTCTTTTAAATCATGTAGCGAGCCCAGGGCTCGCTACATGATAGCCGCTGCTCAGTGACATCCTCCCGCCCGCTTTGATCAGAAAATCCCGTTCAAAGAACGGGATTTCCTGGAGGGCTTCCCCCGGGGCGGGATGACATCACCGACGTCAGCAACGTCATTGGGAGTCCCGATCCACCCCTCAGCGCTGCCTGGCACTGATTGGCTAGGCAGTGCACGGGGTCTGGGGGGGGGGGGGGCAGCGCGGCGCGACGGATAGCGGCGATCGAGCACGGGACGGCGGCGATCGGTGTGCTGCCGCAGCTAGCAAAGTGCTAGCTGCGTGCAGCAAAAAAAAAAGTAAGCAATTCGGCCCAGCAGGGCCTGAGAAAACCTCCTGCGCGGCTTACCGCCAGGAAGGTTAAGTTGGCCACAGTAAAAATACAGATCCACAAGCTGTATTGTATGCAATTCATGTTCACAGGGACATAGCTAGAAATATCTGTGTCCTATAGCAAAATTTTAGTTGTGGGCCCCATTCCCCATTTAGCTTTTCCTGGACCCTGGTGGTCTAGTGCTCATAATCTTACAGTATTTGGCAAACAAGCAAAATCAGCAGGGGAACAAATACTAATTTCCCTCACTATATATATTTATAGTGATTCCCATGCTTAAAACGAATAGGAATCTTAATAAAAAATAGATAAAAATAAACCACATACTTACCTAAGGAGATGGAAGGCGCTGGATCCTATAGAGCCTATCCTCTCCTCTCATGATCCCCTCTGTTAAGCGGTGTCTCCCCTGTTTGGGTCCTCCATCGCAGGAGGCTTTGAAAGTTTTCGGGAGAAGCCAGGCGGCTCCATACTGCGCACGCACAAGAGAGGGCACTCGCATATGTGTAGGATGGAGCAGCTCGTCTTCAGGAGCACTCAGGCTTCTGCAGACTTCGGGAGCCTCCTTTGGTGGCAGAGAGAGCAATATTTGACCAAATTGGTTGAATACTGCTACCGGGATCCAGCAATGGAACATGTGAGCCAGGAGAGGAGCGGAAAGGCTCTATAGGACCCAAAGCCTTCACTCTCCTTGGGTAAGTATCTGGTTGGGTTTTTATTTTGATTTCCATACACTTTAAATTGTGTCTGCAGTGAAAAGGGTCCCCAAATGGGTACTTACACAGGTAGAGGGAAGCCTCTGGGTAATCCAGCGGCCTCCCCTGTCCACCTCCCCCTCGCCATTCCAGAGTTGGGACCCACTGACGTCCGTCAAGAAAGGTTTGTTGACAGGGCTGGGCCTCACTGCACAGGTGCCAATGGCTGGTGGCGGCGCAGTAGCATGGAGCTAAATGGACCAGGCTTTTTCTGTCTTGTTCTCTCATGAGAGCTTGGCCATGAGTTTCGGGAACTGAGAGGTGGAAGGTTGAAGCCTTTGGAAGATCCAGAGGCTTCTCTCTACCAAGTTAAATATCTGTATTTTTCTTCAGAACATCTCACAGGTTTGCTTTAAATAAATTACTTTGCTAACCTAGTGCTCACTGCCCTCTCCCCTTACGCATAGCTTTTTTTTTTGTGGTTTAATGGTCCCTTTGCCCCTTATTTTATCTGGACCCTGGTAGTCTACTGGATCCCACTGTTATGTACATTTCCCTGGGAGTCTACTTCCTCTTACTACCCCTGTATAGCTGCCTTCCCCTAGTGGTCCTCCCTTTATCAACCTTCCCATCCCACCTATATGAATCAACCCCTACTGATTTGTCTGTAAGCCAGATGCAGCCATCAAAAAAGCCATACGCCATAGGTTCCCTACCCCTGCCCTACACAGGGGCGTATCTGGGTAATATAGAGCCTATGGCAAACACTGAAATTGCCTTGCCCCCCCCCCCCCCCCCCGGTCAGAACCCCATTCCCCTCTGAATGTGTTATGGTTACCTGTGTTTTTGGACTCAGGATATTGCTGAAGTTACTTTTTTGGAAATATCTCTTTTTATTCCCTCTCTGCCCTCTTTTCTAACAATAAGCCAAATGCACCCTACATACATAAATTAAGTACCCATGTTTCCCAGATAACAGAATTAATCTGATCTGAGGTCTGAGTGACGGGGAAGCATGGGGTACGCATGAGGGTGCAGCACAGGAGGAGGAATGGCGCCCATGGTGCTGTGGCGCCCATGGCACGAGCCATGCCTGCACCCCTCTAGATACGCCTCTGGCCCTACACCATTGTTCACATGTAGAAAGAGACAGACAGAGACAAAAATGGCACGGCCAGAAAGATACTGATATTTTCATGGAAAGACCTAATAAAATGCATCTTCACCACATTGCCTGTAGGTGTCACTGAAGCACAAGTACAAGAGTGCCCTGAACTTTCAATGAAAACCCTGGTTCAGATCTGGTTCCTCTTAGGAGGTAAAGGCTGGTATTGAGTGTCAGCATCACATATCAGACTACGAAACCTTCTGTTCAAGCACAAAAAACAATATAGTAACAATATAGCAACA